>NC_056033.1:19269666-19584125 GCF_004379255.2 Salvia splendens
CGATGAGCTTACGACTATTCTGCCTTCTTCTTTCTCGGCTAGTTTCCAGGCTAGTTCAGCTCGGTAAGCCGAGCTTACCGAACTCCTTTCTAGCCGAGCTTCTGTCCAACTGAAATGAGCACTCATTATTACAGGCCATGACGAAAAAAGAGTGCAAGGAAGTAGTGAAGAATGACCTCGGAAAGAATCCTTAAGCTTTAACTAATATACGGAAAAAGGTTTGAATAGTTTTCCCTGTTTTGTATAGGATTTGCATCCTAATGGAGTTGTGCTAAATAACCAATTTCGCTTATGTTCAGGGTGGGGTATAACTACTTGTTGTGCAGCTATAAAATAGCCTTCAGTTCTACCTCAACCTTTTCCTAATGCAATTCTATTCATGGCATTGCCTCCAACTAATTGATCGCGATAAGGTTTTGCATTATAGAGCAATTCGTGCAAAGTATATTTTATTGAAATTACCTCTCAACTATTCTATGAAATATTGACAATCCGACTAGTCTCTGAGAAGTTATAAGACCTTTTACCTACCTTGAGCACAACTTCCATGGCGTCCGAAATAAAGCCGAACCATCCTCCGCTCTTCTGGGTGGTGGCGGAGGTAGCTGAGTCGGACGACCCAGCGCCGCCATCCAGGGCGACGGCAGCGTCGGCAAGCGTGAAGAGCAAGCTCTCAGCTCTCTGAACAACTGCACTGACGTGATCGGTAGGCGGCAGCTGATGGAGGCTGAAGTTCACTCCGGTGGTGATGCGCCTGGTGGAGGGAAGAATTCCATGGCGGGAAAGGGAGGGAAGGCGAGTTCCGAAGAAAAGAGGGGAGGAAATCAGGATCCTCGCCATGGAAGAAGATGAATAAGGGATTCAATTTCTCTCACAACTAATTTTTGTGAAGTAGAAACGACAGTACGGATATTTTGGGAGGGCCAAAAAAAATTGTGGTTTCAAAGTGTTTATCCGTTGTTTGATTCTTTTCAATTTTTTATTTTGCTCTAGTTTTGGCTAAATGCATATTTCAATTTTTCATTTTTGTTCTAATTTTATCTAATTATAATTATAAATCATATAAATTTAAGATGTGTTCAAATAACATGTTTAAATATAGAAATTCATTTACACCAAACTTAAGCTTATTTCTCCGGTTCTATCACGTTAACAATAATTCACAAATTCTATTCAAAACCCAAACCCAAAAGAATATTCTATATTCACTTGCTTTTTTTACTTTTTAATTCTTACATATATATTTATTTATCGGGATATTGACACCTAATATCATAGAACTTTCAAAAAGTTGAGTTTTTCCCACGAACTTTGAAATTAGCAAATAATATCACAAACTTTACCCGAGTGTGTTATTTCCCACCAATGAAACAATTTCGGAAAATAATATCATGATACGAATTTTTTTCGTAATTTCTCGACAACAACTTCGAGAGTTTCAAGTTTTTTAATCTTTGAGAATAGTTTTTCTTGAAACGCACCCTCCAAAATTATTCTTCAATCTATTAATATAGCCATAATTTTTTTCATTGGTGGGAAAATAACAAACTCATGGTAAGTTCGTGATATTATTTACCAATTTCAAAGTTTGTGGAAAAAACTCAACTTTTTGAAAGTTTCATTATATTAGGTGTCAATATCCCTTATTTATATTATGCATTAACTCCACAACACTTAGATTAATAATTTTGCAAACATAATTATATATATTAAATATATTATGCATTCAATAAAAAATATGCTAACTTGGAAATTAAAAGACATCAAACATACTACAACAGCATCGAAACATATATTAAAATACGTTTAAAGACATCACAATTACATAAAACATAGGAATCATCGAAACATATATTAAAATACGATTAAAGACATCACAATTACATAAACATAGGACAACACAGAAAAAACCGCTAAAATTCAAGACATATTTGAGAAATTTTCCCATAAATGATCAACTAATGCATGTTGAAGTTCTAGATGTGCATTTTTATTTCTTATTGCGACATGCCGAGTCAAGTATTCTTGAAATCGAACATCTTCGTTTGTCGTCATCTTAACTTATGGTTGTGGTGCGCGTCTAGCAACTTCGATTGGAAAACGCAGGTCTCGCTCATCTTCAACTATCATGTTATGCAAAATTATACATGTAATCATCATGTCATGCAATACTTCTTTATCCCAATACGGCACAGGTCCTACTACAATTGAGAAACGTGGTTGGAGATCACCAAATGCACGTTCTACATCTTTTCTACATGCCTCTCGCCTCACAACAAAATATTTGTCTTTGGCAGTACGAGACTCTTGAAATATTTGCAAAATAGTAGACCATTTTGGGTATATTCAATCAGCCGGGTAATAACCAATATTATATTCTTTGCTTGGAATAACATAATGAGCAGGAGGAGCAATACCTTGAGTGAGATTATAGGAAAGATGTGAGGAATCTAACACGTTGATGTCATTGTTGCTGCCGGGAAATCCAAAATAAGCATGCCATATCCAAAGATCATAATCTACTACTACGACCTGAATATGAACCACCCCACCATGTAGGCCAATTTTTCCATTTCCAGTGCATACAATCTAAACTACCTAACATCCCTGGAAATCCACGTTTCTCACCATACATAAAAGTCCAGCAATACCATTAGTTGTCGAACTTCTCAAATACTGAGTTAAAAAATTTCTATTATTCCACGAAAAAAAACGTTTAAGACTTTTGATTGCACTGCTCTCACTTATTTTCACATACTCATCAGTTGCATCAACTGGTACACCGTATCCCTATATACGAATAGCAGTTGTTACCTTTTGAAGAGATGATAGCCCAAGCCTTCTAGTTCCATCTGATCGTTGCATGAAACAGTCATCGTGTTCCTTAACTGCGTCCACAATGCGAAGGAACAATGGACGAGACATCCGGAATCTCCTACAAAACATGGTTTCATTATACAATGGATTATCTACAAAATCATCATTGTACAATCTAGCGTGAGCACCCTCTCGATCACGGTTGATGAAAATATGCCCTGGAACTGATCCACGATATATTTGTGGAATTTGATGGTCACGAGGGAATTGAGTCAACATGTTGTTGTTGTCGATTCTACGCTGCATATCCTGCATATATTGGTTGTAAATGTATATCATATGAGAATTTTCACCATCTTCATCAGAAGATGAAGAGCAATTGGAAATAAAACTGGGATTCATTGTGAATGATAGATAAAGTTGAGTGATTGATTGATATGATAAATGATCAAACCATTCCTTCAATTTATAATGATTCTCATCTCAATTGTCATCTTTATCTTTTCCTTACAAAATGTTAGTTCGTAAAGAAAGTTATACATAGAATGAAGACAAACTTTTGTGTATCACAATCAAGACAACGATTCTCGCAGTGCATGGAAGATGGATTCAATGAAGCTAGAGATCTGACATGGCCAGAGCGTACGCAAAGATCTATACAGACTCGTATTCAAGCCATTGAGAAAACAACAAAACAGTTCCATGGATGTATCCGAGCTGAAGCAAGAAATCAAAGCGGTGCTTCAAATGCAAACATATTGAGTTTTAATCGTGTTTTAACGTTTCATTTTCTCTTTGTACATGCGATTAATTTATTATAATTAGTTTTTTTTTTTAATTTATTATAATTAGTTGTAGATGAATGAAGCAATGCAAATGCTCCAAGGCAGGTTCAAACTATAAATCGGGTTGGAAATTTTCTCATGTTTGGGAAATGATTAAAAATTTCAAAAAACTCAAAGATTGTGCAGGGAGTTCTAAACAACAAGCATCACATGGGATGCAATATTTTGATCCAGAAAGTCAGGCTCATACTTCGCATGGATCACAAAATTTGTCTTCGTTTCCTATGAGTTATGATGATGGCAAGGAACAAATCCCTGGTGGTTCTTCTTCATCAAGGCCCATCGGAGTGAAGAAGGCTAAACTGAAGAAAAAGAAGTGTGATAGCTCAGAATCACTTATTGTTGCTCTAGAAAAACAAAATGAGCAATATAATTCGGGCATGAAACAAGCAAACGATAATTTGGGCATGTTTTTTAAACAACAAAAGAAAAATCATGATTTCAAAACTACGAATGATGAAAATGAAAATAAAATCATGGCTATGGGCTTGAGCTCTATAGTCGATCTTGATAGTCGTGCTTATTTTCAAGCCGAGAGAAGACGGATTTTGCATTTTAACAAAAGAGAGCTCAACAATAAGAACAAACAAATGACTATACGCAACTAGAACATATCCCTCGTACTTCGATAATTTAGGAGAATCTGGTTCTGGTTTACCGGATTATTAGATTGTGTTTGTTGTTTGTCTTCATTTTAGTTTTATGTCATTGTAACACAATTTCCATTTGTAGGACCACTTAATGTTATGTTATGCAGTACTACTTTTTATTGCTAAATATTATACTACTCCCTCCATCCAAGAAATGTTGTCCACATTTGCAATTTTGGTCCGCCCACGAAATGTTGTCCACTTTACTTTTTTTTTCTTTTCATTTTTATAAATGGAGTCAACTTTCTACTATCTCATTACATGCACATTCTATTATTAAACTAATACTCCCTCCATCCCATTTCCAGTAATTTTGACTGCTTTTCGGCACGTGTTTGGGAAAAATGATAATAAATAGTTAAAGTGAAGAATAAAGTAAAGCAAGTAAGAGAATAATGTAGATAAACTCTCTTCTATATTATTCACTTTTCTTACTTTACTTTCTCTCCACTTTAACTATTTATCATCATCTTCGAAAAACAATGGTCAAAAAGAAATTAATCAGTGCGCAGGGACGAAGGGAGATATAAATGTGAAATCCACATTCAACAACTTTTCTTCACATTTCTTAAATCTGTGCCAGAATCAAATGCGGACAATATTTCGTGGACGGAGGGAGTATTACTTAATTTATTGTCTTATAATATTAAATATCATAATACATATAATATCACAAATCATACAAAATAAATAATTAATACTAATAATTTATATAAATAAAATAAATATTAATTAACTTTTTAACTAAATAATTGATGGAAACCGTCTATCTCCTAAAACAAATACTCCCTCCGTCCACTTTAGAAGTCTCATTTGAGTTCGGCAAGGGTTTTGAGAAATATAAAGGAAAGTTGGTGAAAAAGATAGTGAAATGTAGGTCCTACTTTTATATATTAGTTTTATATAAAATGTGAGTGGAAAAGATTAGTGAATGTGAGGCCTATTACCATTTATGAAATATTCCAACCAGGGCTCTAAAGTGGGACACAAAAAAATGATAAACCGAGAGCTGCTAAAGTGGGATGGAGGAGTAATAAATACTCCCTCGTTCCCTCTTAGTTGAATCATTTTTCCATTTTGGGAAGTCTCTTATAGTTGAGTCATTTTTAAATTTGGGATGTATTGTTTTCCTTCATGAATATAATCTTAGTTTACTTGTTATCTGAGCTTGCCAAATATTGAAAGTAATGAACCACTAGTGCTTTTTTCCACCATTTAATTCCAAGAGAAAAAGCGAGATAGGCTAGAAGAGTTAGAATTATGTTGAAAGTTAATTTGACATATATTATCATTGATGTTTGAAAGAGCAGGTTTTCTTGTGATGTGGAAATGTGTAGTCAACTGATCAGGAGGAAATCCTAACCTAGCTAAGTCGTATGGCTCGACAGCCTAAACCTTATATCAACCAAAAATTCCTCAACCCACTTCTACTGGCTAGATAATGGATGTAAGGGTCGAATCCCACAGGGATGGACACGTTAGAGCGACTGTGGTGATAATCTGGAAGGGTTTTGGTTTGCTACCACGCTTGGGTTGAGTTTTTACCTAGGCAGGGAATTTAAGACCTCTACTCTACTTACCAGTGGGCGAGATAATCATCGACATGTGACTGTGCACGTAAATATGTAAGGCAAAGTGGTTCTGGAGCATGTGAAAAGTCGAAGATTACTATATATGGCTAAACAAATAACAGAAGGTCTGCAGGATCTCTGGAAAAGTAAGGACAAAAAGCAAAAAAACAACTTAAGTAAAAGGTTGGTCCCAAAAGCAGAAAGAGACATTGTCTTCATCACAAGTAACACAGAATCTCCGCAACTTCACGAACTCTATTAACGATTCATAGAAATTAGACAACAACTTAAGCGAGATTAATCCTAAATCAGACGATTATTAACGGCTACTCTTAACTTACGTTAACGAACAAGGCATGCAAGGTGACAAAATATCCCGACTACGACTTCTTGCATTTTTTCAGATTTACCGATCAACCATTAGGAAAATTACTCAGCAAACCAGATCTAACGTTGATCATAAGATTCCTACTTAAATATGTGAAATCTACACCCAAACTTCCAGATCTAACTAAGTAAGGCAAAATGAAAACATTGCAACCCAAAGATAAACGAAAAGTGAAATCATACTTCATTAAGGGCAGATCCAAAGCAGAATGCTTCAGAACCCAAAAGACAACTAAAATTATGAAATATCCTCAAGATGCAACAACTAGAGTTAAACTAAGGAAAACAGTTAAAGATTGTTTTGCCCCACGGGCGTTGAAACATCGTTTTTTGCTACGATGACAGCTAGCTGGAATGTCGGTGAACCTTCTCCGGCGAGTGGGCAGGAGTCTTCAAGGATCATGGCCGGTGGCGAGAAACGAGAAGTGCAGGGCTAGTCTCCGCTGTTGCTGGAATTTAGGATATCTGAAAGAGTGATTTTCGAACTTGTTGTTTTCTCTCTCCAAGTGACCTTTTTCTATTAAGGGTGGTTTGCCCTAACTTTTAAGGTTGATTCTCCTCGTGGAAATGTCACTTTTTTCCCCCGTGTGTAGTTTGTCGTTCCTAGCAATCCTTCATTCTCCATCTCAAAACCTTTTGGCATGCATTCCCTGACCAGTATTGCACCCTTCTGGCGCCCTTTCTACTTGAATTCTCTAATCATTCTCCTACTGGTTTGTACCTTTTTCCCTGCACACTTAGGCATCTTTTTGCAGATAGCGCACGTTAACCTCATTATACTGACCAGTAACCCAAGGCCTAGAATGCGACTTATCAATGTTTCTCTCAAATTCTGATTTCAAGCCTGTAATCGATATGTAATTTGATAGCTTTAAATGATGCTTGGATGTTTGGGTTCAATATGGAGGCAGAGTTCGGAAACATTACTTTAACAAATGCAAACAAAACTAGTCAAATAACCATATAAAATATATTTGTTGTAAGGAAAGGTGTGCGTAGGAGGAGAAAAGAGACTCAAACAAAATTTCCAAGTAAGGTTGGGGATGACCTATGTGAATGGTATATATAAAATAAATTGAGTTTAAGGAAGAGCATAATCATCCCTTCCATCTCCTGACGGTACATATGTTATCTTCTCAACGCCGCATTACTAAGTTCAAGCAATGAGATTGATTTTAGAAGATGATGTTGGGCTCAATCAGAAAATCATCTTTGATTTTGATGAGTAGACAAGCCGGAGGACATGGGATTGGTTACACTACCTTAGACGCTAAGAATTATCTTCGATCTAAGAGACAAAGAAGCATGGTGGTATGGAGATGTCGATTGTCTAATGAGATACTTTCAAGATTAGTTATCTAAAAATCCATCATTTTACCATGCGAACCAATGGATGAGGAAGAACAGATAACTAATGTTTTCTGCGCAGATGCAAGAATGTTGATTGATATGAGTACGTTGGTGTGTTGTGTCAATGAAGATGACAAACTGTACTAATCATGATAATAGACCACCTGCCGTGTTCTCGGGTTTCAATCATCATAGAAGAGCTATCATTTTTGGCGCAACACTTTTGTATGATGAAACAATAGCATCATTCAAATGGTTGTTTGAAACTTTTTTAGAGGCGCACAAACACAAAAGGACTCTCACTTGTCTTCACTAATCAGGATCAAGCTATGGAAAAGCCTTGCATGAGTTTATGTCGGTGACATTTCACGGATTATGCACATGGCTAGTGAGGGCCTCGAGAAGGGGCGCGAATTCGGACCAAGTTATATTGAAAATAAACTGAACCGATTGGACCAGTTAGCAAATGTCGTTGCCACTTGATTGATTCAAACTTGCTCTCGCTCGTTTCCTTCTAATTTAACTTGTAAACTCCCAATTTTGCACTACTTAACAGTAAAGCGGCAAGTTCGGGGTCGATCCCGCAGAGAAGTGGTGTGTTGAGTGTGTGAGTAGTGAACAGGGGGTTGGCTGCTGCCACACTTAACTGGGAGTTTTTAACTACTGATTTTACTCTAGGCAAAATTAAACTAGCTAGCTTGATCAAGGTAAATTTAACTACTGGGTCAAGTGAGTTGCAGGCGCGAAACGAAAAACTTAAATAGTAAACGTGAGGATGAAAGCGAATAACTTGGATTAAACTAAAACTGAAAATGAGAACAGTACAGAGAGTAACTAAGCTAATACTTCAGAAAGTAAGAAAGCAAGTAAAACCAAGAAAGAATCTCGGCGGGTAATTTAGAATACGCCGACAGCTAACAAGGTATTCTGCAGTGCTTCTTTGATTGCCCTTTCTAACTAAGCATTACTTTATCTAAACTAAGCTATTCTAGAGAACTGGACTAAGCTAAAGAACTAAACTAAGCTAAAGAACTAAACTAAGCTAAAACTAGACGGAAAGTAAAGGATCAGATCATCTTCTTGTGGTGGCGCGTTCTCTATGTATAGCGCAGCACGACCTCCAGCTGAATAAGATCTTGGGCAGGGAATATTCACTCCCACTGAGGATGAGGACCTCATCGATTGCTATGTGCCCCTTTTCTTCTAGAATGTCGACCCTTTTTGAGAACAGATTCCTGACTTAAGCTCCGTCCTTGCGTCTCATATGCCAGCACGTGTCCCCTTCTAGAACGTTGTCATTGATAACAGAATGGTGCGCCACATCCAGCTCATTTCCTCACGTGTTCTTCTTCTAGAAGCCAGCGGTCCCGCCCTAACTGCTTGATCACTCCCCTTTGATCAACTCTCCCGATTCTTGGCCTTTTATCACCTTTTGTACTTGCTTGATCAGTTTGGCTTTGCTGCCTTGGTCAGGCGGCATTCCTGCACATTTAACACTCACTTTGCGCAATAAGCCAATCAAGCAGCGTACATTTAACCTTAAACCGATGCATGAAATGAGCCTTATCAAACTGCTCACACTTAAAACATACTTGTCCTCAAGTATAAAGAAAAAGAAAAGAAAAGAAAAGACAAATTTCAGGCATGGTTTGCTCATTTCAAGAAGGTAAAAGAAGATGAAAAGAAAGCAAGACTCGAAACACACACATATTTTACATGTATGCATTAAGACCGAATAAATTTCCAACAATCATACCCGAGGTCGAGGTCAATCCATTTGCCAGCAGCTTATGTTTCTCCTCTTTTGCGTTTGCTGATCAAGGGTGTCAGTTTGTCAAGATTGCTCAATTTTAAACCTCTGTTGGATTCACTCAGTCACTCATTTCTCACCAGAGATGTTAGGACTGTTCACTCGGTATTGCCACAATTTTAATACCTTGAATCGGACTCACAAGGATAGTTCCTTAAGGTCTTTGTTTAAGGTGTAATGGGGCTTAGGGGTAGTAGTGTATCAAGGTAGGGTCCTAGGGGTTCTAAGTTTAAAATATAAACTTGAGAAAAGAAAAAACACATGAGTCAAGAGACCAGAGAAATTAACTATTTATTTCGCCACTAGTTATCTTAAGCGGTCAAGTGGCGACTTCTAGTCTGAATGTCTTTTTGGCCTTATTTTCTAACTTCCGACTTGCTGGGTCAGGTTACAATTTTTCCTGCCCTTTTTTTCTCTACTTTCTAGATAACAACAATTTTTTTCAGATTTGATCAACTGGATCGGCTGACTTGCTCAACCCGGCTCCCCTCTTATTTTGACTCTCTATTGGTGCTCTCTTTTTCTTTGGAATTTGACTCATCTCTCATACCCCCCTTTTCCTCACGTGTTTCTAAAAGAAAAAGAAAAAGAATGTGGGTTTGGTTTCAAAAGAACGGGTAAAAGGTATGGGCTCAACTTGGATAACTAAGGGGTGCCTTGATTTATGAGGCGGGTTTCGTGGAACGAAGGAAGAGAAACGACTCAAATGGCTAAGTCCTAGTGCCTTTAGTCCTTACTACTTGTGCAATTTTCATCTTAATATTAAAAGTCAGCCTCTCGTAAAATTCTTTTCTCTGTAGAAATCGTAGAAAGTGTTCTACTTTGGGCTTATAACTCACATTATAGAGAGGCTTCATAGTTGGTTTAAAATTGAGCGTTTCCATCATACTTACGTCGTTCAAACTGATCAAGTTTTTGCAATCGAGTTTTTGCAATCAAGTTTTTACATGTGAGCATATTGACTCCTTTTTCTTACTCTTTCAAGAAGTGATCAAGCCTTCTACTTATCAGATTTCATGCATATTGCCTATTTATTACTTAACTGTAATTATGATATTTTTGAAATTTTTTTGGCATGTATGATTCTACTGTAACTAACCCGTCCCCCCTCCCCACTGCATATGGACTAGTCCTCGAGGGGACTGGATGCCAGTGGAAGAAGGGTTAGGCACATGCAACGGCACAACAACAAACAAATGAACTTCTCACACTTAGACCAGACACTGGGCTAAGTGTGAAAAGTGTCAGCCATCAAAACATGTTATAAAAACACAATACACGTAGGCAAAACAGATAACAACTTCCATAAACTTCTCACACTTAGTCCATACATAGGACTAAGTGTGAGAATGGAAAAAAACAATTTTCACAAAGAAAATGAGTCAAGGGTGATACTACTACCTTCTAGATGGTTGAATCAGGGGATGTTGCACGTCTTCCTTGTAGCCTCATTTCACAGGTCTCCCTTATTGCCTTCATGGCGTTTGCGCTAATCGGAGTTCCTTCTCCTTGGGAATTTTATTCATTTTCTCCTTTGCGCGGAGAAGCATGCTGGCAGCAGTTAAGTAAGCCCTCATTCATTGGTTGGTATGGTGGCCCTTCTTGGAAGAAGGAAGGACACTTCCTCTGCCCCTCCACAGGTCTTGCTTGCTTCTAAGACTGCTCTGGTCCCTTGGATTGCTTATCTTTTTCTTCTCCACCTGCCGCCTTAAAATCTCAACTCGCCTCAGCAGTTGGTCCACCGTCTGGTGGTGGATCCTTTTCGGGCAGAGTCATCTCCCACGGGTTGAAAAACGGTTCCCTTAGCTTCCCTCCTTCGTAGTCGGAGATTACTGGGGGAAAACAGAGAATCCTATGTTGGTGGTGAAGCAGGGTCCTTAGGCCGAGAAATTCCCAAGCTACCTTTAAGGGAGGTGTATACCTCCGCAGGGTTAGTGCCGGGTAGGAAACTCCCGAGTATGGATTCCAGACGCCTTATGTGAGCTAGGTCTATATATTGGAGTGGACCGATAATTCTGGAAGGCGATAATGGGATTTCGGATGTTGGTGGGGAAAGGTCAGAATTTTCTGGGTTGGGTAATGAACAAAGACCGCCTGTTGATACCGCCTTCCGAAGGGAAAGAAAAAATCTCGAGTTGATTTCCTTGCATTTTTTTGATTGAGGTTTTGGGTGATTTGAACTTGGAGAGAATTAGACGAGGACAACACAAAGGTTCTGAAGGTAGTTGATGGAAAGTTGGATCTGAGAGACCCCTTTTTATATATTGCAACCCCGACTTTGAGATTTCTGCCCGTTTTGAGGTCTCTGCGTCTGTTCGGACTTGTGCGACTCTTCTCGTGCAGGTGCACCTTTTTACAGTGCCAGATGGCAAAGCTTCTCCGATACGCTTCCTCCTTCTCTCCAAGACGTCCCTTCATTGCGACAGTTGGCGCCTCCTGACACCTCCCTAATTACTGCACACGTCTTATCATCACATGCTCTTGTCAACTTAGTCACTGTACCACTTGATTAAAATCAAATTGCACTGATCAAGTGGATATTTAATTCTAGATGAAAACCTAATTATCTCCACTTGATCTGTTTCCTTTCTTCCGTCCGTCTTTTGATTATCCTAAGAAAATAAAACTTAACATGCTAAAGAAAATAACTATTTACACTAACAAGGATTTGACCGGGTCCCCTTGAAATGTCACTTGATCAGATTAAGAGAATTAGAAATTGTTGCTTGAACAAGCAGACTATCTACGAGTACCCGATCATTCCCTTTTACCTGCTTAGTGGCGAGAGTTAGGCATGAGTAGTGGGAAGCCTACTACAAATGCCTTCATTTCGTTCCTTCCGGGTAACTCGCTTCCCACCAGTCAGTCGGTTCTTTCTGCAAACTTTGCCCTTTTCTGTGTGTGTTTGTCCCCAGCTTCTCCGTTTGCTTTGATAAATTTCCCCTTCCTGGCAGATCTGCTATTTTTTAGATTTTGTCTTGATTAGATGCATGTGCCCTTCAGAGAAATCGGCTGGAATGGTTTCCTTGTTTCCTTCTCGCAGAATTCGGCGCAGGTGATTCACCTCTCTGTCCTCACATCTTTTCTTATCCACTACTTCCCATTCAAACTCCTGTAGAAGGAATAACCATCTGTGCAAACGCAAGTTTGATCCCCCTTTCGCCAAGAGGTACTTGATGGCCGCCTGGTTTGAATACACTATCACCTTAGATCCTAGAGGGTAAGGTCTGAACTTCTCGAATGCGAAGACCACCGATAGCATCTCCTTCTCGGTTACGTCATAGTTCCTTTGTGCTTGATTCAGAGTTTTGGAAGCATAGAAAATGACGTCACTCTTCCCTTCGATTTTCTGACTTATACTGCCCCCACAGCATGATTGCTAGCATCGCACCTCACCTCAAAGGGTGATTGCAGTCTGGGGCACGTATTTTTGAAAAGTTTATCAATCGGTTCTTTGGAACGCAGCCTTGCACCCATCAGAGAACTCAAACTTCATGTTATTCGGAGAAGCTTCGTCAGGGGTTGGGCACTCTTTGCGAAAACTTTGATGAATCTTCTATGGGTCCCGGCGCGTCCCCAAAAGGTTTTGACCTCCTCCTGGTCGGTGGAGTATGTGAGTTTCACCTCCTGCGTGTGTATTGCCTTGATTGTTCGAGGGTTTGCCCAGCTCGAATTTCGCTTTTTTGGGTGTCAGTTTAGGTTGCCACTGAAAGAGCTACTCTTCTTGCCCCACCACGAACTCTTCCAATCTCAGAGTGGGCTCGAGTCTGTGTAGTCGATCAAGGTGGGGTGTTAGATGTACGCACAGATCTGTTGTTTTCCACTTGACCACCTTTTGACCGAGCCTTAGTCCTTCCATCAGTTTCCCTCCTCGTTCTTGCAGACCTTGGTTTGACTGGCTTGTGATACATCTGATCTAACAAGTCCTTGAAGGCAAATGGCAATAGTTGCCTAGTAGGAGCGGAGTTCTCTTTTAGCTCTCTTCTTAACTGGCCAGCTTGATCAGGTGGTTTTTGACTCTTTCTGATTGAGTGATCTCGTCTGTCTTTGCTGGTCGTGTTGGTTTGCAGAAATCCATCATTTCTTTTCCAATATCCTGATCACCTATTTCCCCAGTCATTGTTGCTTCGAGCCAGTCAGCTGCTTCCCTTTTAAGCTTTTCATCATTAGTGGAATCAGAGGGTAGTTTAATGAAGAGTTCCTTTTTCAGACATTCTTGCTCAAGAGGTTTAACAGTATCTATTGATTGTATGCTCTCGCTGCTCTGTGGCTTCCTTGCAGCTTCATTAATATCGACTGTAAGTCGCTCTCCATTAAACTCCAGATTCATTGTCCCGTGAAGAACATCAATGACTGTGTTGGCGGTGGATAGGAAGGGTCTTCCCAAGAGAATTCCAATGGGCTCCCCTGCTTCTGGCTCTGTCATCTTTATGACAAAGAAGTCGGCGAGGTATATAAATTTGTTCAATTTGACGATTTCATTCTCCAGAATGCCCTCGGGGTAAATGAAAGACCCATTTGCCAGCTGTATCACCATATCGGTTTCGACTAGCTTTGCTTCACCCAGCTTTTCATACCTAGCCTATGGCATAACGTTGATGGAAGCCCCTAGGTCGCACATTGCTTGCTCCATTAGGACTTCTCTGATGGATATTGGAAGCGTACATACCCCTGGGTCAGTCTTCTTTGGTGGAAGATCACTAGTCACTTTTTTGCTTCGACCATCCTTCCCTTTTCAGTGTAAGACTCTTCTTCTTTTGTGACTTGATCAAGGGTACTAGACCAAGGCTTCCGTTATGACTAGTTCTGGGTGCTGGAAAACTTGCAGCTGAGTTTTGAATAACCCCTTCCGATCTCAGAGCGATTGCATTGACATTTTCCCGCCCAGTGGGTGGCTGCACTGTAGCCGGAATCTTTCCTTCATTGCCTCTCAGTTCACCTAGTGACATAGCGACTTGAGATAACTGCTTTGTAAGCATCTCGAGTGTAGCCCTTTGTTCCTTCTGGGCTTCTTTTATCTCTCGCATTGCATCCTGGGGTTGATGCTGTATCATCACATCTTCTTCACTTTGCTACCTATTATACCTCTGAGTAAATCGGCCTCCTCTATGGCCTTGCTGGTAGTAGCCAGACGATCCATACTGTTTCGGTTGATTATGGGGGAAATGATTTTGCTGGTTTCCTTGGAAATACTGTGAGTTCCCTTGTTGGTTTCCTCTTTGGTACTGCGGGACATAATTTACCATTTGAATGTTTGACTGCCTTTTCTGATTGCTAAACTCAGGAGCTTGATGCTGGTACCCCCAGTCTCCTTCCTGTTGTTGGCTTGACCAGTTCGACTGTCCTCCACTTGACCAGTTCCCTTGAGGTCCACTTGACCATCCTGGCTGACCTCCCTGCATTCTATTTGGCCTCTCCTAGATTTGAGCAGGCCAGTTGGGTTACCCTTCAGAGGGTTATACCTACTGTGTCGAGGGTGGTTGTGGTTGGCTTTGATTCTGATCAATCCACCTGAAGTTGGGGTGGTCTCTCCATGGAGCGTCTCTCTGTTTCCCCTGGATCCAGTTGCCGTTTGCATTCCAGTAGCCTACGACATTCACTTGGGCCTGCGGCTCCACCTCTGGAGGGAACTCGCAGTAGTAATGTTCTTCAGGTGGGGACGATTTTGGCACATACTGATTCTCCTTGGGTGCAGGTGGTGGTGGCGATCTCGCTTTCTCTACTGCTTCTAGCAGCTTCTTCTCCATCTGCTCAAATCGAGCCTCCAATTTTTCATCGCTGCGCGCCTCTGCTGCGTGCACTGCCCTTCTGCTATACTGCCCTCGAGATGCCTTGTACGACCGCTTGGCCTCGATCAGCCTCTCCAGGATATTCTTGGCTTGGCTGAATGGGGTTTTTGAAAAATTCCCTTGAGCTGCGAGGTTGAGGTTGTTCTTGCTGTCCACCGTGTGTCCGCCATAGAAGATCGAATTGATCTCCCGCTCCCCCAGCTTGTGGTTGGGGCATGCTTGGAGCAGCCCTTGGAATCTGTCCCAGTATTGGCCGAGGGGCTCATCATATTCTTGTCTGGCTTCGGTGATCTCCCGTTTGATGGCACTCGTCTTTGACGCTGGAAAGAAGCGGTCTAGGAATATCATGCGGAACTCGGCCCATATCCTGATGGATCCTTCTGGCAGCCTTGACAGCCAGACACCCGCATCATCCTTCAAAACGAAGGGAATGGCTTTGAGTCTGTAATCTTCGGATGTGGATCCAGCCGGCACGGGCTGAATATCACAGTATCGACAAAACTCCTCCAGGAAGGCGTACGAACATTCTTTTGAAAGACCGTAGAAGTGGGACAGACGGCAAGTACTCCTGATTTGATCACGATGGTCCGTACACCAGGAGTAGCGGCAATGGCATGTGTGGGCTCCTTCTCATCATGAGCGTACAGAGAGCCGATTCCAGAGTCGTCAGCGACAAGGGCCATCTCTGCTTCTGTTCGTTCTGGTGGTGGTGGTAGTGTGTTCTGTTCAGCGGCTGCTGCTGCTTCTTATGCTGCTCTGAAACGGGTGGTAACAACGCCGGCTTCCTGGACTCTCCAATGAGCGTTAGTGCCTCTGTATACAAGAGGGTGATTCCAGTGGCCGCCGCGGTGGTACTTTCTCATCAACAATGAAAAACGAAATGAGAAAACAAGGAAATAAGGCTATATACACCTACGCACTACGCACAAACATAAATTAACACCATGCTTCCCTGGCAACGGCGCCATTTTGGTGAGGCCTCGAGAGGGGTGCGAATTCGGGCCAAGTTATATTGAAAATAACTGAACCGACTGGATCAGTTAGCAAATGTCGTTGCCACTTGATCGATTCAAACTCGCTCTCGCTCGTTTCCTTCCAATTTAATTTGTAAACTCTCAATTTTGCACTACTTTAACAGTAAAGCGGCAAGTTCGGGGTCGATCCCACAGAGAAGTTGGTGTGTTGAGTGTGTGAGTAGTGAACAGGGGGTTGGCTGCTGCCACGCTTTAACTTGGTAGTTTTTAACTACTGATTTTACTCTAGGAAAAATTAAACTAGCTAGCTTGATCAAGGTAAATTTAACTACTGGGTCAAGTGAGTTGCAGACGAAACGAAAACTTAATTAGTAAACGCGAGGATGAAAGCGAAATAACTTGTTCTCTATTTATAGGCGCAGCACGACCTCCAGCTGGATAACGATCTTGGCAGGGAATATTCACTCTCACTGAGGATTAGCGACTCATTGATTGCTACGTGCCCCTTTTCTTCTAGAATGTCGACGCTTTTGAGAACAGATTCCTGACTCAGCTCCGTCCTTGCGTCTCATATGCCAGCACGTGTCCCCTCCTAGAATGTTGTCCTTGATAACAAAATGGTGCGCCACATCAAGCTCATTTCCTCACGTGTTCAACGGTCCCCGCCTAACTGCTTGATCACTTCCCCTTGATCAACTCCCCCGATTCTTGGTCTTTTATTGCCTTTTGTACTTGCTTGATCAGTTCGGCTTTGCTGCCTTGGTCAAGCGGCATTCCTGCACATTTAACACTCATTTTGCGCGATAAATCGATCAAGCAGCGTACATTTTACCCTTAAACCGATGCATGAAATGAGCCTTATCAATGGCATTTAATGCAAAATGGATCAAACATTTAGGAAACCTTATGAACAAAGGATTGTGTTTCTAGACAGATTTTAAGAGGTGGTATGTATGGCTTTGAGGATGAAACAGAGTTTGAGGAGGCTTGGAGCAACTTATTGACACATTTTAATGTTCAAAGACAATACATGGTTGAAGCATATGTACGGTGTGAAGGAAATATGGGCACAATGCTACATAAAAGCCTTTACACTTGGTATGAGAAGCACACAACTTAGTGAGAGTGTCAATTCCAGTATCAAGAATCGTACGATGCCCAACTTAAACATTACTCAATTTTTTAAGAATTTTGAGCGGGTTGTGGAGGATGAACGGTACAATGAACTGGAGTGTGATTTCGAGACACGCCAAAATTACCTAGATTGAGGTTAGAGAGCTCTCCTATGTTAAGACAACTTTCTAAGATCTATACTTCATCAGTTTTAATTTATTCCAGAATGAGTTTATTATGTTTGCAGTTGTATACATCAAGCATAAAGATGAATTGGGATCATCATTTGAGTATGTTATATTTAGAGTTTGTATACTAGAAATCACCTTTCGAGTGATTGAATACTGTAAAACTCTATATGATATTTTCCAAAGGAATGAAACAGATTATTTTTGTCATAATGTTGTTATGTTTTACATTTAATGGATGTTTATTGCATATTTAAATGTATAACCAACGTAACAAAGTCTAAGTCTTTGTTTTAGTAGACCAGTTTCGGGCATCGTCCACTTTAAGGTAACACAGTCAGTTTTGAACAAAGAAAAATAAGAATTTTACAACCTAGATCGGCCTAGACTACCTATCGTGAAAGGTTGCAATGTCAGCCCGCATATTTCTAAGTCTTACTGAAATAAGATGACATTGGTGTGGTATAACACTGAATTGGATCTAACAGCAAGACGAGTCTTTATGCTCTCTAATGAAAGACGAGGTCTTGATAATTAATTTCTTAATCAGTGTACGTTAGCATTGAGCATACAGTATTGATTATGCACTACTTTTACTTATCAAATGGTGCAGGTTTTTCGCAACCCAAGAATCCTGATATATTGGGTAGTGGTGATTGATATCTAGCGGTGCTAGGATTGCTATTATTTTGAATCGTGCGCGAGGTGAGTCTCTTTGATAATGTCCACAAGAGGAGCTCGAAACTAGGTTTTATTATTCAGAACCTAGCTAGTTGGAGTTTGATTAATCTATGAATAATAAATAAGCGTTTCTTGCTAAGTCCACTCTTGGAGTTAATAATATGTTAATTAATTAAGTCCATAGCAGACATTAATTAATTAATTGACGTTTCTAACTTAAGCGGGGGAAATTGATGACAAACAAATGAAAACCCGCAATACTTGTAATTTCGGATTTGGATGGGCAGTGAAATATTACTTCTGTAGTGGCTGCTTGTAATATTCCAATATAAGCTTATATTAAATTGTGTGTTCAATTTATTTAGTAAGAAGCTAATTGGGGGAGGTCATATCCAAATTCTTCCATAGATCCCTAACTGGGCCCAATATGTGACTTATTATAAATAGGAGAATAAAGGAGACAGAAAATACACATTATTTTCCACAAAATTTTCGTCCAGCTCCTATCCATCATAGCGGACGATTTTTTCTCTCTTCGTGAGAAGTTTCCGTCTTCTTTATTTGAGTCCTAAGTATTCTGGTGAGATTAGCCCACACTGATATCACATTACAGTCCGAGAACCAGTCAGAAGATCCGTGGTTTAGTACTCAAGATCTTCACGTGGAGAAGACGCGAGCCATCTTCGATTCTTCAGTGAATCAACGAGATAAATTGGCTAACTCCGCAGCAAGCATGTTTTAGGGATTATTTGTGCTAAAGCGTGTTTAAATTCAAGTTATGAGCATGATACATGTGAAAATTACGCGAATAGAATTTGTCTAAATAATCTGCTAAATAGATCAGAATTATTATGTGATCCGATAGAACGCACGCTTCCGCTGCAAACCCCTTCAATTGGTATCAGAGCCAGTCTTTGGCTCTGATTATTTGAATTTAAATTTTGCGAAATTCATGTATGCATGCGTTATTTGATTGACGCATGTTCTTGGTGTTTTTGTTTATGTTTTATGCATGATGAACTCAAGAACTATCGAATCAAAGAACTTGAATTTTTCGATCGTACGAGACGTGCGATCCGTCGGTGTTCGCGCAGAGACGGATCACACCGTGCGATCGAGAGAGGGTTGTCGACTGAGTGGGAGCCGAGGGTTTGCGATCACGGGGCGACGCGCAGACGAGCGTGGGCTCGTGCGCGTCGCCGGTCAAGATCGCAAGCCCAGGCAGAACCCGCGACCAAGGTCGACACAAGGCGGCGGCTAGCGCAGCGCGGCGATTTGTCCGAGAACCGCCGAGACACCACGAGCCACCATGCCGAGAACCCAAGGCGGAATACCAAGACGGAGCAATAGGTCCTGGCTGAGATGGGCGCACCACGAGACAGGACCTAGACGGGTGGTCAGAGCTGGCCGAGAGCAGGCGAGCCACTGCGCGGCTGCTGGCCGAGAGCTCGCACCACCTGACGAGCCTGGCGGCTAGCGGCTGGCGCCGTGCTGGCCGAGAGGGGTCACGCTATTGGGCATGCCCCTGGCCGAGAGCATCCGCGCCACCCGATGAGCCATTGGCCGAGACGCTGGCGCGCGTCCTATGCGCTGCTGGCCGAGATGCCTTGTGCGTCGTGATTCGGCGACGAACTCGTCGGATCTTCGTGCGATGAGATATCGATGATGGATTATTTTAATGATTATTTAATTCATTAATTAAAAGATATCATTTAAATATTATTATTTAATGAAAATAAAATATTTTGGGAAGATTTCCCTAGATTTAGGAATATTTGAATTATTGACTATATATATGGAAATAAATAATATTATTTTGATTCCTAGATGATATGGATAAGAATAATTTAATAGTTTCCTAATATTTATATATCTAGAATCCTAACAAGGATAAATATATAGGAATACATTAAATAATACAATAATATAATTTCTCTTCCTTATCTTGAACATGGAAATAATATGAATTTATTTTTCATGTCTAATTAAGATTTAAATAATTTCTTTATTTTATAATATCTTATAGAAGACATGAATAAGAATTAAATTCTAGAACAATTAATTTCCTAAAGTAAGATACTAAAAGATAACAGAAGATTTAATTATCCAGTCAATTAAATGCCAACAGAATTTAATTAAGCCTTTATATGCCTCAAGGCTAAGGATAATTAAAGAAAAACCATAACCCAAATATCTAAGCTATAATTATGAACTTAATGTTTGTATATGGTCTCCATCGATTGGTCTGCAGTTTGTGATGCTAATTTCTAATATTATCGCCACCCATTATGTGGGGACAATAATCCTAAGAAATAGTAAGTTCACGAGGGCGGACTTCTCAACTATAAATAGTATGAACTGGAATGTGGTTTCCAATATTATCACCACCCATTATGCGGGGACAATAATTGATAAGTCGTATTCTAGGCCTTGGTTACTGGTCAGTATGATGTGCATATTTGAACTTTATCTGCAAAACAAGTTGCTTTAGCGTGCAGGTTGAGTGTTCTAGCCAGTAGGGAAGTTTCGGAATGTTCAGGTGAAAAAGGGCGCCAGCATGATCTCATACTGATCAGTATTCGTGCTGAACGGCTTGAGATGGAGAAGACGGATAGCTGGGACGGATTACCCACAATTGAGGGCAAAGAAGTCAACTTGCAATGAGGATTTACCCTAAAATCAAGGGTAAGCCTCCCTATAAAAGGAAGCCAAGAAGGAGAGAGAATATATACACATTCACTCATTCACCACCATCTTTAGGTAGAGAGTTCTCTCGGTAATACCAGTCTTTCAACCGTGTCCCGCTTCTTGCCTTGCCGCAGCTATGATCACCTGACGCCCAGATGTTCCCGGAGTACCAGTCATCCTTATTCCAGCCAGCAAGATCATAGTTTAGGAGTTCCATCGCCCGGAGTGGCAAAACACTTTTACTTCGCTTTCATAGTTTAATTTACTTGCATTTTCCTTACGTAGGATCTTTGCTGCTTTTGAATTTCACTGCTTTGAAGTATTTTGTTGAAGATCCGAACAATGTTTAATGCTATGAAGTTGATTTCTGTTCAGTTTGTCGAGCTGCTTTCTTTCTTTTCTGCCTAGTTAGTTAGATCTAGAGTTTCTGGTCGTTTTGAGTATCGAATCGTGTGTTTCCAGTTAGTAGTTTATTTCTTCGAGTTAGCATAATCTGTTCCCTTTTATTTCATAGAGGTTTGTTTCATGCAAGGTGCAGTTATGTGTTTCTTGTCTTTTTCCATGCTGATCAGTAGGCGGGATTTCAGTTTCGATGTTTGATTTTCGATTTGGAATTTTTGATTGTAGATCTGTGTTCGTGAGTTATTAATCTGTGTTTTTATGGTGCTGAATCTGGTTTGTTTTCTGATTTTAGTTTGTGTTTGTTGAAGAAGATGATGTCCATATCCAAGTTTGGGACCACTTTGCTTTTTAGATGCTTTTTGCTTTTTGTCCTTCACCTTTAGTACA
The DNA here is from genome assembly GCF_004379255.2 of Salvia splendens. NCBI lineage: Eukaryota > Viridiplantae > Streptophyta > Magnoliopsida > Lamiales > Lamiaceae > Salvia > Salvia splendens. The sequence continues at coordinate 19,291,319 of NC_056033.1, forward strand.
CCCTGCAGATCTGTCAGCCTAGTCACCACAACTACCACTTATTCTCTGCTTTTCTGTTTAGCCTTTTATAGAAACCTAGTACTTTTCGAATATTTTCTGTTACACCGCATCCACCATAATTCCACGTACACCACTACATGTCGACCACCATTCACCCTTCCTAGTCAGTAGGACACCATCTTAATTCCCCGTCTAGGTAAAGACTCAACCCAAGCGTGGTAGCTAACCAACCTTTCCAAATATCACCGCGGTAGTTTAAACGCACCATCTCTGTGGGATTCGACCCCTACCTTCACTATACTACCCAGTAGAAGAGGGTTGAGGATTCTTTGAAACCAGGGTCTAGGCTTAGTTAGGATCTCTATCCTGACCAGTAGGATATATCCTTGCTTGAACGACACCTACGCACCCCCCTGCTCTTTCAAATGACGTCGTTGCTGGGGAAGGATGGCGTTTTTGAGTTGCTATTGTGTGTGATTGTCACGACCGCCCATACTAGGGGTACCACAAACGCGGCGATCGTGACCGACATGCATGGATAACGTTTTTAAAAGAAAATCCTAATTAACTTAAAGGAAGAAAGACATTTTAGTTTAAAGAAGTTTAAGGTTAAAATTTTACTATCACTTACAAAAGGCTTATAATAAATACTTTTAAAAGAAAAAAACGGAGAAAATAACTTAAAGAAAACCAATTAACTTATAAAGTAGACCATTTAATTTAATTCACGAGAACACCATTTTCAAAAGATAACGTAATTACTTGGTGAAAACCTAACACAACCATACATGTTCAACCACAGTACGAAAAGATTAAAGTCTTGAGACATAGTTTAAAATATAGCAGCGGAAAATAAGGTTTAAAGAGAGTCAAGGATCACGCCTATGTATGAAGACACAACGCGTCCTAAGGCTAGCTCAACATCCTTCGCAACATCCTGCTCAACCTGCAAAATTTTAAAAGAAATTGCAGGGCTGAGTACTTGTTGTACTCAATGGGCTCATGCCAAAAACATTTTATATAGTTATGTCATCCATACCAGTGATCTCGAGTTTTTATATGAGATTAAGAAATTACCACGAGAACACAAAAACATTTCATAGACTGGCCAGTCAAATAATCTCCCCACTTTCTCAACAATCCATCAATCACAATCATCATTCCATGTGCGACGAAAGTGTGGCCACACTATTCACCCACGAGACCGGCCGACTAGCAAGGACGGCTCACGATCCCACCAGTGTACACAGCCTGATAGGGTTTGCGGCCCTACTCAGACCCGAATTCGTTTCACAACACAGCCATATAGCCTAACGGAGTAAACTCAGACGAACTAGGCATCAGGCACACAATCTCAATCAAAACAAACCATGGTATGACATAACAAGTTAAACCACCCTTATAACGCCACATAGTATTTTCGGAAAAATAAAGAGATTTGAAAAGAAAGCCCACCTCGTTCGCTTAACAATTCACAATCCAACTTATGGCAACTCTCGTTCCTCGAGTTCACGAATACACAATCACCCTTGTCAACGACAACACAAGTCAGCCTTCCACAAAAATCATACTACTATGCATGTCCTATCGTTTCTCTCTCATCGTTTTTCACAATTAACCCAACCCAAAGTTCGTCACAAAGACGGAAAAACACACCGTAATATATTTCAACTTATCACCCGTGATCACATCATTAGGCACGTTCCTTGGACATACATACATCATATAATACTTTTAAACTTGAAAATAAGTGTCATTTTATCAAGGCAGAAAACTGGCAGAACTGCGCGACCGTTTTGTAAAAATCACCATAAATTCACCCGACCTCAAAAGATGCTAAATTTTGGTCACAATACAGAGGAAACATTCAAGTTCATCCATGAAAATTTTCACACTGAAATCACGTCATTTAGTCAGTCATATCATATATTGAACTCTCTGGTCGGAACATACAATTTCTGACAGTATTGCTCAGTTCATTTGAAAAATTCACCATAAATTCATACGATGCCCAAAAAGGCTGAAAATTTAACACAACACAGAAGACACTTCAATTTTTCATATAGTTTAAGAATCACATCGATCGGAGGTCATTTGGTCAGTCAAAAAGAAAACGAAACATTCATGACGAGAACTCACGTTTCTGGCAGATTTGCGCAGTCAACTTCAAAAATTTATTAAAAATTCATTTTTCGATAAAACGGCCTGAAATTCACACGAGACACAGAAAACACCTTGAAGTTTACTCAGTAAAAGTTTCGTAGCAAAATTCGTTCGTTTGATGGGTCGAATACAGATCATAAGTCACTGGTCGTGCATCACAGATTTCTGGTTCAAATTCGAAAATAGGGTTTTTAAAACTTCCACAACACAACCAACGATTTTCCATGCTCGAAAACACCAAATCATGCTTACATGTTCCTCATACACAATTTGCATAAAACTCATATTATTCACCAATTAATTCAAATTCAACTTCACATGAATTCAATAAAAAAAACACATAACTATCAAAGTTCTTATGAAATCACACTTTCCCACCGATTAAATTTTCGATCTATCAATCCTACACCCTCTATATGCATGTAGGATTCAAGAATGAAGTTTCAATGAAGAAGATGAGAAGAAAGACTTAGTTATACCTTCTTGAATCAAGAAAACAAACGGTAGAGACAAACGTTGACACGATTCACCGGAAATTTTTGAAAAATCCACTCCAATTGAAGCAAGAACAATGGTGGAGGAAGTTTTTGGAGAGGATGTGGAGAGGGGGAGGAGAGGCACGAAATTTTATGAGGGAGGTGGGGGCTAGGGTTTAGTTTAGGTGATTATATAGTCCTAGGTTTAATCCCATTAATTAATTAATTGTGGAGGAATAAAATAGAGGCCAATAAAATAAAATTCTACAATTAAAAGGAAGACAAGTATTTCAAAAATTATGGATAGAAATTCAATAAGGAAATTATTTAGTATTTACTTGGAGATAAATAGATTCACAATTTAGGAAATAAAACGATGTATATTCCATAAACAAGGGAACAAAATAAATTAAATCTCCAAGTAGGAAATAAAAGGAAGGGGCGAAAATTAGTAGGGTGCACAAGGAAATTATTTAAATCCTCAATTAAATAATAATAGGGTTTAAATTTGGTAATTTCTTTATAGGAAAATACTCCCATAAAATAGGTAACAATTAAATAAATTTCCACAAGGAAATTATTCAACTCTGAATTTAATTGGGGTGAGGGAATAAAATGTGGCAAGATTTAATTGGATTTAATTTGGATAAATATCCCAAAACAATTAATAAAATCCAAGAAAGAGAATATAGTTTCCAATAATTGGAGGGGGCCGAAAATAGCCACTTTATTTGGCTATAACAAAATGCATGATTTACTTAATTAATCACCCACATTGAATAATATAAATAACACTTTATTCCAAATCACTCATGACAATTTATTCCACATAGTCAACTCAATCAAGTAGGAACAATTAAATTTCATAAATGAAATTTCCAATCGACATATTAAAATAAAAGTAATTTTTTTTTTTTGGGATGTTACAGTGATACTTTGGTGTATATATTGTGTATAATTTTCCTTTTTCTTTTCATTTTAGTTTATGAGCAGTAGCTCGTCTCCTGATCAGTGGAGGCCGAAAATACTCAAGCGAGGAACTATACTCGTAACCACTCGTTCTGGCCTGTCGACCACCTTGTCTGACCTAGGCACGAGTAGTGACGAAGAGAAGGGCACCATAGAGGGACCAATACCAGAAGAGAAACCACTGTTGGAAGGCAACCCAAGGGAAATGGCCAACCAAGGAGATGAAGACCCGGAGATCAGGACGCTGAACGCACATACTGAAGGAGAGCCCCCGCAAGCCATAGTCGTTACTCCAGGGCAAACCGCCTGCGATGTGAAGCCTCATGTGATCGCGATCCTGCCTACATACTGTGGGAAGAGCTATGAAGGGCCGTATGAGTTTCTTCATGAGTTTTGTAAAATTTGTAGGGCGCAGAGGAGACCAGCAGGAGCGACTGAGGATGATTATAGGCTGAAGGCTTTGCCATTTGTGCTCAAGGGGGAAGCTAACACCTGGTTCATGCGCCTGCCCCCCAACTCTATTGAGACTTGGGCCGATTTCAAGTCAGCATTCCTGGGCGAGTTCAGGAGGAAGCTTCACGCAATTACGGGTCAGCGAAGCGAAGAGAGTCCTAAGGAAGCTACTGAATGCAAAGAAAGAGTATGACCATTCAAGGGAAGGATACAACCGAGAGCGGGCTACTGTTGCCTCGTTTACTGATCAGGAAAATAAGTTGGAGCAGAAAATGGATTTGAAAATGGATGAGCTGAAGAAGTCACTTCTGAGTGCGATCGAGAAGAGCACTCCACCACTTCCCCCAGCTGGGAATTACAAGGGTGCAGAGCAGGGAAATCAAGGACCGAACTATGATCAGCCTAATGACTTCGGGAATATGGAGGAAGTTAATGCTGCGGGGTACTTCAATTCTAGTGGGCATTGGATTCAAGGTAGACAACGGGATGCACCATGGAGGGATCATCTAAACTTCCGATGGGGTGACGGAAGCCAAAATCAGAACCAAGGTCAGAACCAGTATAACCCCCATCCGAACCAAAACCCTAACCGTGGACCAGCAAACCCAGACTACCAGCCCAACTGGTCAGGAAGAAACCAACAATCCCAAAACCAAAACCCACAAAACCAGAACCCGAACCCTGTCTATGTGCCACCCCACCAGAGAAACTTCCAAAATTTCCAAAATCAGCCGAACCCAGGACCCCAACACCATCAGAACCAAAATCAATTCCAAGGCCAACACCAGAATCAATATCCTCAAGATCAGTACACCCCTCCTGCACAGTATAACCAATACCCGCCTAATCAAGGCCAGCAAAACTCCCAGAACTATCAACACCAAGGGCCGAGCCATTTCCAAAATTCGAACAGGCCAAGGAGATCCGTTGAGGACATGATGGGTGAAATGCTAGCGTCACAACAGAGCATCAAAGGAGAATTGCAATCCCATAATGAGGTCGTGCAGGGGATGCAAAATGCCCAGAAGGAACATAAGGCGAACATGGATATGATGAATAGGCAGTTAGCTCAACTGGCCAGTTCGGTGGGTGATTTGAAGGGAAATGCGGGGAAACTCCCATCTACAGTCCAAATGCCCGAAAAGGCAAATGTGAGTAAGGTTACGTTGAGGTCAGGAACTACTTATGACGCGCCTCAACCGAAACGACCAAGTGGGGGATCCAATGGAACGAAGATAGGAGGCGATACCATTTCAGCGGAAGAATTAGGGAGACCTATGCCTCGGATGCAGGATCCATTCTTCTTGGATGATACACCAAGTGTAAGAGGTGAACCCGACACCCTACTGACCAGGAAGGAACCTCCTCAAGAGGAAGAGCCCAGAATGGAGGCCCAGACCCAGGAAGTACCCAATAAAGACTCCAAGAAGGTTGCTGAGGGACCAGTAGAGGAGAAAAAAGGGGAGAAACCATTCCCATTCCGATTTGTTACAAAGAGGAAGAAAGAGAACCCGGTTGACTACTTGTCGATTTTTGGGAAGTTGGATGTCACCATACCATTCCTCCAAGCCATGAAGCTACCCCCTCTCAGGAAATTCATAAAGGACTTCATAGCCGGGAGAGCCCAGAAGGATGGCAAGATTATGGTGGAAGGGATAGTGTCAGCGATAGTGTAAGAGAAGTTACCACCCAAGAGAGCCGACCCAGGTATGTTCACCTTACCCATAACTGTAGGAGATGTGAAGGTCGAACATACAATGTGTGATTTGGGGGCATCTATAAATGTCATGCCATTGTCTATCTATAACCGGTTGAAAGGAGTGAGGCTGTCAAATACTAGGGTGTTGATCCAACTGGCTGATAGGTCGTGCATAAGTCCTGAGGGAGTTTTAGAAAATGTGTTAGTAAGAGTGCATGATTTTACATACCCTGCTGATTTTTATGTGATCAAAATGAGTGAGCATGAAGCGAGGGAGTCTAGTGGAGTCTTGTTAGGAAGACCTTTTCTGAGAACGGCCAAGGACTATTTGCATTGATTTTCATAGGGAGAAGTTTACCTTCGATATAAATGATGCCATGAAGAAACCCATCGATTCTGAAAATCTATGCTATGTTGATGTGATTGACCCCCTAGTCCAAGATTTTCTTGAGACCGAACTATTGCAGGAGAAACTCCAGGCTTTAGATGTTTATGAACAGGCTGACATAGAAGCTGCTGCATGGTGTGATCTGATCAGTAGCCAAGGGTTGACTGATGAAGAAATAGAAGTAGCGATCAAGGAATTTTGTCAGAAATCGGAGTTCATTGGAGCCGCAGGGGCTCAGCTACCAGTCAGTATAGAAGAACCATCAGAGGGAGATTTAGAAAAAGAATGAGAGACTGAGAAAAACCCTCTACCCGAAGACACACTTCCACCCCAAGTTGAGCTGAAGAAGTTGCCACCGAATTTGAAGTATGCCTTCCTTGGAGAGGAGAACTCATATCCAGTGATCATCAGTAGCAGCCTTACGAAGGAACAAGAGGCTAGGCTATTGACCGTGCTGAGCAAGAACAAGAAGGCGATTGGATGGAGTCTTACAGATTTAGTTGGAATTAGCCCCGACGTCTGCATGCACCACATTAGGTTGGAGGAAGGAGAGAAGGCACATCGAGATGCTCAAAAGAAGGTAAACCCTAACATGCGAGAAGAGATATTGAAGGAAATCTTGAAGTTGTTGTCGCTAGGGATTATCTATTCAGTACCGGATAGTGAGTGGGTCAGCCCGATCCACATGGTCCCAAAGAAGTCGGGCATCCAAGTAGTTCAGAATGAGAGGAATGAGCTGATCCCAATGAGGCTAGTCATGGGTTGGCGAATGTGCATCGATTACCGTAAGCTGAACAATGCGACCAGGAAGGACCATTTTCCCCTGCCGTTCATCGACCAAATGTTGGAGAGATTAGCTGGGAAGAAGTTTTTCTGCTTTCTAGATGGGTACAGCGGGTATTTCCAAATTTATGTAGATCCTGAAGACCAGGACAAGACCACTTTCACTTGCCCGTTTGGAACCTATGCATACCGTCGCATGCCTTTCGGCCTATGCAACGCTCCAGGTACGTTTCAACGATGTATGATGAGCATATTTTTCAATTTGATTGAGGATTGCATAGAGATATTCATGGATGACTTCACGGTTTACGTAGACTCGTTCGACTCTTGCCTTCACCATTTGGATATAGTTTTGGAAAGGTGTCAAGCAAAGAGTTTGGTTTTGAACTTTGAGAAGTGCCATTTTATGGTCACCGAAGGGATAGTTTTAGGACACGTGGTCTCAGAAAGAGGTATCCAAGTGGATCGAGCCAAGGTAGATGTTATATCCAAATTACCATTCCTACTGATCAGAAGGGAATAAGGGGTTTTCTGGGGCACGCCGGATTTTATCGAAGATTTATCAAGGATTTCTCCAAGATCGCCCAGCCCCTTACCAGATTACTTCAGAATGACGTGGAGTTCATTTTTGATGAGCAATGCAAGGCTGCTTTCAACCTTCTCAAGGAAAAGCTGATATCCGCACCTATCATAAGGGCTCCTGACTGGAACCATCCTTTCGAAGTAATGTGTGACACCAGCGATTTTGTGGTAGGAGCCGTGCTGGGTCAGAAGATCGATGGGAAGAGGTACATAATTTTTTATGCATCCAAGACTTTGAATCAAGCCCAGCGGAATTACGATACCAATGAAAAAGAGATGCTGGCAGTGGTGTATTCTTTCGAGAAGTTCTGGCCATATTTGCTGGGATACAAAGTCATAGTGTATACTGACCATGCAGCGATTAAGTATCTGATTGCCAAGAAGGAATCCAAACCACGCTTGATCCGATGGGTACTCTTGTTGCAAGAATTAGATTGGGAGGTGGAAGATAAGAGAGGAGTCGAGAACAAGGTGGCAGATCATTTGAGTAGAATAGTACAAGATGGGAACAGCGAAGAAGTGCATGATAAATTTCCAGAGGAACATTTGTGTGAGGTGATTTTTGCGCCCAGAAAAATTGATTGGGAAGAAGTGTTGAAACTTACTGGTCCGAATGATGCAGCGAAAGGAAAAGAGAAGGTAGGGCAGGAACCATGGTATGCAGACCTGGCCAACTACCTAGTGACTGGAGAGCTTCCAGAAGTACCGTGTGTTACCAAAGCCCAAAGAATGAAGATCAAGAGTGAAGCAAAATACTACTTTTGGGATGACCCCTATCTGTGGAGAGTAGGGTCCGATCAAGTGATAAAGAGGTGCATTCCTGACTGGGAGCAGCGGGATGTTTTAACCCGCTGCCATTCGTTAGCATGTGGAGGGCACTTCGGGTCCAAGAAGACGGCAAGGAAGATTCTGAATAGCGGCTTTTACTTGCCAACTCTCAACAAAGATGCGTACGAGTTCTGCAGGAGCTGTGAGCGTTGCCAACTGACCGGTGGAATATCTGCCCGGGATGAAATGCCGCAGGTACCCATAATAGTTTGCGAGCTATTCGACATATGGGGAATGGACTTCATGGGTCCGTTTCCTTCAACCTATGGGAATCTGTATATCCTAGTTGCTGTAGACTACGTCTCCAAATGGGTAGAAGCCAAGGCCACAAGCACGTGTGAAGCCAAGGAGGTGGCCAAGTTCTTAAAGAGTCATATCTTCAGCCGATTCGGTGTGCCCAGGGCGATCATATCCGATCAAGGTACGCACTTCTGTAACCGTACAATTGAATCCTTGATGAAAAAGTACGGTGTGCACCATAGACTATCCAGCCCTTACCATCCGCAAGCAAATGGTCAAGCGGAGGTTTCTAAGCGCGAGATAAAGAAAATTTTGGAGAAGACTGTGAACACTTCTAGGAAGGATTGGAGTGTAAGGTTAGAGGATGCTCTCTGGGCGTATCGAACAGCCTACAAAACCCCCATAGGCATGTCCCCTTACCGGATTGTTTTTGGGAAGATGTGCCACTTACCGGTTAGGATCGAGCATCGAGCATACTGGGCAGTACAGAAAGTGAATATGGATGCTACAACCTGTGAAGAGGAAAGGAAGCTGCAACTGCAGAAGCTTGAGGAACTTAGATTGGAGTCATTCGACTCAGCCATGTGGTACAAAGAGCGAACTAAATTGTGGCATGATCGGAATCTGAGAACTAAGGAGATCCATGTTGGCCAGAAAGTACTACTCTTCCAGTCAAGATTGAAGCTTATGCCAGGGAAACTCAAGTCCAAATGGACAGGACCTTACATCATAACTGCACTCCGATCTAATGGGGCAGTGGAAATTTCAGGGAGTTTTTCTAACTCTGAACCTTTCATAGTAAATGGACATAGGTTGAAAATATTCAGGGATAATAGCGAGGTGGGTGTAGTGGATGAAATTCCACTACAACCACTTACATCGGTTTCATACTGATCAGTAAGATAGGAATTTGGAGTTTCACGTGGCTAGTTTCTTTTGAAAATAGTTTGCATATACTGGCCAAGTAGAATTCCAAATTGCCTAAGGAAGATGTAAATATTGTAAATACGTAGTTAATCTTTGCATGCAAGATAATTTCTAAAAATCCAAAAATATTTTCGGGCCTTAATTTTAATTCGGAGTACACATTGACCAAGGGATTACTTATCTGGTGCTATTTCAGATTTTATTTAAGGGCCCATTTGATTTATTTTCCTTATTAGGTAAGTATAGGGGGAATTATGGAGAGGACGAAAATTTGAATTAAAGTTGGTGCAGCTTTTGCAGGGTGGCAGCGGCTGGGAGTGGCGTGTGAGCAGAGAGAAGGGACACGCTGACCAATCAAAAGCCAGCAATCTCAACCACCTCCCTTCTGAAGCGTCGCGACCGACAACCCCTGATAACCGGTTACAACCACCTGCAACTGCTCTCTCTCACCCAAATTAAACTCACCGTCCCAACCCTTTTCCCTCACAAACCCTCATTTTCAAATTCGCTTTCAAGAAATTCTTGTCCATCTCTCTCACGGAAACATCATTCTCAACAGGACCCTACTCGGGACTGGACGGCGGCATTGGCTGGTTTCAGTCAAATGGGGTGCGTAGGATCCGCACCCAGTGAAATTCCACCTGCACCGGTCAGTCACGCAGAAGTACAATCGGAGGAGGGATCTCCCTCGGCGACCGCTCCATCAGAGACCTCGGTACCAGATTCGGCGGATCTCGACGCTGTCGCCGCCCATTACGACTCCGACCTTGAGGAGCGTAAGAAAAGGGCCAGCCAAGAAGAGACAACCCATGAGGGGAGTGGCAAAACGGAGAGGACGCCCGAGGAGGAGCCGGTGTCTCATGAAGTGGAAAGGGAGGAAATAGATCTGAACGAATCAGCCCAGAAGCGGTCCTTGATGACAGATGAGGAGTTTGATTCCATCTTGAACCAAGTAGGCCAAGCAGCGGAAGCTACTGCCTCGGAGGCTGAGGGTCTAGACCTCGCTTCGAAGGCAGTAGGCATGAGCGAGGAAACAAAGGGAGTAAGTGAACCAGAAAGCCCGGCATACCAACTGGAAGAAGAGGAGGACAATACGATTACGGAAGCCAAGGAAACAGGAACAGAGACAGCAGAACCAGAGGTAGAAGCATTCACCCTAGTGGCACCTCAGGTAGTAAAGCCGATTCCCATCAGACGGAAACTGGTAGTGAAGACAGACTCCAAGGCAGAGCCGGCCAAATCGCGGAGGATATCGCAACGTTGTTTGGGTAAGTGGGCAGCTAGTAAGGCGAAGCCGAACACAGAGGCAGATCCCGTGGAGATCTTGAGTGAAGAAGAAAGGACCAATCCCACAAAACCTGGGGAGGAGCCTTTACCTGTTACCGACCTAGAGGATACTGAAATGGAAACCGGAGCGGTATCTCCAACACTGAGTGGCCAAGGTGAAGAGGTTGACGGGATGGCTGAGGGTCTGGACCTCGCATCCAGGTCAGTAGGCCACAAGGAGACCAGTCCTACTATCCAGGATCCACTTTCAACACAAGCTGAGAAGGAACCCGGAGAAGAGAAAGACATAGATGACGGAGAGGAAGTTAGATACCGTGAAGAGAGAAAACGAAAGGGGAAGGCCCCTATGAAGAAGAAGCCCAGCAACAAGAAGCCACGTACAGTAAACACTGGCATAGTCATTACTGAGTCAGTTCAGCGAGTCCAGGAACACCGGAGGGAGCGAAGTGATAGCGAATACGCTGCCAGCGAGGAATCAGCCTCCGACAGCGATATCTCTTTGGAGGATGGGGAGTACGCAGAACAACAGCTTCAGAATGATCATCGAGAGTTAGTCCACCCACCGGTAGAGAGACTGAGGTACCGGCGCTGGACAGTGGACCTTACTGATGATCTGGTGGAGGAGATGAAGCTTTTCGACTCGAAGGAGCTACAGAAAGCTTTCGATAGCAAGGATGAAGGGAGTAAGCAGGTGAAGAGCGGAAAGGTACTTCACATTCCTTCTTTAGATGAGTTAGGTGCCCGCGAGCAGTTTCTATCTTATTTGCACGCGCTAGGATTCGAATGGTTGTTGGAGAATGGGGATCCGAGTGTCCCGGTTAGATTAGCGAAGGAGTTTTTCACGACCTTTAGGTTTAAGGTCACCACTGATCTAGATGAAGAATGTATCAGTTTTAGGCTGTTTGGCGGAGAGATACGGATGAGCTTGATTGAGTGGACCGTGCATCTGGGAATGTGCAGTTTAGAGGAGGCCATAGGGCCTGAGTGGAGAAGTAGGGAGCGGGGAATTCCCCGCAGGCATGTGGAATTAGAGCCCCAGGAAGCCTGGGAGGAACTTACTCACCCTGATGCAGGGCAATTCCAGTCCACTATTTCCCGCTCCGTTCATTTCAACAACCCAATTCTGCGTCTTGTACAGCTTTACCTGGATTTCAATTTATTGGGGCAGTCGAACTCCGCTGTTAGGACATCGATGACGGAGTTATATCTTCTCTGATGCGCCAAGCAGGGAAGAAAGTTGCATCTGGGTTTTTGGACAGCCTACCAATGCCATCTAATTGCCACCCACCCAGCGAGGAACCTCACTCTCTGCCATGTCTTGGGAGTGTTCGTCAGAAACAACATCATCATCACGGAGGCCGAAGATTTATCCGACCAGATCATGGTGGATCCTCCTGGTCTTTTTGATACACCTTTGTTCGTCCGAACGAACATCGTTTACATGAGGCAGGGCGCACCCCAATTCTACGCAATGGGAGAAGAAGCTATACTGACCGGAAGGGTAGCAGCAGCCCAGGAAGTTTCAGAACAAGGGCAGCGTCGCGAAAGGATGGAGAAAGTGATGGAAGAAGTGAAAGAAGAGAATCAGCAGTTGAAAGCGGAGGTGGTGCGATTGGCATCGGTAATGGAACGAATGTTGAAGGACTCTGCAGGACAGACGAGGCAGAGTCAGAAGCAAGAAGCTTTGGAGACGATTGTTACCAGGCTAGGAGAGGAAAACCACCGGTTGATAACAGAAATGGCCAGGATGGCGTCCGTGATAGACGAGATATTGATGGAGTTAACACAACGAGGCCAAGAGGAAGCTGTTGAACCGAGTGGCCATGGAGGCCGAGCTAATGAACCACGAGTATCAGAGGAGGTATTAACCGAGACGAAAGAAGCAGAGCATAAACTAGAGGCGAGACAAGAGGACGGAGATGCCGAGGAGTCGGCCGAGCCTGAAGGAAAACAGTCCGAGAATGAGGAGGAGCAACCGCAAGAACCACCTGCACCACAACCTGCCCTGCGAAGGAGCAGGAGGAACAAGTGACCACCACCCCACCTGACCAGTTAGTTTTCTTTTTATTTTCAGTTTTTAGGTTTTTTCGTATTTTAATTGTGTTTTGTTTTTTTTAGGTAGTATAATTTCTGTTTGTGCGCAAACTCCATTCATAACACTTAGCCTATTTTATAGTCTAAGTGTGAGAAGTTAAGGGTTTGTCTTTTTGGCGCATGTGTTTGTGTTTTCTGTTTTCTTTTTCGTAAGCATGTTGGCTCACACTTAGCCCATTGCATGGCCTAAGTGTGAGGAGTTTTGTATATATGTGTTTTGTAATTGTTGGATTCTGCTTAGGTTTTAATCTCTCCCACTTAGCCTACTTTATAGTCTAAGTGTGAGAAGTTTTAGTTTTTAGCATGTCGTTTTGTTTGTCATGTTTGTGTGTCCACCGTACTGGCCATTACCTTTTCCACTTTACAGCCTTATCTGAGGGCAGACACTTGTGAAGTGGGAGGGGGGGACGCAATGATCAGTATGATGAATGTGTATATGTGTGGTCTGTGTTTGTGCTTGTGTTAGTGTCCTGTTAGGTATAGTTTTTTTTTTTATTTTGTGTGTTGATTGGGCTTAAAACTCAACTGTCTTGAGCTGACGGTGAGGGGAATTGAGGGAAATAAGACATGCTGGAAAACAGAAACAACCCCCCTTAGTACCTCCTAGCCAGGATAGATGATGTGAGTATGAGAGAAAAGCCCGTACTTAGAGCCAAACACGAAAGCCCTCTTAAAATGTGAGTTATAAGCTTTAAGTGGAACCACTTTTCACATGTTTAGAAAAGAAAAGAGCGGCTGCCACAAATTGCCTAGGGTGAAGTGACTGCGTGTAGCAACACTGAAGGCAGTAGGAACCCCCCCCCCAAAAAAAAAACCACCTTTAGAACCTCTTTTCTAACTCTTTATACCCAGATAAATACCCCTAGCCACTGGGACTGTGTGTGTGCAAGGCATGAAGCGAATGAAGCTTACTGGCCAGAAAGGTGTATAAGAAGGCAGGAACCAGCTGGGCAAGAAAGTTTGGAAGAAAATCGGCCAAGGAGTCATCCCAGGCCCAAAAAGAAGGTATAAGGGTGGCGAAGCCACAAAGAAAAAAAAGGGGGGAAAGAAAGAAAAAAAAAGAGAGAAAAGATGAAGGAAAATTGTCAGAAAAACTTGGCCACACAAAAAAAATGAAGAAGGCATAAGGGTGGCGAAGCCACAAGACGCTACTGACCAGTTGGAGATCAAAACCAGAAGCACCAGCCAAGAAAGCAACTAACCAGGGGCCCAAATGCACACAGTTCCCCCACATCAAATAAAATAGAAGTTTTTTTTTAACCTTAGAGCCTTAGGAACATCCACCCAAAACACTACAAACCAATAGCCCCGTTACAAGCCTTTAAGCCCTTCAGTAGCTGCACGTGAAATCTAAGTCCGAAGCAATTGTGGTTGAGCACTATGAGAGAACAGTCCTAACATTCCCGGAGAGGTATGAGTGACTAAGTGAACCTAGTGTTTGGCCGAAAGTTTGGGCGATCTTGACGAGCGGATATACTGACTGGGAGAGAAAGGGGGGGCGGCGGAAGTTCAAGGCTGTCTAAGGCCGGATTGCACCTGATCCCGAGGGGAGGGATGGTTGAAAATATAGCCCGATCTTTGTGTTTTAGTTTTTTTATGTTTGTTTGTGTGTTTTTTCTATGTTTGTTCAAGTGTTTTTCTTTGTGTCTTTCTTTGTGTCGTAGTATAGAGTCTAGTTTAGGTAGAGTCGGTCAGGGGAGTAACCAGGCTAGAATTCGACTTATTTCTTTTGTTTGTTCTTCACGCTTGAGGACAAGCATGTGGTAAGTGTGAGAAGTTTGATAAGTCGTATTCTAGGCCTTGGTTACTGGTCAGTATGATGTGCGTATTTGAACTTTATCTGCAAAACAAGTTGCTTAAGCGTGCAGGTTGAGTGTTTTAGCCAGTAGGGAAGTTTCGGAATGTTCAGGTGAAAAAGGGCGCCAACATGATCTCATACTGATCAGTATTCGTGCTGAAACGGCTTGAGATGGAGAAGACGGATAGCTGGGACGGATTACCCACAATTGAGGGCAAAGAAGTCAACTTGCAATGAGGATTTACCCTAAAATCAAGGGTAAGCCTCCCTATAAAAGGAAGCCAAGAAGGAGAGAGAAGATATACACATTCACTCATTCACCACCATCTTTAGGTAGAGAGTTCTCTCGGTAATACCAGTCTTTCAGCCGTGTCCCGCTTCTTGCCTCGCCGCAGCTATGATCACCTGACGCCCAGATGTTCCCGGAGTACCAGTCATCCTTATTCCAGCCATCAAGATCATAGTTTAGGAGTTCCATCGCCCGGAGTGGCAAAACACTTTTACTTTGCTTTCGTAGTTTAATTTACTTGCATTTTCCTTACGTAGGATCTTTGCTGCTTTTGAATTTCACTGCTTTGAAGTATTTTGTTGAAGATCCGAACAATGTTTAATGCTATGAAGTTGATTTCTGTTCAGTTTGTCGAGCTGCTTTCTTTCTTTTCTGCCTAGTTAGTTAGATCTAAAGTTTCTGGTCGTTTTGAGTATCGAATCGTGTGTTTCCAGTTAGTAGTTTATTTCTTCGAGTTAGCATAATTTGTTCCCTTTTATTTCATAGAGGTTTGTTTCATGCAAGGTGCAGTTAAGTGTTTCTTGTCTTTTTCCATGCTGATCAGTAGGCGGGATTTCAGTTTCCATGTTTGATTTTCGATTTGGAATTTTTGATTGTAGATCTGTGTTCGTGAGTTATTAATCTGTGTTTTTATGGTGCTGAATCGGGTTTGTTTTCTGATTTTAGTTTGTGTTTGTTGAAGAAGATGATGTCCATATCCAAGTTTGGGACCACTTTGCTTTTTAGATGCTTTTTGCTTTTTGTCCATCACTTTAGTACACCCTGCAGATCTGTCAGCCTAGTTACCACAACTACCACTTATTCACTGCTTTTCTGTTTAGCCTTTTATAGAAACCTAGTACTTTTCGAATATTTTCTGTTACACCGCATCCACCATAATTCCACGTACACCACTACATGTCGACCACCATTCACCCTTCCTAGTCAGTAGGACACCATCTTAATTCACCGTCTAGGTAAAGACTCAACCCAAGCGTGGTAGCTAACCAACCTTTCCAAATATCACCGCGGTAGTTTAAACGCACCATCTCTGTGGGATTCGACCCCTACCTTCACTATACTACCCAGTAGAAGAGGGTTGAGGATTCTTTGAAACCAGGGTCTAGGCTTAGTTAGGATCTCTATCCTGACCAGTAGGATATATCCTTGCTTGAACGACACCTACGCACCCCCCCGCTCTTTCAATAATCCTAAGAAATTACGAGATTCAGGAGTTCACACAGAATTTATGAGATAGCTTAATTTTATTAGCAGCACATGAACATTGTTATGGGAGTGTGTTGTAGAAATAAGATACTGTAATGCGAAATCTGGTGGTATTGCTTAGGCAACATTAGGCGGCCATGCCATTATGTGGTCTCTGGACTATTCGTCGGTGTTGTGACTAGTAAAATTGTAAAATTTTAATGCGTATTGACCTCTTATGGAGGGTACAAAATTTTAATTTTACAGTTGTAAGATTTTGAAAAGTTTTATGGTTAATCTACTTAAACTTCTTACATAAGTGTATGACAAATAGTAAATATTCTGTTTCACAGTGCAAATTGAATCGTTAAGATGTCATTCAATCCTCTTTCTGCAATTCTTAAAGAAAATAAACTCGATGACCAAAATTACATAGAATGGAAACAAACTTGGACATCGTTCTCACAGCGGAAGAGTACAGCTTTGTGCTCACAACCCCACAACCTCAAGTACCGGCGGCTAACGCCGCAGCAGGAGTTAGAGATGCGCATAGCCGGTGGCATAAGGAGAATGAGATGGGTAAATGCTACATGTTGGCTTCTATGTCTTCAGTACTCAAGCATCAACATTGTGCCATGGTGACTGCCACCGAGATTATGCAAAATCTCACAAATCTGTTTGGTACTCAGAATCGAACGGCTAAGTCTCAAGCCTTTCGGAGTATCATGACAAAGACACTGAAGGAAGGCACGTCTGTGCGGGACCATGTCCTAGAGAAAATGGGCCACCTCAATCAAATTGAGGTTTTGGGAGGGACGATCGATCCCGAGTCCCAAGTAACAATTATCCTTTAGAGTCTTCCCCCTAGCTTCCAGTAGTTCAAGCTCAACTTCGAGATGAACAAAAGGAATTACACATTGGCAGAGTTGTTGACTGAACTTCAATCGGCGGAGGACCTTATGGTTCAGGTTAAGGCAGCCATGTTGAGTTTGGCGCCCCGATCCTCTGGCTCTAAGCCTGGCGTAGGATAGAAGAGGGCACCGAACTCTGTTACGGCTAAGAATGCTACGGGAAAGAAGAAGAAGAAGAAGAAGGCTAACAAGAAGCCTTCGGGGAAGTGTTTCAAGTGTGGAGAGAAGGGGCATTTAAAGCCAGATTGTCCTAAAAAGGGCAAGGCTACTGGTATGCACCAAGCTCTAGTGGTCGAGTCATGTTTGACTTCAACATCTACTCATACTTCGGTCATAGACACTGGAGCCACTGATCATATTTGTTTTGATCCTGACTTATTGCAGGTGACAATACGGCTATATGATCGTAAGATCGAAGTCCAGTTGGGCGACGCTACAAAAGTGGCGGCCGTTGCAGTGGGAGACGATTATTTACATTTTAGTAGTGATAGATTTTTGATTTTGAAGAATGTTTTGTTGATACCTTCTCTTAGAAGAAATTTAATTTCAGTTTCTAAATTGGTTTTTGATGGATTTTCAATTTCTGTTAATGACAATTGTGTTATTAAGAAAGATGGTTTTTATATTTGTCGTGGTATCATGTAAAACAATATGTACAAAATTACATCTACACAGTTTAATAATCGCAAATCAGAACTCAATGCAACATCGAAAATTTCAAAGAAAAGAAAAATACGTCCAAGTTCAATGAACGAAACGTACTTATGACACCTTAGACTTGGTCATGCCAATGAAAGGAGGATCCATTCTCTTGTGGAACAAGACCTTATTAAAGATCTAGAGAAGGAACCTTTTCATAAGTGTGAATCATGCTTAGAAGGCAAGATGACCAAGAGGTTTTTTAAGACTAAGGGCAATAGAGCCAAGGAAGTACTTGAGCTCGTTCATACCGATGTGTGTGGACCAATGTCAACAGAGGCAAGAGGTGGTTTTCGACACTTCATCACTTTTATTGATGACTTCTCGAAAATTAGATATGTATATTTGATGCGCCACAAGTCTGAATCTTTTGACAAGTTCACAGAGTTTAAGGCATATGTGGAGACGTATCATGGAAAGAATATCAAAAGCCTGCGATCTGATCGCGGAGGCAAATACCTCAGTGCCGAGTTTTTGGACTACTTCTCGGTGGCCGGAATTGAATCCCAACTGACCGCGCCGGGCACGCCCCAGCAGAACGACGTGACTGAAAGAAGGAATAGGACCTTGTTGAATATAGTCCGGTCGATGATGAGTTTTGCACGGCTACCTATTTCGTTTTGGGGACATGCCTTACTTTCTGCAAGTCATATTTTAGACAACTTACCGTCAAAATCCGTACCCACTACTCCTTATGAGTTGTGGACTGCTCGCAAGCCTAATCTAGCACATCTCAAGATTTGGGGTTGCCCGGCTCATGTATTGGAAAAAGATCTAACTAAGCTAGGATCAAGGACGGAGGTATGTGTGTTTATAGGGTACCCTAGAGGATCGAAAGCTTATGAATTCTATAGTCTCCGAGACAAGAAAGTCATTGTGAGTACTCACGCGACATTCTTAGAGGAAGATTATGTAATGAATCATAAACCCAGTAGTGAAGTGGCTCTTGGCGAGCTAACTTCTGTCACAAGTTCCATTAACCAAGAACCCGTACCTAGTGTACAATCAATTCCCGAAATTTTAACTTCTACTCCAAATATTGTAGTGCCGCGCCGTAGTGGGAGGGTCACTCATGAGCCCGATAGATACATTGGTTTGGGGGAATCTATGGATCACTCCTCGGACAGCAATGTATTAGATCACTGGAACTTCGCAGAGGCGCAGGCAGATATCGATCATTGCGAATGGGTGAAAGTAATGGATTCGGAACTACAATCTATGATAGACAAAGACGTGTACGATTTGTCCGTCCTACTCGAAGGTTGTACTGCCATTGGGAGCAAGTGGATATACAGACGTAAACGTGGACCCGATGGACGAGTTAAAGTCTTTAAGGCAAGACTAGTGGCCAATGGGAAGGTATCGATTACGATGAGACCTTCTCCCCGGTGGCCATGCTCAAATCGATCCAGATTCTGTTGTCTATTGCAGCTTACATGGATAGGGATGTATGGCAGATGGACGTTAAGACTGCGTTTTTGAAGGGGGGTCTTGAGGAGATCATCTACATGGAACAACCCAAAGGATATGCCATAAAGGGCAAGGAACACATGGTTTGGAAGCTTAAGAAGGCCATTTATGGCCTCAAGCAAGCATCTAGATCATGGAACCAGTGTTTCGATCAAACTGTTCATAAGTTTGGATTCGAGAAATGCCCAAGCGAAAGCTGCATTTTTAAGAAGGTTGAAAAGGGGAATATTGTGTTCTTAGTTTTATATGTAGATGACATTCTTCTAATTGGTAACAATAAAAGGATATTGTCATCAGTACGAACTTGGTTGTCGAACCAGTTCAAGATGAAGGATATGGGAGACGCGGGACACATCCTCGGGATCAAGGTTCTTAGGAATCGTGAAAAGAGGATGTTGTGCTTATCTCAAAAACCCTACATCAATACTGTACTTAGTCGCTTTAGCATGCAAGATGCCAAGAAAGGTTTCTTACCTTTTAGACATGGCATCCATCTATCTCAAGAAATGTGCCCAAAAACGCCATCTAAGATAGAAGAGATGAGAAGGATTCCATATGCATCTGCAGTTGGAAGTCTCATGTATGCTATGCTTTGTACAAGGCCTGATATTTGCTTTGCTGTTGGCATGGTGGCAAGATATCAGTCGAATTCGAGCCAAGGACATTGGACTGCCGTAAAGAACATACTCAAGTACCTTAAACGGACTAAAGACTATGCTCTAGTTTACAATGCAGTCGAGCTCTGTCCTTTGGGATATACTGACTCAGATTTCCAATCTGATCAAGACTCGAGAAAATCTACTTCTGGATATGTGTTCACCTTAGGAGGTGGACCCGTAATTTGGAAGAGTGTGAAGCAGAAATGCATCGCGGACTCGACCATGGAAGCCGAGTATGTGGCCACTTCGGAGGCTGCAAAAGAGGCTGTATGGTTCAAGAACTCCCTTATGGATTTAGGTGTGGTTACGAATCTGCCCAAGATCATCACTATCTATTGTGACAATTCTGGTGCTGTAGCAAACTCGAAAGAACCAAGAGCTCACAAAGCGAGCAAACACATAGATAGGAAGTATCATATCATTAGAGATATAGTGCAGAGAGGTGACATACTAGTGGTCAAGATTGCGTCAGAGAACAACCTGGCAGATCCTTTTACAAAGCATTGGCGGTGAAACCGTTCGAACGCCATGTCGAAGGGATGGGAGTTCGACTCATTCAAGACCTCAACTAGATTTCAGTATAAGTGGGAGAATTAAACGTGTTGCACATATACATTGTATACTCGAAAGCTGTTTTGAGTATGGGAGATTGTTAGAGTTTGTATACTAGAAATCACCTTTCGAGTGATTGAATACTGTAAAACTCTATATGATATTTTCCAAAGGAATGAAATAGATTATTTTTGTCATAATGTTGTTATGTTTTACATTTAATGGATGTTTATTACATATTTAAATGTATAAGCAATGTAACAACGTCTAAGTCATTGTTTTAGTAGACCGGTTGTGGGTGTCATCCACTTTAAGGTAACACGGTCAGTTTGAACAAAGAAAAATAATAATTTCACAACCTAGATAGGCCTAGACTACCTATCGTGAAAGGTTGCAATGTCAGTCCGCATATTTCTAAGCCTTACTGAAATAAGATGACATTGGTGTGGTATAGCACTGAATTGGATCTAACAGCAAGACGAGTCTTTATGCTATCTACTGAAAGACGAGGTCTTGATAATTAATTTCTTAATCAATGTACATTAGCATTGAGCATACGGTATTAATTATGAACTACTTTGACTTACCAAATGGTGCGGGTTTTTCGCAACCCAAGAATCCTGGTATATTGGGTAGTGGTAATTGATATCTAGCGGTGCTAGGATTGCTATTATATTGAATCGTGCGCGAGGTGAGTCTCGTTTAATAACATCCACAAGAGGAGCTCGAAATAAGGTTTTATTATTCGGAACCTAGCCAGTTGGATTTTGATTACTCTATGAATAATAAATAAGCGTTTCTTGCTATGTCCACTCTTGGAGTTAATAATATGTTAATTAATTAAGTCCATAGCAAACATTAATTAGTTAATGGACGTTTGTATCTTAAGCGCGAGAAATTGATGACAAACAAATGGAAACCCGAAATACTTGTAATTTCGTATTTGGATGGGCTGTGCAATATTAATTCTGTAGTGGCTGCTCGTAATATTCCAATATAAGCTTATATTAAATTATGGGTTCAATTTAATTAGTAAGAAGCTAATTGGGGGAGGCCATATCCAAATTCTTCCATAGATCCCTGACTGGGCGCAATATGTGACTTATTATAAATAGGAGAATAAATGAGACAGAAAATACACATTATTTTCCACAAAATTTTCATCCAGCTCCTATCCATCATAGGGGATGATTTTTGCTCTCTCCATGAGCAGTTTCCGTCTTCTTTATTTGAGTCCTAAGTATTCTGGTGAGATCAGCCCACACTGATATCAAATTACAGTCTGGAAACCAGTCAGAAGATCTGTGGTTTAGTACTCAATATCTTCATGTGGAGAAGACGCGAGCCATCTTCGATTCTTCAGTAAATCAATGAGGTAAATTGTCTAACTCCGCAGCAAGCATGTTTTAGGGATTATTTGTGCTAAAGCATGTTTAAATTCAAGTTATGAGCATGATACATGTAAAAATTACGCGAATAGAATTTGTCTAAATAATCTGCTAAATAGATCAGAATTATTATGTGATCCGATAGAACGCATGCTTCCGCTGCAAACCCCTTCAGTTATTGGATTAATCCATCGTGATAGAGAATGGAGGGTGACATATTATCCCAATACAAAGATGATTCATTGTAGTTGTCGAAAGTTTGAGATGGTTGGATTAATATGTTGTCACTCTGTGAAAGTGTTTGATATGTTAGACTTGAAGTTGCTTCCTGAGAATTATATTCTTAAAAGGTGGACAAGAGAAGCTATAATTGGTGTAGTCATGACCATATTGGTAATGAAGTTGAAGAAGATTCTAAATTACGAAGTACTGAGCGGTTGAGCGGTATCAGAGACTATGTCAAATTCTAATAAGGTTGTCTAATGAAGCTTTTGTTCGGATCTATATAAAAAGGTAATGGAAATGTGTTCAACAGAATAAGATCAAGAATTCAGTGACAATGTGAATACCTCTTCAACGGTCTCTTCACTAATGGCACCAAAGGGATTCAAGAAAAAAAAATTGGTGCAAGAGGTTCGAAACGATTGAAGAGTTGGGTAGAACTTCAGTCAAAACGAAGAAAAACAAACCATAAAGTACATGTATATACACAAATTATACTATTATGTATTTGGAAAATAATTTTATTAAATATAAATTTTACTGTAACTGTAGGTTGTTGGCGCACGAGGTACATTGCACGTTTCTTGTTCGGCAGTTCTAGCAACTCGTGCGTGCCCCAAAAATTCGGCAATCCCAACACCTTGTGCGTGCCCCGAGAGGACTACAGATCATTTGAGTTTCACTGAATTGTTACCAGTATAACTATTTATAGTACGAAGTTTTTGGTGCAATTAGTTGTGATTTATCTTTTTTTTTGTGTAGGCATCATTAGATCAAACTTTATATGCTGCCGATGGAACATATTTTAATAGATCAACATGCTCAGCTCTGACATGGCATTATTTTAATAATTTATGTGTGTATTTGATTTACATGTCTTGCAGCACTATACAGAGCTCCGAAGGTACATCTACTGCTAATTATCAATATCGAGATGGATATCATTGAGATGTATTGAATGCCTTGCAACACTATACAAAGCTTTGGAGGCATACTTTGAATGTAGTTTTTGATATAATAACATCTCATGCCTTTTTTGAACAAGTATTTTCAAATTAGTCATGTTTAAGCAAGTAATTTGGATGGTTTTTATCCAATTAGTTTTGCTAATGTTGTTTTGGAGAAATGAAAGCATAGATATTCCCTTAAAGTATTTTTTGGATTGTTTTATATAATTATATTTGCTGATGTTTTTATCTATTTATTTTTAGTTTGAAGAGATATTCCTTTTGTCCATGCCGTAGCCATCTTTGTTGTTTCCTTATTATTGCCTTGGATAAAAATTAAAGTAATGCTAACTATATCAACAAATATTATCTACAATGCATAATCTGTCAAAGCTATTTATGCTCATAAAAAACTTACTGAAAAATTGAATTACTGCTAAGCATATAAGTAGCCAATCTTATCTATAATGCATAAGCTGTCAAAACTATTTTATACTCATCAAACAATTATTAGATACAAAGCAAGATATATGAAGTAAATTTTAAGTTGCTAAGATCACAACACCAAGTTTTAAATTCCCAACTGAATTCACAATAAGTATCTTCTATTAGTCATTTCATCGAGCTATTGCTAGGTGTTCTTTAGCAAAATTTTTGAAAAAGATTATTTTGATCCCTACAATCATCCTTGTTTGTATGAAGGGATGGATACAAGGACAAGGAATGCAAAATCTATACAGGTTCTATGTCCATAAAAAGCTAAAAGAAAGAAAGCATATTCACGTTTTTTTATTTGGTGGCAGATTTGGAGGAATTTGAAGACAACGCATTGTTTGAATGGGAGGGGAGCAAGCCCTGCACAGCAGAGGTCCTGTGCTCCCGATATCCAAAGGATGGTAATTGTTGGTATCAACAATATATACTTTCTCTGTCTCGCAGTAGGACTCGAGATTTAAGAAATATATATATATTTTTTAATCAAACACCTTCACGGTGGAGGGTTTGTGGGTCCCTCATCCCTATATATCATTTCAAAGGATTACAAAACAAGGCCGCACCCAAAAGTGATGTGCCTACACAAATTACAAGAGTAGTATGCGGTCCGGCCCTACATGTTCCGGACCCCATCATACACCCTTCAAAACTATGCTCATTTCTAAGATAGATATCATTCTTCTTGCTTTCCTCTTGATCCTGCTGGTTAGTCTTCATCCCCATCTCGGACCCGAATGTTTGGGACTCCCATCTCATCCATTCGAATGATGTCCTTGAGCGCTCTCGGCGCTGTAATATGCTCCATACGTTGGCTGTTATCCTGCTCAAGTCCCATTCTCGCGAGCAAGTCTGCCGCTTTGTTCCCCTCCCGGTGAATGAATGTTGCTCGGAAATTGAGTTGTCTCTTGTGCAAGACCAAATGCGCCACGGCTTGCCGGGTGAGTGCCGGACCTCATCCTGCTCCATTGACCAGTTTGATTGCTTGCTCGGCATCTGATTCGATCCAGATTGGTAGGCCAAACTCCTTGGCTATGTTAAGCCCATGGATCATGGCTAGTAGCTCGGCTTCCAGTGCTGAGTGCGCTTCAAGAGGCGTAATAAAGGCTACAAGCATCTTGCGGCCTAGGTGCTTTGTTGGTCACTTCATTGAAGGAGCCATCCGTGTTGAGTTTTATCCAAGGTTGGTCTGGGGGATTCCATTTGATCGCCATGACTAGAGGTTGCGGCCTAGGTGCTTCCGCTTGTAGGGGGATGTTAATCCCAAGTTTAACTCATTTTCAATGCTTCGACTTCAAGCTTCCATTGGCCATACTATTCCGGATGAACATGAGGACCTGCCATACCACGTTGTGTGGTTTAAACTGTGTATCATGATGCCAGCTCCTGTTTCTCTCTGCCCAAATGAACCACAGGATGAGATAGGGCATGGTTCGGCTAAGGTGCTTCCTGTTCGGATGTTGGCTCCTTTGCGCCCACACATCGGGGCCAATGTGAACTCTCCGCGCCCGGAGAGAGTCCACCTCGGGATGTCTGGTTCGTCTTGGATGATCGGGGTATTGAGGATGCGTCCAATGACGTGTTGTGGGAGGCCGGCCTGGTCATGAAGGAGTTGTAGCTTGGGCTCATCCCATGTGCCTTCTTTGATAAACTCCGACACACGGGTGGTTAGGCTGCCCCTTTCATCAAGGCTGAGGTCCCGAAGTGGAGAGTTGTCGAGCCAGATGTCGTCCCAAAAGTATATATTCCCCTGTCCCACTAGCCATCTCATGTGCGGGTGTGCGTGACTCCAGGCTCTGGATAGTCTCTCCACGTTGGGCTATTTCTCCCCGACGTCCTTGAAGTGAGTGGTGAGGAGTTGGAGCAATACTTGGCCATCATGTATTGGGCTCAAAGGGAGTTTTGCTCTCGGAAGCGCCACCATAGTTTTATATTAAAGGCTCGAAGTACCTCCTTGGTGTTGCGTATCCTGAGGCCTCGTTCGGCAGTAGGGAGACACATTTGGTCCCAGCTAATCACTATAGTGGGTCTGTTTCCTCTCACTTTGTAGAGCCCCAAGAGAACCGCGCCATTTGTTGATCCAGTTGTTTAAGGATGCCTGCAGTGGGTTCGATGGCTTGTAAGATATGTAACGGGATCACTACTAGAGTACTCTTGATGAGGGTAAGTCTCCCTCCAAAGGATAAGTGCCGGTGAGCCCATCCGGAGATCCTTCTTGCAATCTTTTCACGGACAAACATGAACATATCTGTACGCTTCACACCTCGGTATATGGGAATGCCTAAGTTGAGGAAAGGGAAGTTCCCCCTAGTGAAACCCCCTTCCGTTTGGATTGAGCTTGCCCATTGCTCATGAATTTCTGCAATATAGAAATTGCTCTTGGCAAGGTTGATTTGTTGTCCTGAGACTCTCTCGTACCCGTCGAGGCATGCTCTAAGCCGACATAAGGGGTCCGCAGCCGCTTGTGTGAATATGATTATGTCATCCACATAGGCTAAATGGCTGATCTCGATACTTCTTCGGAAGGCTTTGAAGGTCATATCCTTTTGGCCGAGGATGAGCTTATCAAGGGCCCTCGAATGGTAGTCCGCGGCAATCACAAACAAAGCGGGGGATATAGGATCTCCTTGTCTTAATCCCCGTGTAGATTTGAAGAAACCCGCTAGAGCTCCGTTGATGAGGATCGAAAACTAGCAAGATCCAATACACCTTTCAATGAGAGAGCCATGCATCCGAGAAGCCCATGCGCCGTAGAACCTTGGTGAGAAACAGCCATTGGACTCTATCGTAGGGTTTTGCCATGTCGATCTTAACCGCTACGTTTGGCGCTGGGGAACTGAAAGAGTAGGTTTGTGCAGGTGTCGCGTCAAGCAAGGGATGTATCCAACTGATCAGGATAGAAAATCCCAGCTAAACCTGAACCTAGCTATCAATAAACCCTCAACTCACTTCTACTGACTAGTATAGTGGATGTAAGGGTCGAATCCCACAGAGATGAATGTGCTTTGGTAATTGTGGTGATATTCTGGAAAGGTTGGTTAGCTACCACGCTTTGGGTTGAGATTCTCACAAGGCAAGAATTTAAGATGGTACTCTACTGACTAGGAGGGGTGAATGATGATTGATAAGCGGTTGTGTACGTGAGAGTGGGGGACATTATGTTTCAGAAATTATGTGGGAGGTACGGGGTTACTATAAAAGGCGAAACAGCATATCAGAGAATAAGTGGTAGTTAGGTGACTAGGCTGACAGGTCTATAGGGTACCAGCAGAAAAAGTAGAGAAAAGTAAAGGACAAAAGCAAAAAGTAACTAAAAAGTAAAAGTGGTCCCAAATTTGGATGTGGACATTGTCTTCTCCAACAAGTTTGAACACAAATCAAACAACTCAGATTCCATGAACGAGAATTTCAGGTTAACAAACTCCACAAGAACAGATCTACAATCTAAACTCCAAATCAAAAGATTAAACTAACGAAACTGAAATTACGCTTACTGGGTGACATGCAAGGTGGCAGAAATCACGTAAACTAGGTTTTCACACTTAACCATTTCAGATCTAAAATCTAACAGCTATCTAAACTCATGAACTCAGATCTATCAATTCGGAAATGAAAACATGCCCGCAATACTTGGAAATTACCGTAACAACTAGATCTAAGCTATCTAGGCAGAAAGAAACAGAATCAAAGGAACCGATGCATAAAACAACTTTATATTATAAACGTTTGGATCACAACCAAGACTTCAAAATAAGAAAATATTGAAAATGCTACATATCCAACGTAAGAAAACAAAGTGCGATTAACTAAGAAAGCAACTAAAGATTGTTTTACCACTCCAGGCGATGAAACTGTTAACACTACGAAACACGCTGACTGGAACGAGAGGATGTGGAACTCCGACGAACTGATGAGCTTTAGGTGACCATGGTTGTGGCGAGGAACGATAATATGAAGGACGAGGCTGTAGGAACTGATCTACCGAGAGAGAATTCTAACTAAGTGTGTAGGTTTTGAACTAATTGATTCTCATTCTCTCTCCAAGTGGCTTCCTTTTATAGGGAGGCCTCCCTTGATTTTTAGGGTAGACTCTCTTTATGAAATGACTCTTTTGCCCCTTGCTTGCGGCTGATCTTCTCAGCTATCCTTCTTCTCCATTTCGAGCCTTTTTGGCATGCATCCTGGTCAGTATTGCACCCTACTGACGCCCTTTTCACCTGAATTATCTGAACATTCCCATACTGGCTAGAACACTTTCCTTGTACACTAGCAACTGTTTTGCAGATATATTCCAATTATGCACATTATACTGACCAGTAACCAAGGCCTAGAATACGACTTATCAAACTGCTCACACTTACCACCTGCTTGTCCCCAAGCGTGAAGAACAAACAAAAAGCAATATGTCAAATTCTAGCCTGGTTACACCCCTGACCGACTCTATCCTAACTTAGACTCTAAACTATGACGCAAAGAAAAACACATAAACAAGACAAACACACATAAAAGACAAAAGAAACACTTAAACACGTCAATCAGGCTATATTTTCAACCATCCCTCCCCTTTGGGTCAGATGCAATCCAGCCTTAGACAGCCTTGAACTTCCGTTGCTCCCCTTTTCCTTCCAGTCAGTATATCCACTCGTCAAGATCACCAAAACTCTTGGCCAAACACCAGATTCGCTCAGTCACTCATTCCTCACCGGGGATATTAGGACTGTATTCTCTCATAGGGCTGTTGGCTTGTAGTGTTTGGATTGGTTGTTCCTGAGGCTCTAGGCTCAAAAATCTCTAATTTATTTCGATGTGGGGAAACTGTGTGAGCTCAGGCTCTTGGCTGTCACCTCTGCTTGGCTGGACCTTTTCTGATGTTGCTTCCCAACTGGTCAGTAGCGTCTTGTGGCTTCGCCACCCTTGTTGTTCCTTCTCAATTTTTTTGTGGTCAAGTATTTTCTACCATTTTCTTCACATCCTTCGTCTTTCCTTTTTGTGGCTTCGCCACCCTTATTCTTTCTTTTTTTTGGGACCTGGAATGACTTCCTGGTCGATTTTCTCCTTGCTTTTCCATTTCTCGCTCCAGTAGGTTTCTTTCTTGCAAGTCCTTCTGGCCAGTTGCCTCCTTGCCTTATGCCTTGCACACACACAGTCCCAGTGGCTGATGGGTTATATCTGGGTATATATGGCTCGAAAGTGGGGTTCTAAGGGTTTTTTTTTTGGAGGGGGGAGTTTCCTACTGCCTTCAGTGTATGCTACACGCTGTCACTTTACCCTAGGCATCTTGTGGCAGCCACTCTCTTCTTTTCTGGATGAGTGGAAAGTGGTTCCACTTTAGGCTTTTAACTCACATTTAAGAGGGCTTTTGTGCTCGGCTCTAAGGATGGTCTCATACTTGCATCATCTACAGTGACTAGGAGATACTAAGGGGGGTGGTTTTCATTGTCCAGCATATCTTATCTCCCTCAATTCCCCTCACCGTCAGTTCGAGGCAGTTGAGTTTTAAGCCCAATCAACACGTATATAAAAAAAACTAGACCTAGACAAACAATAACACAGACCACACATATATACACGTCATACTGGCCATTGCATCCCCTCTCCCGCTTCACAAGTGTCTGCCCTCAGATAAGGCTGTGAAGTGAAAAAAGGTAATGGCTAGTATGGCTGACACACAGACATACCAAACAAGCAACACATGATTCTACTAAAAACTTCTCACACTTAGACTATATAATAGGCTAAGTGGGAGAATTTTAAAATCTAAACAGAACCTAACAAACACACGCACATATATACAAAAACTCCTCACACTTAGGCTACGCAGTGGACTAAGTGTGAGCTAACATGCACTCAAAAATAAAAACACATAAACAGATACACATGCGCCAAAAATAGCAAACCCTTTACTTCTCACACTTAGACTATTGTATAGGCTAAGTGTTATGTAAGGGGTTTGCTCACATACTACACAGATATACTACCTAAAAAAACACATAAAATACGAAATACGAAAAACTAAAACTTAAAAAGGAAAAGAAAAACTAACTTGTCAAGGGGGGTGGTGGTCACATGTTCCTCCTACTCCTCCGCGGAGCAGGGCTTGGTGCATGTGGCTCTGCCAGATCCTCTTCCTCGTTCCCGGATGGTTCTTCCTCAGATTCCGCTTGTTCTCTGTTACCTTATTCCTCTTGTTCTGCTACCTCTGTCTCCGGCACCCTGGGTTCATCATCCTGGCCTCCATGGCCACTTGGTCCAGCTCCTCGTACTAACTTTCCTTCCGCTAATTCCTTCAGAATCCTTCCATCACATTTGTCAGGCGAGCTAACTCCGTCCTAGCTTGCGGATTCTCTTCCGCCAACTTTTCCACTGCCTTCTCTAATCTCTCCTGCCTCTGTTCTTGATCTTGTGTTCCCTGGCTTGCTGTAGTTCTCCCAGTCGGTATAGCTTCCTCACCCATCGCGTAAAAACGTGGTACTCCTTGCCTCATGTAAACAGCATTCGTTCGGACGAAGAATGGGGTATCAAACAACCCAGGGGGATCTACCATGATTTGGGGGGATAAGCCGTCAGCCTCTGTGATGATAATGTTGTTTCTGACGAACACTCCCAAGATATGGCAGAGGGTGAGATTTCTCGCTGGATGGGTGGCAATTAGATGGAATTGGTAAGCAGTCCAAAAACCCAGATGTAACTTCCTTCCGCGCTTGGCGCACCAAAGAAGGTATAACTCTGTCATTGACGTTCGTACAGCGGAGTTGGACTGCCCCAGCAAATTGAAGTCCAAGTGGAGTTGTACTAGGCGTAGGATTGGGTTATTGAAATGGATGGAGCGAGAGAGAGTAGATGCAAACTTCCCAGTGGCTGGGTGAGTTAATTCCTCCCATGCCTCCCGGGGCTCGAAGTCTACGTGTCTATGGAGAATTCCCCATTCCCTGCTCCGCCACTCCGATCCTACCGCCTCCTCCAGACTACACATCCCCAAACGTACTGTCCATTCAATCAGATTCATGCTTATATCCCCTCCAAACAACCAAAAGCTAATAGAAACCTCGTCCAAATCTGTGGTGACCCTAAATCTGAATGTTGTCAAGAACTCCTTTGCTAGCCTAACACTGATATTCGGGTTCCCATTCTCCAATAACCATTCGAATCCTAACGCATGCAAATAAGAGAGAAACTGCTCGCGGGCACCCAACTCATCTAAAGAAGGAATATGAAGTACATTTCCGCTCTTCACTTGCTTACTCCCTTCATCCTTGCTATCGAAAACCTTTTGTAGCTTCTTAGAGTCGAATAACTTCATCTCCTCCACCAGATCATCAGTAAGGTCCACTGTCCAGCGCTGGTACCCCAGTCTCTCTACCGGGGGATGTACTAGCTCCCGATGATCGTGCGGGAGCTGTTGCTCACTGTACTCCTCATTCTCCAAGGAAATATCACTGTCCGATTCTGACTCTTCACTGACAGCGTATTCGCTATCACTCTGTTCCCTCCGGTGTTCCTAGGCTCGCTGAACTGACTCAGTAATGACTATGCTAGTGTTCACTGTACGTGGCTTCTTGTTGTTGGGCTTCTTCTTGTACTAGACCTGATATTTGCATTGCTGTTGGCATGGTGACAAGATATCAGTCGAATCCGGGCCAAGGACATTGGACTGCCGTAAAGACATACTCAAGTACCTTAAACGGACTAAGAACTATGCTCTAGTTTACAATGCAGTCGAGCTCTGTCCTTTGGGATATACTGACTCAGACTTTCAAGCTGATCAGGACTCGAGAAAATCTACTTCAGGATATGTGTTCACCTTAGGAGGTGGAGCCGTAATTTGGAAGAGTGTGAAGCAGAAATGCATCGCGAACTAGACCATGGAAGCCGAGTATGTGGCCGCTTCGGAGGCTGCAAAAGAGGCGGTATGGTTCAAGAACTTCCTTATGGATTTAAGTGTGGTTTCGAATCTGCCCAAGAGCATCACCATTTATTGTGACAATTCTGGTGCTGTGGCAAACTCGAAAGAACCAAGAGCTCACAAAGCGAGCAAACACATAGAGCGGAAGTATCATATCATTAGAGATATAGTGCAGAGAGAAAACATAAAAGTGGTCAAGATTGCGTCAGAGAACAACCTGGCAGATCCTTTTACAAAGGCTTTGGCGGTGAAACCGTTCGAATGCTACGTTGAAGGGATGGGAGTTCGACTCATTCAAGACCTCAACTCGCTTTCAGTATAAGTGGGAGAAATTTAGACGTGTGCACTACCATTTTGTATACTCGAATGCTGTTTTGAGTATAAGTGGGAGATTGTTAGGGTTTTGTATACTAGAAATCACCTTTCGAGTGATTGCATACTGTAAAACTCTAATGGTTATTTTCCAAAAAATGCAACAGATTATTTTTGTCATAATGTTGTTATGTTTTACATTTAATGGTTGTTTATTGCATATTTAAATGTATAAGCAAGCGTAACAAAGTCTAAGTCTTTGTTTTAGTAGACCGGTTGTGGGCGTCGTCCAATTTAAGGTAACACGGTCTGTTCTGAACAAAGAAAAATAAGAATTTCACAACCTAGATAGGGCTAGACTACCTATCGCGAAAGGTTGCAATGTCAGTCCGATTATTTCTAAGCCTTATTGAAATAAGATGACGTTGGTGTGGTATAGCACTGAATGGATCTAACAGCAAGACGAGTCTTTATGCTATCTACTGAAAGACGATGTCTTGATAATTAATTTCTTAATCAATGTACGTTAGCATTGAGCACACGACATTGAGTATCCACTACTTTGACTTACCAAAGGTGCAGGTTTTTCGTAACCCAACGATCCAGGTATATTGGGTAGTGGTGATCATTATCTAGCGGTGCTAGGATTGCTATTATGTTGAAACGTGTGCGAGAAGAGTCTCGTTTGAAAACATCCACAAGAGGAGCTCGAAACGAGGTTTTATTATTCGGAACCTAGCTAGTTGGAGTTTGATTACTCTATGAATAATAAATAAGAGTTTCTTGCTAAGT
This sequence comes from Salvia splendens, assembly GCF_004379255.2. NCBI lineage: Eukaryota > Viridiplantae > Streptophyta > Magnoliopsida > Lamiales > Lamiaceae > Salvia > Salvia splendens. The sequence continues at coordinate 19,323,827 of NC_056033.1, forward strand.
CCACTCTTGGAAATCGAAATATATTAATTAATTAAGTCTATAGCAGACATTAATTAATTAATGGATGTTTCTGTCTTAAGCGCGGGAAATAAATCAAATGCAATTAAAGGAAACCCGGAATACTTGTAATTTCAGATTTGGAAGGCAGTGCAATATTACTTCTATAGTGGCTGCTCGTAATATTCCAATATAAGCTTATATTAAATTGTGGGTTCAATTTAATTAGTAAAAAGCTAACTGGGTGAGGCTTGTTCTAAATTCTTCCTTAGATCCCTGACTGCGCCCAATATGTGACTTATATAAATAGGAGAATAAAGGAGACAGAAGATACACTTTTTAATATACAAAATTTTCGTCCCCCTCTAGAAAGAGAGAACTCGAAATTTGTGCTCCCTCCGTGAGCAGTTTCTGTCTTCTATTATTCGAGTCCTAGTACGTTGGTGAGATTTGCCCACACAAATATCAGCGTATAGTCCGGGACACCAGTCAGAAGATCCGACGTCTTGTATTGAAGATCTTCACGTGGAGACGGAGCAAGCCATCATCGATTCTTGATTGAATCTACGAGGTAAATTGGCTAATTCCGTAGTAAGCATGCTTTAGGCATTTTATGTGCTAAAGCATGTTTTTAATTCAAGTTATGAGCATGATACATGTGATAATTACGCGAATAGAATTTGTCTAAATAATCTGCTAACTAGATCAAGTTTATATGATCGGTAAATCACGCACGCTTCCGCTGCCAACCCCTTCAGTTTTATCACTGGCGGTGCCGCTGGTCCGGGTACCTCTGTTCTTGCTACTGTTTCCTCCTCCTCAATATGCACATCACTCTTCCCCACCTTTGTCTGGGGAGTTGTTGACTTTGTCCCTTCTTCTCTAGTCTGGCCTCCCACCACTTCGTCTACTGGCCGTTCGGCTAGGCCTTCTGAGTTCTTCTCTCCATCGTCTTTCTCACCCTCTTCTACTGCCCTTGATGCGAGGTCTAGACCCTCGCCATCGTGGCGGTACCATCTTCCGTCTGATTTACCTCATCCAGAAGAGCCTGAAATTCTTCATCAGTCATTAGGCCCTGCTTTCTGGCCGTCTCATTTAAATCTATCTCTTCCCTCGCCATTTCTTGAGGAATGGGCTCCGCTGTCGGCGTTTTCTCTGGTTCATCGCCTCCCTTCTGGCTCTTTTCCTCATTTCTTCTTCTCGCCTCCCTTTCATCTGGTTCGGAGTCGTAATAGGCAGAGATGGGGTCAACATCCATTGAGTCGCTTGGTTGGGGAGTTTGGGCGGATTCCGAGGGTTCGGTCACCGAGGGAGGTTCCCTTTCTGGCGTAATTGTTGATGAAGTCGGAATGGAAGTGGGTGGTTGTGCTGTGGGTTGCACATTCGGTTCTGGTGTAGGTACTGCTGGGGTTTCTCCGGTCATGCTCCATTTGCACCCGATTCGGCTAAAACCGGCCAACTCAGCCGCCCAATCTCGACTTGGGTCCTGCTGTCGAAGGAACTCCGTCATTACGTCCAAAGAAACCATCGTCGGAGCCTGAGGAGTCGGCTCCGGTGGTTGCGGGTTCGATGGCTGCTCTTCCATTGTCGGTTGCGATTCTAGGGTTTCTTCTCTGCGGTTTGAAGTAGGTTTCTCGCTGGTGATTTTCTTCGCCCATTTCTTGTTTCCCATGCTTAATTCGGTGAATTTCTGGTGGTAATGCGGGTGTTGGCTTTTGTGGAGAGAATGGTGGAAATTTCTGGAGAGAGGGATGGAGGTAAGGGTTTGTGAAGTGAAATGGGAGAGACAGTTTGATTATGAGGGTAGAAAAGGCAGTTGAGGGTTTGGACGTCGTCTCTCTTTCTTTGCACACGCGCCTTCCCTGACGCTGTCCCCCTGCAAAGCTGCAACAAACCCCCAAATTCAAACTTCGTCCCTTAATGATTTCCCCCTATATTTTCCTAGATTAGAAACAAAGTGAAATAGACACTTAAATAAAATTGGGAGTTTCACCAAATGGGTATGCTGGTGGTCAGTACGTACTCCCAATTAATATTTGAGGTCCGAAATTTTTTTTTGGGTTTTCTTAAAATTAACTTGCATGCAACGGTTTAAATTAATTAACTACCACATATTTACCATATTTACATCTCCTTTAGGAAAATTGGAATTCTACTGTGCCAGCATATCTAAATCACACTAAAAGGAGCTAGCCCAGTGGAATTCCAATCCCTATCCTACCGGTCAGTATGAAACCTGAGTATGTGGTTGCAGTGGAATCTCATCCACCACAGCCACATCAATGTTGTCCATAAATACTTTTAGCCTATGTCCATTAACGATAAAAGGTTTAGAGTTAGGAAGACTCCCTGAAATCTCCACTGCTCCATTAGAACGGAGTGCGGTGATGACATAAGGCCCTGTCCACTTCGACTTGAGCTTTCCTGGCATGAGCTTCAATCTTGACTGGAAGAGTAGTACTTTCTGGCTAACATGAAGATCCTTGGTCCTCAGATTTCTGTCGTGCCACAATTTAGTTCTCTCTTTGTACCACATGGCTGAGTCGAACGACTCCAATCTAAGTTCCTCTAACTCCTGCAACTGCAGCTTCCTTTCCTCTTCACAGGCTGTAGCATCCACATTTACTTGTTGTACTGCCCAGTATGCTCGGTGCTCAATTCCAACGGGTAAGTGGCACATCTTTCCGAAAACGATTCTGTATGGAGACATTCCTATGGGAGTTTTATAGGCTTTCCGATATGCCCATAGAGCATCCTCTAACCTCATACTCCAGTCCTTCCTAGAAGGATTGATGGGTTTTTCTAGAATCTTCTTTATCTCTCGGTTAGAGATCTCTGCTTTGCCGTTTGCTTGCGGGTGGTAGGGGTTGGATAATCTGTGGTGCTCACCGTACTTCTTCATCAAGGCTTCGATGGTGCGGTTACAGAAATGGGTGCCTTGATCGGATATTATGGCCCTTGGTACTCCGAACTGACTGAAAATGTTACTTTTGAGGAACTTGACAACCTCTCTTGCTTCACACGTGCTTGTGGCCTTGGTTTCTACCACTTGGAGACGTAGTCAACTGCAACTAAGGTATACAAGTTCCCATACGACGAGGGAAAAGGCCCCATGAAATCCATCCTCCATATGTCGAACAACTCACAAACAATGATCGGAACTTATGGCATTTCATCTCGTGCTGATATTCCACCGGTCAGTTGACAACGCTCACAACTTCTACAAAACTCGTAGGCATCCTTGTTGAGGGTTGGCCAATAAAATCCGCTATCCAGAATCTTTCTTGCCATTTTCTTGGGACCGAAGTGTCCTCCACATGCCAAAGAGTGGCAACGTGTCAATACGTCTCTCTGCTCCTAGTCAGGAACGCACCTTCTTATCACTTGATCTGCTCCTACCCTCCAGAGATACGGGTCGTCCCAAAAGTAGTATTTTGCATCACTCTTGATCTTCATTCTTTAAGCCTTAGTGATGTTCGAAACTTCTGGAAGCTCTCCTGAAACTAAGTAGTTGGCTAGGTCCGCATACCATGGCTCCTGCCCTACTTTTTCCTTTCCTTTCTGTGTCACATCCTGGCCAGTAAGCTTCATCACTTCTTCCCAGTCAATTTTTCTGGCGGCAAAAATCACTTCACAGTGCTCTTCCGGGAATCGATCTCGCACCTCCTCGCTATTCCCATCCTGCATTATCCTGCTCAAATGATCCGCAACTTTATTCTCAACCCCTTTCTTGTCTTCCACCTCCCAATCGAACTCTTGCAACAGGAGTACCCATCGGATCAAGCGGGGTTTTGATTCTTTCTTGGCAATCAGGTACTTAAAGGCCGCATGATCAGTATAGACGATGACCTTGGATCCCAACAAGTACTGCCGAAACTTCTTGAATGAATATACCACGGCTAGCATCTCCTTCTCTGTGGTATCATAATTCCTTTGAGCTTGATTCAATGTCTTAGATGCATAAAAGATCACATACCTTTTTCCCTCGATCTTCTGACCCAGCACAGCTCCCACCACGTAATCGCTGGCATCACACATCACTTCGAACGGATGATCCCAGTCAGGAGCCCGAATAATTGGTGCATATATCAGCTTCTCTTTAAGGAGGTTGAAAGCAGTCTTGCACTGTTTATCAAAATTGAATTCCACTTCGTTTTGAAGAAGTCTGGTAAGGGGCTGGGCGATTTTGGCGAAGTCTTTTATAAATCATCGATAAAATCTTGTATGCCCCAGAAAACCCCTTATCCCCTTCTGGTCAGTAGGGAAAGGCAGTTTGGAAATAACGTCCACCTTGGCTTGATCCACCTGGATACCTCTCTCTGACACCACATGTCCTAGGATGATCCCTTCCGTGACCATAAAATGACACTTCTCAAAATTCAAGACTAGGCTCTTCGCTTGACACCTCTCCAAGACTATATCCAATTGATGAAGGCATGAGTCGAAAGAGTCCCCGTAGACTATGAAGTCATCCATGAATATCTCTATGCACTCCTCAATTAGATCGGAGAATATGCTCATCATGCATCGCTGAAATGTTCCCGGAGCGTTGCAAAGACCGAACGGCATGCGTCTGTACGCATAGGTTCCAAATGGGCAGGTGAAGGTAGTTTTATCCTGGTCTTCAGGGTCCACGTAGATCTGAAAATACCCGATGTACCCATCCAAAAAACAAAAGTACTTCTTCCCAGCCAGTCGCTCCAACATCTGATCGATGAACGGTAGGGGGAAGTGGTCTTTCCTGGTTGCGGCGTTCAGCTTGAGGTAGTCTATGCACATCCGCCAACCAGTGACTAGCCTTGTCGGTATCAGCTCATTCCTCTCATTTTGAACCACCTGAATCCCGGACTTCTTGGGAACCATGTGTACATGGCTGACCCACTCGCTGTCGGGCACCGAGTAGATAATCCCCAATGAAAGCAACTTTAAGATTTCCTTCAATATTTCCTCCCGCATGTTGGGATTCACCTTCCTCTGCGAGTCACGATGTGCTTTCACCCCCTCTTCTAGCCTAATATGATGCATGCAGACGTCGGGGCTTATTCCCACCAAATCTGTAAGGCTCCATCCAATTGTTTTTTTGTTCCTGCCTAGGACGGTCAGTAGCCTTGCTTCTTATTCTTTCGTCAGGCTGCTGCTAATGATCACTGGGTACGAGTTTTTCTCCCCTAGGAAAGCATACTTCAGATAAGCCGGCAGCTTCTTCAATTCAACTTGTGGGGGAAGTATGTCAGCCGGCAAAATGCTTCTTGCAGCATCCCCCTTCTTTTCCAACTCTTCATCTGAAACTTCATCTGTACTGACTAGTAGCTGAGCCCCTGCGGCTCCAATAAATTCTGATTTCTGGCAGAAATCCTTAATTGCTCCTTCTATCTCTTAGTCAGTTAACCCTTGGCTAATGATCAGATCGCACCATGCAGCCGCTTCCACATCAGCCTGCCCATATACATCTAAAGCTTGAAGTTTCTCCTGCAATAATTCAGTCTCAAGAAAATCTTGGACTAAGGGGTCAATTACATCAACATAGCATAGATTTTCAGAATCGATAGGCTTTTTCATGGCCTCATTGATATCAAAGGTAAACTTCTCTCCATGAAAATCAATGCAAATTGTTCCCTCAGCCATATCTACAATCGTCTTAGTTGTCCTAAGAAATGGCATTCCTAACAATATACCGCTTGACTCCCTAGCTTCAGACTCACCCATCTTGATCACGTAAAAGTCAGCAGGATAAGTAAAATCATATACTCTCACCAACACATTTTCTAATACACCCTCAGGACTTATGCATGATCTATCAGCCAGTTGGATCAACACCCTAGTGTTTGACAACGTCACTCCCTTCAGCCGGTTATAGATTGACAAAGGCATAACATTAATAGAAACTCCCAGGTCACACATTGCATGCTCGACTTTTACATCTCCCATAGTTATAGGCAAAGTAAACATACCTGGATCGACTCTCTTGGGTGGTAGCTTTTCCTGCACAATTGCTGATGCTATCCCTTCCACCATGATCTTTCCCTCCTCCTGGGCTTTCCCGGCTATGAACTCTTTAATGAATTTCCCAAGTGGGGGTAGCTTCATGGCCTGGAGGAATGGTATGGTAACATCCAGCTTCCCAAAAATCGACATGTAATCCACTGGGTTCTCTTTCTTCCTTTTGGTCACGAAACGGTAAGGGAACAGTTTCTTTCCTTTCTCCTCTTCAACCAGTCCTTCAACAACCTTTTCGGAGTTTTCCTTGGGTACATTCTGGGCTGGAGTCTCCTTCGTCGGTCCCTTTTCCTTAGGCAAGTCCACCTTGGGCTGCATGCCTCCGGTTTCACCGTTTCTCGCTGGTTCCTCATCCAAGAAAAATGGATCCTGCATTTGGGGTAGAGGTCTGCGTAGTTCCTCTTCTGAGACAACGTTTCTTAGCACCTTCGTCCCACTAGGTTCTCCACTGGACTTCTTCGGTTGGGGTCCTTCATAGGTTGTACCGGACCGTAATGTGACCTTGCTCACGTTTGCCTTTTCAGGTACATGGACTGTAGATGGGAGTTTCCCGGAATTCCCTTTCATTTCACCCATCGAACTGGCCAGCTGGGCCAACTGCCTATTCATCATATCAATATTCGCCTTATGTTCCTTCTGGGCACTCTGCATCCCATGCACCACTTCATTGTTGGATTGCAATTCACCCTTGATACTCTGCTGTAAAGCGAGCAGTTCTCCCATCATGTCCTCCATAGATCGTCTTTGACCTGTTAGGATATTGGGACTGATTTGGCCTTTGGTGCTGGTTATACTGGGGGTTCTGGTTGGGCTGGAAATTTTGGAAGTTTTGTTGGTTCTGGTTAGGTGGGTAATGGTTATACTGGCCAGGAGAGTTGTACTGGTCTTGGTGATATTGATTTTGGTTTTGGTTTTGATACTGGGCCTGGTTTTGGAACTGGTTCTGGTTCTGCTGATGTTGGGAACCTTGATTAGGCTGATTCGGGTAATTTTGGAAGTTTCTCTGGTGGGGTGGTATATAGACAGGGTTTGGGTTCTGGTTTTGTGGGGGTTGGTTTTGAGGTTGTTGACTGTGGGGTTGTTGGTTCCTTCCTGACCAGTTGAACTGGTTGTTGGGATTTTCTGGGCCACGGTTGAAATTATGGTTTGGGTGAGGGTGGTATTGATTCTGACCTGGACCTTGGTTTTGATTTTGGTTCCCATCTCCCCATCGAAAATTCGGATGGTCCCTCCATGGTGCGTCCCGTTGTCTCCCCTGGATCCAATGCCCACTAGAATTGTAGTACCCGGCAGCATTGACTTGCTCCATATTCTCGAAGTTATTAGGCTGATCATAGCTCGGTCCTTGGTTTCCCTGTTCCACACCCTTGTAGTTCCCAGCTGGGGAAGTTGGTGGTGCGTTCTTCTCGATCGCGCTCAAGAGTGTCTCCTTCAATTCGTCCATCTTCAAATCCATTTTCTGCTCTATCTTATGCTCCTGGTCAGTAGACAAGGCACTCGCAATCCTTTCTCTGCTGTAACCATCTCTTGAATTGTCGTACTCCTTCTTTGCGCTCAAGAGTTTCCCTAGGACCCTCTTAGCTTCACTGACCCTTAACTGCGTGAAACTTCCTCCTGACAAGGAGTTTGCCAGATCCTTTGTCGCCTTGTTCATCCCCTCATAAAAGGTGTGATGTATTTCTATATCCGCCATACGATGGTTCGGACATGCATCCAAAAGGCTCATATACTTTGCCCAATAATCACTCAAGGGTTCATTGTAACCTTGCTTCACACTGGTTATCTCTCTCTTCAGCGCACTCGTCTTAGATGACGGAAAAAATTCGCCTAAAAAGGCTGACTTGAAATCTGCCCAACTCTCAATGGAATTGGGGGGGCAATCGCATGAACCAGGTGTTAGCCTCCCCTTTTAGAACGAACGACAAAGCCTTCAATCTGTAGTCATCCTCTGTCGCCCCTGTTGGCCTTCTCTGTGCCCTACAAATCTTACATAACTTATGAAGGAATTCGTAGGGGCCTTCATAGCTTTTCCCGCAGTACGTGGCCAGAATTGCAATAACATGGGGCTTCACATCACAAGCTGTCTGCCCCGGGGTGACTACTATAGCTTGCGGTGGTTCTCCTTCGGTATGCGCGTTCAGCGTCCCGATCTCTGGATCATCATCTCCTTGGGCAGCCATTCTCCTTGGGTTACCCTCCAACTGTAGTACTTGTTCTGGTATTCCTCCCTCTATGGTGTCTTGCTCTTCGTCACTACTCGTACCTAGGTCAGACAGGGCTGTCGACAGGCCAGAACGAGTGGTCACAAGTATAGTTCCTCGCTGGAGTATCTTCGGTCTCCAATGGTCAGGAGCCGAACTGCTTCTCATAAACTGAAAGAAAAAGAAAGAAAAAAAAATTATGAACAATACATACGCCAAAGTATCACACACAATAATAGTTAATAACGCCATTCATCCCCGGCAACAGCACCATTTGAAAGAGCATGTTTGTGCAGGTGTCGCGTCAAGCAAGGGATGTATCCTACTGATCAGGATAGAAAATCCCAGCTAATCCTGAACCTGGCTATCAATAATTCCTCAACCTACTTCTACTGACTAGTATAGTGGATGTAAGGGTAGAATCCCACAGAGATGAATGCGCTTTGGTAATTGTGGTGATATTCTGGAAAGGTTGGTTAGCTACCACGCTTTGGGTTGAGATTCTAACTAGGCAAGAATTTAAGATGGTACTCTACTGACTAGGAGGGGTGAATGATGATTGATAAGCGGCTGTGTACGTGAGAGTGGGGGACATTATGTTTCAGAAATTATGTGGGAGGTACGGGGTTACTATAAAAGGCGAAACGACATATCACAGAATAAGAGGTAGTTAGGTGACTAGGTTGACAGATCTGTAGGGTACCAGCAGAAAAAAGTAGAGAAAAGTAAAGGACAAAAGCAAAAAGTAACTAAAAGTAAAAGTGGTCCCAAATTTGGATGTGGACATAGTCTTCTCCAACAAGTATGAACACAAATCAAACAACTCAGATTCCATGAACGAGAATTTCAGGTTAACAAACTCCACAAGAACATATCTACAATCTAAACTCCAAATCAAAAGATTAAACTAACGAAACTGAAATTACGCTTACTGGGTGACATGCAAGGTGGCAGAAATCACGTAAATTAGGTTTTCACACTTAACCATTTCAGATCTAAAATCTAATAGCTATCTAAACTCATGAACTCAGATCTATCAATTCAGAAATGAAAACATGCTCGCAATACTTGGAAATTACCGTAACAACTAGATCTAAGCTATCTAGGCAGAAAGAAACAGAATCAAACAGGAACCGATGCATAAAAACAACTTCATATCATAAACGTTTGGATCACAACCAAGACTTCAAAATAAGCAAGTATTGAAAATGCTACATATCCAACGTAAGAAAACAAAGTGCGATTAACTAAGAAAGCAATTAAAGATTGTTTTACCACTCCGGGCGAGGAAACTGTTAACACTACGAAACACGCTGACTGGAACGAGAGGATGTGGAACTCCGGCGAACTGATGACCTTCAGGTGACCATGGCTGTGACGAGGAACGAGAATATGAAGGACGAGGCTGTAGGAACTGATCTACCGAGAGAGAATTCTAACTAAGTGTGAAGGTTTTGAACTAATTGATTCTCATTCTCTATCCATGTGGCTTCCTTTTATAGGGAGGCCTCCCTTGATTTTTAGGGTAGACTCTCTTCATGAAATGACTCTTTTGCCCCTTGCTTGCGGCTGATCTTCCCAGCTATCCTTCTTCTCCATCTCGAGCCTTTTTGGCATGCATCCTGGTCAGTATTGTACCCTACTGACGCCCTTTTCACCTGAATTATCTGAACATTCCCATACTGGTTAGAACACTTTCCCTGCACACTTTAGCAACTGTTTTGCAGATATATTCCAATTATGCACATTATACTGACCAGTAACCAAGGCCTAGACTACGACTTATCAGGAACATCTAGTAAGCTCGTGGAACATCTCCTTGGCCAGGAGGGCATTGTCGTTGAGGAGCCGACCTTTCACAAAGCCGCTCTGGTTTGGGGAGATGACCTGTGGGAGGAAAGGAGAGATTCTTGACGTTAGTACCTTAGTGATAATCTTGTTCAAAGCATTACAAAGACTGATGGGTCGGTATTCGGTCCATGACTCAGGCGATGCCTTCTTTGGAATGAGGACAATGCTTGTGGCTGTTATGCTTGGGGGGAAGGAAGGCCCCCATAAAGAACTGTCTGATCGCTTCCACGACCTTCGGGCCAACAATACCCCAGCAGGCTTGGTAGAAACTAGCCGAGAAGCCATCGGGTCCGGGTGCACTATCCCCGGAGATACTAAATGTCGCACACTTAAATGCATCCACATCCGGCGACCTTGCAATATCCAAAAGTAACTCGGGGGGTGGACTTGCTGGATTAGGTCGAGATCCGGCTCATCAAGGGCCGGGTTGCTAGGCGCAAGGAGTTGTTGATAGAACTCGACCGCTGACTTTTTAATTTCCGCTTCACCTGTGAGCTCGTGTCCATTATCCCAGATCGAGTGTATGCGTAAGCAGACCCTTTTTTGTCTCACCCAACTTTGGTAGAAGCGAGTACTTTTATCTCCCTCCGCTAGCCATCTTAATGCTGCTTTTTGACACCAGAAGTCCTCTTCCATCCTTAGTAGGAGGATATATTCGGCCATATGTTTGTTGATCACCGTTCTGTTCGTGGGTGTTAGGCTTTCTTCGAAATTGGTTTGGGCCATGGCGATCGCTTCCTCCATGTTCTTGAGGTTGCCGTGGATATTCCCAAAAACCTCTTTGTTCCACCTCTTTAGTGCTCTTTTAATTCTAGCTTGTTTGATTTGGAGGTTTAGGAGTCCGCCCGCCCCTGTGGGTTCCTTCCATACATCTTGCACTAGTGCCACGAAGCCTTCATGTTGGATCCACATGTTTTGGAACCTAAAGGCTTTGCCTCCGTTAGTGTTGTTCGGCACCTTGCACCTTGCGAGGATCGAGCCGTGGTCTGAGGCGACCCGTGGGAGATTGGTGACCCGCGTTGCCTCAAAAATCCTAGTCCATGCCTCGCTAACCATCACTCTGTCTAACCTTTCAAACAGCCCATTCTTGGCCCATGTAAAATCCGCCCCATCAAACCCAGGATCAAGGAGCTTACAATCTTCAATTGCCTCCGCAAAATCAATCATCTCGGCTTGCCGGTTGGTGTCGCTCCTTGTTCTGTCCCGGTGTGATAAAATCGTGTTGAAGTCACCGCCGATCATCCATGGTGTTCCGTCAAGGAGCCCTGTTAACTCTCTCATCTTATCCCACAATGAGTACCTTTTGGCTCTTGTGCACTTTGCATAGACGGCCGAGATGGCGAGGGAGCTTGCCAAGCGCGGAGATGAGAGTCGCCCGTGTAGGACTTGTTCCGAATCGCACTCAATATTAAAATTAGATCCTTCTTCCGTGAAGATCCAGATCTTTCCCGTCATGTTTGAGCCTTTAAAGTTCAACCCCAAGGCCTTAGAGATCCGGTCTGGGTCAGGGGTCGTGAGCGGCTCCATTATTGCAAGAAACAAAACATTGTAACTTTTGATTAGTCTTTTTAGTACGTTTTGGGTTGTCGCATTTGCGATTCCCCTAACGTTCCAAAACATGATATTGTGAGACATCATTTACAAATAGGGTTCGTACCCGGAAGGGATGAATGCCCTCCTTGATATTCGATGAGTAACTGTTCTCTCTCCCTTGTATGATCCTCGCCATTGCAGAGTAGTTGGGTTTCTCCGGTATTCTCGCTACCCGGTTGCACGTCCATGGCCGAGCCTTCCTCCTCCCCACATTCGTCAACGTCAAATTCGCCATTTGCCATGAGAGAGTAGTATTTGTTGGTACTTAAATGGTTTTTTACCGGGAAGTACCCACGCCCCCTCATCATTGATTGGCGCGCGCCCCCCTCATACTCCCTCGTGTAGGCATAGACACCGAGCGTTTCGCGTTGGAGTGCCCCAATGCCGCATCCCTACTCCCATGTGTTTGTGCTGGTGACTCGGGGGCCGAACGTATTGGGTTTCTCCTTCCCTCACCCCCAGGTCTTGCTCTCGCTGTGCCTTGTGTCTCGGCACGCGTTCCACTCCCTTCTTGGAGTTCGCCCATAATGTCTGGGCCCTGCCATTCCGATTCCTCGGCTTCCTCTCCACTTGCTTTGTTGCTTGTTCGATCTCCCGCACTCTTTTTCTTTCCTTGGTGTTTCCATTCATTAGGGTTGGGGTTATTTTTCACCGTGGCTTGCTTCCCTTTCGTGCCTTGGCCCTTGGGATGTGGCTGTTTTGGTGTTGCAATGTTATAATTTCTCTTTGCTGGCCGTTCCTTCTTGCCCATCGCGTAGCATACATCACTCGAGTGACCCACATGCTTGCATTCTCAACAATAGGAGGTATCTTGTCCCACCGGACTTGTTGCACCGTCTCTCGTCCACAAATGTCAAGTATGATCTATTCGGGTGGCTGCTTTGCTGTACCTATCTCAATGCAAATTCGTGCAAATGAGAGCCTTGTCTTGTTGGCCGTAGCTCGATTAACTTGGATTGGGTACCGAGAAGCTTGCCGATGGCGAATAGGGATGATTGGTCGAACAAGTGAATTGGGAGACCGATTAGGTTGTACCAAATTGTCGCGATTGGGGACTCGCAATATGCATCAAAATTCGGGGACCATTTGAATACCCTCATTGGGTGCCGGTCGATGTACCACACGGGGGTGCCCTTCGGTCCACCGAGGATCCGGACGTAATCCACAATGTCCTCGCATTGAATGAGAATATGTTTGGCATTAATATACTTCCAATTAAATCTGCAACGAAATTTGATATTGTCAAGGGCTTTTAGGATTTGGTGACCCCGTTGGAATGGAATGAGAGAACTTACCCACGATGGCATGTCCGATGCTATCGGCCAGCTTTTGGGTCTTCGCTCCGGAGAAGTATATGGTTGGGATGCCGTTTGAGTGGGAGGTGAAACCAATGTTTTGAACGTCATTTGTTGGTCCGAGATGGTTACCTGCTCCTCGGGGTCTGACGGGTTATTCATTCAGGCGACCAACCTTGGCGAAGTTGCTGGCCGAGGACTTGGTGAACTTGTGTCGTTGCTCAACGTCGTCGAGAAGGCAGGACAGCCATGGGTTATCGTCGATGGTACAGGGGGTGGTGCAGGCTTCGGGCGAGGGGTGATCGGCGGGAAGGCGGGGTGTGGGCGATAGTCTAACCGGCAGGGGTGGTTATCGTGAGGCAAGGATCCGAGAGAGAGACACTATTATCAAAAAATGTACTCCCTCCGTCCCGCACTACTCGCACCTTTCTTTTTGGGCACGGAGATTAAGGAATGAGTGATAGACAAAGTCAACAATTACGGCTGCAGGTATAAATTGTTACTAAAAATGGAAAGAGTGCAAATAACTTGGGACGCCCAGAAAGGAAATAAGTGCAAGTAGTGCGGGACGGAGAGAGTATGATTGTATATTTTAAGAAATATAAAAAATAATCAATGCCATTAATTCTATATTGTATTAATTAATTACTAAAACTTAAATTTCTAACTTATTTATTTTTTCTGTAACTTCAACTAATTGAATGAAATGATGAATCGAATTTTATTTTTTATGCAATTTGCAGGCTTAAAAATATAAAAAAATAATTTAAACATTGAAATATAAATAAAGTAAAATAAATAATGGTCCTCATATAAGAAACTGCTGCTGTATAAGAGATCTCCATTGTTACGCCGTATTGATAAACATGTTTATGTAGTTGACGAATTGTTATCGGCGATGATGCGTAGAGCTTTTCCCCAAATTATAACTGTGTAACGCTTGGAAAATGCGCCTGCCAATCCGGAACCCTATCCCCTTCTCCAAGTTCAGAGCCGCGTCGCCGGCAGCCGACGATGAGAGCTTCCTGGCAGTGCTAAACAGCGTCGCCAGGGGTACTCAGAGCTGGTCTCTCGCTCTCGACAACCCCTCCATTTCCACGCGCCTCACCGGCCGCCACGTTGAGTCCTTCATCCTCCGCAATCTCCACGACTCCAAGTTAGCCCTCCGCTTCTTCAATTTCCTCGGCCTTCACAAGCATTTCCGCCACTCTACGGCGTCGTTTTGCCTCCTCGTCCACTCCTTAGTCCACTCTAAACTCTACTGGCCGGCGACCTCGCTTTTGCAGACCCTATTGCAAAGGGATGACACTCCGGCTTTCGTGTTTCGCAATTTGTTCGATTCTTATAACAGATCCGATTTTTCTTCGCCCTACGGATTTGATTTGTTGCTGCAGAGTTATGTTCAGAGTAGAAGGGTTCTGGATTCGGTTGTTGTTCTCAGATTGATGAAGGAATGCGGCTTGTTTCCGGAGGTGAGGACGATTAGCGCGGTGTTGAATGGATTGATACGAGTGAGGAGATTTGAGATGGTGCTTGCCTTGTTTGACGAAATTCTTGTGAATTCGGGGGTTGTTGCTGATGTCTATGTTTATGCTGCTGTGATTAGGAGTTTGTGTGAGTTGAGGGATTATGATAGAGCGAAGGAGATGATCGGTTCGATTGAGGGGGATGGAGTGAAGTTGAATGTGGTTATTTACAATGTGTTGATTCACGGGCTGTGTAAGAGTGGTAGAGTCTCGAAGGCTGTTGAGATTAAGGATTCGTTGAGGTTTAAGGGCATGAGAGCCGATGTTGTGACGTATTGTACGTTGGTGCTGGGGTTGTGTAGAGTGGATGAGTTTGGGTTTGCAAGAGAGTTGGTGGATGAGATGGTAGAGTGCGGGCTCGTTCCGAGTGTGGAGGCTTTGTCTAGTGTTGTTGATGGAATGAGGAGAAAAGGGGAAATTGGCGATGCTTTTGATTTGATTGATAAGGTGGAGAAACTTGGGAAAATGCCTAATTTATATGTTTGCAATGCTATGGTTCACTCATTGTGTAATAACGAAAAGTTAGAGAAAGCACAGTTGCTTTTTATGAAGATGGAGGAGAAGGGTTTGATCATAAATGAAGTGAGTTATAACATTTTGATCAATTCATTATGTAAAAGTGGGAAACTGGATGAAGCTATCAATTTTCTTGGTAAAATGCTCTGTGCAGGAATAAAGCCAACAGTTTACACTTATAACATGTTAATTAGTGGGCAGTGCAAGTTGGGAAAATTGGAAGCAGCTGAAAAACTGTTTCTTGAGATGAATGAAATAGGATTGAGTCACACTGTTGTAACATATACTTCTTTGATTCATGGTTTCTGTAAGAAAGGAGAATTGGACAAGGCATTCCTTTTATATCATGAGATGACTGGGAAAGACATTTCACCTAATGTGCATACGTTCACTGCACTGATCTATGGTCTTTGTAATGCAAATATGATGGATGGAGCATATAAAATGTTCAGCAAAATGTCGGAAATGAACGTTGCTCCAAATGAGGTAACATACAATGTTCTGATAGAAGGAAATTGTAAAGTAGGCAACACAGAAAAAGCTTTCATGCTGTTCGATGAGATGTTGAAGAAGGATCTTACGCCAGACTCATTTACGTACAGGTCTCTGATCTATGGACTTTGTTCCACAGGTAGAGTATCTGAAGCAAAAGAATTTATGGATCGCCAAAATGATTTGAACGAGTTTTGTTATTCTGAACTGATGCATGCGTATTGCAAGGATGGACGACTGGAGGACGCACAGCGTGCTCGTGATGAGATGGAGGAAAGAGGTATTAACATGGATCTTATATGCTATGCTATAATTATTCAAGGGATTCTTGATCAGAAAGACTCAGCACTATTGATTAAAAGTTTGAAGGAAATTCATGACCGTGGACTAAGGCCTGATGATTTTATCTATACTTGTTTCATCGACAAGTATGGAAAGACCGGTGATCTTGCGATGGCTATGGCTCATTGGGATCTTATGATTAGTGAAGGCTTTGGCCCAAATGTTGTGACATACAGTGCGATGATTAATAGCCTTTGTAAGGGAGGATTGGTGAGGAAAGCAGAGGTTCTGTTAAAGGAAATGTTGGTTAGCGGGATATTTCCAAATGAGATCACACACGGATGCTTTCTTGATCATCTTACCAGAGAAGGGAATATGGAGGAGGCTAACCGGCTTCATAAGGCTATGCTCAAAGGTTCCCATGGTAGCACAGTGAGTTACAATATGCTCATTCGAGGTTTCTGCATGTTGGGCCGAATTCAGGAAGCTTATCAGACCCTAAATGAAATGTCAGATAATGGTATTTCTCCAGATTGTATTAGCTACTCAACTATCGCACATGAGTATTGTAGGAGAGGTAATTTGCAAGGAGCCTTCAGTTTATGGGAATCAATGTTAAACAATGAGATTGAGCCTGATGCAGTTGCTTATAACTTGCTGATACATTCATGCTGTGTTGCTGGAGAGTTTAGTAAGGCTTTTGAATTTCATAATAGTATGGTGAAAAGAGGCCTGAAGCTGACTCGGGCAACATATGCATGTCTCATGCAACAGACGCGTGTGCAAGAATCGCCATTTGAGCCGCAGGCGGGACAATCTGTTGTGGATTGATCATATAACAGAGGTAAATTTAATTGTACAACACAGAACGTCAGAAACAAGGTGAAGTCATGTAGACTGTGTACACAAGGTGAAGTCATATAATTTTTTTCTAAGAAAAGGTTACTAGAGGAATCAGAATTTTAAACAAGTCATATAGAGTGTGTACATCATGTATTCGAAATTTCTTTAAACCCGTGCTGGGTCAAAAGGTAGCAAATTTTATGGGACGAATGGAGTAATACATTATTATAAATCCTAGAATTCCGTGGGCATGTTTGATCTTGGATGTATTGGTCGTTAGTATACAGGTAAAACAAAAATTACTATACTATTTTCTGGCCATCGAAAAAATGAGAACTTAGCAGAAAAGCATAATTATTTGCTGGCATTTGTCTAGTTTGAACATATTTCTCAACTCGGCATTTCTCTACTATATTTATGTGCATCATCATGCTAGTTTCAGGGAAGCATGTATGTAAACCCTACTTTGGAATTTCTTGCTTATAATCTTGGAATTTTCATTTTGCAAAGGATGGTCTTGTCTGATGTACAAGTTGTAAAATGACACCGTTGACAAATACCATCCAGAAGAAGTTCAAGGTTTCTTCAACCCAACTTCTGTATCAATCTTGCCCCTATCAGGAAACAACTCTTTTCATTCTTGCAGAAAGGTTGAAACCCCATCCCCAAGGCTCCCAACATCCAAGCCCCTTGGCCTAGCGGTAAAGGGTGTTGGATACCGCGTCCATCCTGGAGGTTTCGAGTTCGAACCCTGGGTGGCGTAATTTGTCTTTCCTCCTTGTTATAGGAGTTGATTTGTAATTTCCTCCTTCATATATATGATATAAATATATGAAGTTAATTTAAAAAAAAAAAAAAAAAAAAAAAAAACCCAAGGCTCCCAACATCCCGGCCCGACAGTATTGTGAGGGGTGCTCAATCAGGGTACGCAGTGGCCCGCTAAGGGGAGAGCCGTAACCCACTTTTCTGCCAGAAGCCTACCTCCCAAGGCCTCACATTTGTGCTTGAGAGGTGTTGCAACTACACGGTAGTAGTGGGAATCAATCCTTGGGTATTCTTGCAAATCTGCCCTTCCGGAACCAACGGCGATGCCCCTCTGGGCATAAATAACTCTTTTCATAACTGGACTGTTTGTGGATAGGCTTCTGACGGAGCAGAATGTATATGCTTTCAACTATACTACTCTTTATTGCAGTTGGTTGATAATAATAAGCACAAACACTGTTTTCTCTTTCTTTGTGGATAGGCTTCTGATGAAGTGTGTGTAGTGTATGTGTGCAGTGTGTGTAATACGTCTGTTGTGTGTACATAGTGTGTGAAGATGCCCAGTTTTATAACTATTTGGAATTCCAATTGTGGAATTATAAATAATTGAAATTGTAAATTAAGTCTAAATATAAATATTTTGTAATACCAAACATTAGATTCGGAATTGAAGGCTCCAATTCCGCATACTCAATTCCACGATATCGAACCAAGCTAAAATATATTTCAATGTAACAATCCAATTCCGAGACCAGAGTATCTATCTTCCTAACTCTCACAGCTTTTTTCTTCTAATCCTCGCATGTTACCCCCACAATTATTTAAACATAACATAATAAGAAAAGCTTCTCTTTTAAACCGATTTAATATATGCCTAATTGTTTCTCAAGTATAATGAGAACAAAAAATATACAAAACGCTAGCATCCCATAGCAAATCAAGCAAAATAATTATTATACCTTTGGTCCGGCCAAGTGATTTTGGTCCTAGGCCCAGGGAGATATTTCTATTTTACTATAAGAATTTAGGAAGTAGTAGCAGTATATAATGAAATATATTTTAGATAATAAAGCATAGAGAAAGAATAAAGTAGAATAAAAGAGAGAATATGCAGGATTGAGGAAAGAGTTAATTAATGACTAAAAGGAAATGCCTCATTTAGCCTGAGATATAGTGAAAAAGAATATGCCTCAATTAGCTTTAGACATAATAAATTTATAAGATATAAATAAACGGTAGAAAATAAAAAGGTATCACACATAGAAATTTCTTCGATACATTTATAGCACTGATTAACCTTGTGATAAATAAATTTCGTCTCATAAAATAAAAAAAAAACATTTACAAATATAAGCATACTAAAATATTTTTTTCGGTATATACTATAACAATCTATCACATGTTCTAAAAAACATGCTTCAAGTATACAAAACTGTCATCATCCCACTTCTACTCTAAACTGGCCCTTCATTCATCTAAAATACATTGCTTCCACATGACGATTGAATTATGTGCTAGGAAAGGAAGACATTTAGTGAAATGATCATTCGGGTGGTCTTATTATGCAATCTTGGCTACCTCAAAGTCTTCATGTCTCACTAATTCTCTGATTACATAATACTTCGTCTTTATGATACTTCATCTCTATTTGTTTGCTAGTCTTGTGGGACTCGTGGTTACTTCGAGGTGACCACTTCACCATAGTTATTACTCCCTCTGTCACGCCATAAGAAAGATTAGGTACGAGATTTAAGAAAGCCATGTTTAAAGAGTTAGGTGAAGAGAGTATAAAATAAGAGAACAAATAAAATAGAGAAGTGAAAAGTAGATAAAGTAGGAGAGAGAATGTAAGAGAGAGCCATATAAAATTTTGTTGCCAAAGATGAAAATTGATCCAGTTTAGGTGAGACGTCCTAAAAAGAAATAGATATCGCTTATGGTGGGACAAGTATAATAACTCGTACTCCATCCGTCCGCGAATAGGAGTCTCGCTTTTTCATTTTAGTCCGTCCGCGAATAGGAGTCCCGGTTTATTTTTACCCTAAATGGTAATAGGGTTCCACATTCCACTAACTCACTCCACACACATTTCATTTAAAACTAATATATACAAGTGAGACCCCTATTCCACTAACTTTTTTCACCCACTTTTCTTAATATTTCTTAATCCATGCCACCAAGAAATGAGACTCCTAATGACGAACGGAGGAAGTAATACTCTTTGAAAAAATAGAATCACGTCTAATTACAATAAGAAATTTTTGAGTCACATAGCTTGTTTTGCGTCTTCTAAAGCAGTAACAACTTCCATGGTGAAGTTTGCAATGCATACCTCCACGTTATGGATCCACCTCCTAAGATAAACACATAACCAGAGGTAGATTTCCTTGAATCCTAATTAGTCTGTGAAAGTCTGAATTCGTGTAACATGTTAGACACAACTTGTTTGAGAGATAAATCAACATATATTCCTTAGTAATTTCAAGTATTTGAGTGTGTTCTTTACAATCATCCAATATGTAGATTGATATCTAGCTATTATGCCTATGATAAAAGAAGATATCATGTCTAGTGCACATCATAATATATATGAGATGTTCCATTACTGAAGCATATGGTAGACGTCTTATTTCATCCTTTTCTATTGGTATCTTAGGACACATCTCGTGATAAAGTAATTTTATGTCGAAAAGGTATGTGTCTTTCTCGGAATTTTCCATGCTATAACTTTTCAGCATTAGGTCGATGTATGATTCTTGAGAGAAGCACAATTTAATTTTCTTGCAATCTCAGATAACCTTGATTCCAAGGATTTGTCCAACTTCTCCTGTATTCTTCATCTAAAACTGATTGGATTATCATGCCCTAACACCTAATGACATCTTGCCGTTGTTGCCAATCAATAGGCATGTAGGTAGAGTCCAAAAAATACCACGTTGTTTCCATCAACTTTCTTATACACACAACTTTTGAGAGGGCATTGTTCGAATCCAAAGGACTTGATTGCCTGAACGAAACCAAGGTTCCATGATCTTGAAGCTTACTTGAGCCCATAAATAGACTAGTTAAGCTTCCATACCGTGTTTTTTTTATATTTGACTTTATATCCCTCAGGTTGCTCGATGTAAATGCTCTTCTCAAAACTTTCGTTTAAGAAAGTTGTCTTGAAGCCTATGCTAAACTTTTAAATCCATATAGGATGCTATCGCCAAGAAGATATGAATTAACTTGATCATAGTGACCGCGGAGAAGATCTTATCATAGTCGACACCTTTATCTCTTAAGCCAATGTATCTTTTAGGTACTCTTACAATTCTTCCGCTATGACATTGACATGACTCTATGCTTTGTGTTAAAACAATTGATACTTAAGAATTATCTTATGGTATAACTTCTTGGATTGATGGTGATGTGATTCCTCTTAGTTTCTCTAGAGCGATTGCGCTCGTGGGTTTATGATTCTGAATAGAGGCTCCGTCCAAGAACTTATCATTTGTAGAAACACCCACCTTGATCAAAATATAATGGTGATTCTTGTGCTAGATCGGGTGCTCCATCAAAACTTGAGATATCTCTACTAAGAGATAACATTTCTGAGTGAGAAATGGTCATTGTGCTAGTTGGCTTGAACTTGGTGGTCCGCTTGATTCGTTTTAAATAAATTGGCGGAGCTCTCAGGTGCTTCTACAACTTACGATGGAATTATATAACATTAATAAATAGTTTATATTATACTCCCTCTGTCCCATTAGAAATGAAACGTTTTCCTTTTTGGTCTGTCCCATTAAACGTTTCTAAAAATGGAAACACTACTCTCTCTACTTTTTCTTCTCTCTTACTTTACTCTCTCTTCATTAACTCACAAAACAACACTACATAAAATCTCGTACCGAAAAACAAATGTTGCATATTTATTGGGACGGAGGGAGTACTACTTATGTCCCCAACAAATATGCACTTTGTGTTCAGCACGGGTTTTATGTAAAATTTGTAAAGTAAGAGAGAGACATAGAAAAAATAATTGAAGTATTGTTAGTGGAGAATGCGTCTTACCTCATTAGAGAGAAAATAATTTCCAAAATTAGAAAGTGCATATTCTTGTGGGACGAACTAAAAAGGAAATAGACATATTCTTGTGGGACGGAGGGAGTAATAAGTATATGTGTAAACACATAGTATAATATAAACAAGTCTAAGACTTCTGCATTATAGGCCAAGTAGTGGAACATGTCATCATAGTAAGTGACTCTGTCAGTTCCTTGTAGAAGAAAATTATTGTCACAACCTATATAGACCTTGGTTACCTATCATGTAAGGTTGCAGTGTCAGTCGGAAAGTTTTGCTAACTAAGAAAATAGACACTAGACACTTGTGTGGTGTAGCACTGAATAGGATCTAAGGTGGAATATATCTTTATTGATATATACTAAAAGATATAATTTCATAATTTTTGTATTCTAAATCCTTGTATATAACCTATGACATGTGTCATTTAGTCATACACTATTTTGATCAATCTAACTTGTGTTGTTTTTTTAACCCAGCAAACGAGTACAAACAACAAACTCCCTCCGTTCATGATTAATTGAATTGAACTCTTTGAATTTGATAAAAGTTTTAAGAAATATAATGGAAAGTGAGTTGAAAAAGTTAATATAATCTGATTATGATAAATTAATTGAATGTGATCTCCATTTATCAAAAGTAGTACTCTCATATAAAAAGTTAGGCTTAATTAGCTGATGAACAGTCAATTCTCCATCAGCGATTGATATAGTTTATGATCAAAAGCTTACTATTTAAATATTTGTTAACATTCATCACTTAAATAAACATGTGCTTTATCTTAGTTTTATGAAGTTTGCGTGGCGAGGAATTTTAGAATGGAATAGGTTAGGCAATTTTAGATCATTAATTGGCAAAAACCACAACCAAATTAATTATGACGAAATTAATAATTAATGGTTAAAACAAGTTAAAAAAGAAAGGAGACGTGTTCCAGTAAAAGAGAAAAGATAAATTAACAAACATTGTATAAACAAAATGCCCTTGAATTTTAAACCGATTTTCTTATCAACCATTATTTCTTTACTATATTACCCCTATTTTATATTCGTAAAGTCAAATCACTCTCAAATTATAAATTACATTAATTATGGGCATATGGTATGAAATTCATGCACAATACAAGCCGTTCCATTATTACAAGAAATTTCAAATTGAGGTAATCCAAATTTCAAATTATGTCTTTATGCTTAAGTAAATCAATTTAATATTTAGCAAGTCCCATAAAATTAAAAAAATAGTATCAGATTATTAAAAATTTTAAACTTATTTCTTAAAGTGCTTGAATCCTCGAAAATTTGAGTAATATTCATGGCTAACAACACCAATGATATTTTGTACTAAAATGTTTGGATCTAACGATGAAGACGAAATATTGTGTACGAATGAGTCGAATAATGCTCCGAGGATGAATTTAAATTATAAAAATTGGTATGAAGATGATACACACAACTCACAAGACAAAATAATACGAGAAGGTTCACAAAATGATATGATACGAGAATATATTGTTTGGAGGGCAACATTAAGAAATTAAGAAATTAGATGATAATAAGTAGTATTGGAGTACTACTATTATTTAATTGGATACGAATAACTATTATTATTATTATAATTATTATTTCATTAGATGATAACATTAAGAAATTAATTATCTATGCATACAGTAATTTTTATAATTAAGAATTTTAAGAATGATTTAGTAATAAAAAATTAATTGAATGTTAATGACTATTATTCCATTGGATGATAACATTTAGAAATTAAGTATATACACATACATTCATTTTAGTAACTTAGAATTTTAAGAATTATTTGGTAATAAAAAATAATTGGATGAGAATGACTACTAATATTTCTTTAGATAATGACGTTTAGGAATAAAGTATATGCACTGGAGTTGTTTTTATAACTTAGTATTTAAAGTTTAATTAACAAAAAAATAATTGGATGTGAATGGATATGAGACGACAACAATAAAGAAATTAACTTAAAATTTTAAGAATGATTTCGTAATTAAAAAATAATTAGATCTGAATGATTACTAATATTTCATCGGATGATAACGTTTAAAAATTAAGTGTTTGCGCATGAAGTTGTTTTTATAACTTAGAATTTTAAAGATGAACTAGTAATAAAATTTGGATGTGAATAGATATTTATTTTTTATTTCGTTGAATGATAACACTAATAAACTAATTATATATGCAAGTAGTTGTTTTTAGGACTTGAATTATAATAATTATTTAGTAATAAAAATTTAATTGGATGTTGAAAAGTGCTTGCTTTGTGTCTTTCTTCTTCAGTGTGCATTTGTATCGTTGTGGACTGCTCAAGTCAAATCATCAAACTGATCCGGCCAGCTAATTGTATGTTTTTCTACCTGTGAAAACATGTTAGTGGATCCAGTTGAAACTCAGGCTGATCAACTTGATTTACTCCGACTCGAGAGAAAAGAAATGAAGAACTCAAGACAAGCGTGCTTTCAAAACCTTAACCCACTAATACTATTAACTAGAAAGGGAATTAAGGATCGATCCCACAGAGATAAGGCGTTTGAGATTTGTATGCTGGACACGAAAGGGGAATGGTTGCGGCCACGCTTCTAGGGGTGGGTTAAGTTAACTACTAGACTGGGAAGATTAAAGCAATTAAACTGATCAACTCATAAAGCTTAATTAGTCTACTTGCTCAACTTAGTTGAACTTTCCATAAATGGACAAACAGAATACACGGGGGCTGTCAGTCCCCTGCAAATTGTACGATAAAGTAAAAACTTTGTAATGGCTTCATCTTCTTCGCAAAATCAACCTGGAAAACATAGCAGAAATGTAGATCTGAGAGATCAAAGAAGATTAAACTTTAAATCAGCTCATAAACTAAATCTACTTCTAAGATCTAAACTACAACTACGTAAAACATGAAACTAACCCATAATCATACATGAACTGACACACAAACTATTGGATCTAAACATACTACGGATTCTCAAGCATAAAACATCAGATCTGAACAAATCAAAGCAGAGCAAAACATATTTAACCTAGAAAATGCAAAATGAAAAGGAAACTGAAAGCAAATCAGAAACATCATGCATAAAACAGAACACAGTGACCTGAAATGAAAACATAACTTCGAATCCACTAAGTCAAAAGCATCAATCGTCAATAACAACAAAAGTAAACTGAAAACAAACAAGGAAATAAGAAATTATTTTATCACCCCTTCTCGGAGTGGAATACAGAACCGAAAGCTGAAATGTGTAGAAAAAAACCACCAAAAGTGCCAACTAACTAAACTAAACTAGAAAGGAACCAAGTGTGTGTGTGTGTGTGTGTAAAAATAGGAGAACGGAGTGTTAGAGCTGCCAATTTCAACTCTGGAAAAGAGCCGAAAACTAATGAGTGGCACTGATTGAAGCCTCTCTCCTTCTTCCTTCTCTATTTTCATTTGTAAGAAGGCGTGAGGTTTTGATCCTTAGGGCATTTGTCTTTTGAAAGGTCATCTTTACCCTTTTCCCTTGAGGATTTTTTCTTGTGCGGCGTATTAATCTTTCATTTGGTGCTTCGCTGCTTGTCATTTGGTTCACTTGATCCGTTTGTGCGGTGATTTGGCTCATTCTCCTGATCCACTTGTCCGCCAAGTTGATCAACGTAGTTTCTGAAAATGGCGGACTTATACACACACCTGGCTCAAAATTAAGCGTTAGTTTACAGAATTTGATCCAGTTTTACTACTGAACATATGTACAAAACGAACCTCATCAAACTGCTCACACTTAACCCATACTTATCCTCAAGAATGAAAGAAAAGAAAAATAAAAGAGGCAAGTTTCAACCATGGTTCTTATAGAAAGCAACATAAACAAACGCAACTACATGGAAGATTCTAGGAAAAGAAAACACATACTAAACACATTGCCATGTAAAAGTGATAAGTCGTATTCTAGGCCTCGGTTACTGGTCAGTATGACAGGTTTAAATGATTATACTTGCAAAGCAGTTGCTCAAAGTGTGCAGGATAAGTGTTCTGGCCAGTAGGGAAGTTCCGGAGTGTTCGGGTAGAAAAAGCGCCAGCATGGTCTCATACTGATCCGTATACGTGCTAAAACGGCTTGAGATGAAGAAGACGGATAGCTGGGACGGATTACCCACAATTAAGGGCAAAGAAGTCAAATTGCAGCGAGGATTTACCCTAAAAATCAAGGGTAGCCTCCCTATAAAAGGTAGCCAAGTTGGAGAGAGAAGGAGGAGCCGGGGGGGGATAGACTTCAATTCACCATCATCTTTAGGTAGAGAGTTCTCTCGGTAATTTCAGTCTTTCAGCCGTGTCCACTTCTTGCCTCGCCGAGCCATGATCACCTGACGTTCAGAATGTTCCCGAGTTCCAGTCATCGTCCGTTCCAGTTAGCTAGATCGTAGTTCCAGTCAGAGATTTTATCGCCCGGAGTGGCAAACAATCTTTAAATTGCTTTCGTAGTTTAATTAGTTCTCCGTCTTTACGTTGGATTTCTGTTACATTTTGGGATTTTGTTGTTTTGAAATGCTTGCTTTGGATATCCGAACGTGTTAATGCTATGAAGTTGATTTCCGTTTCGTTCATTGTAGTGTTCTTTTCTTTCCTTGTCTAGTTAGCTTAGATCTAAGATTTCTCGGTGTTTTAAGTGCTAAATCTCTAAATTCTGTTACGTAACAAATTTCTTTAGGATATGTAAACATGTACTATTTGATCTGGAAGTAGATCGTTGCATGCAAGGCTTCGTTTTATTTTCTGAATCGATCTTTCATGTTGACCAGCATGCAGAAGTCCAGTTTCAGCGTTTGATTTCAGATTTGATTTCTTAGTTTTAGATCTGTGTTCGCGAGTTGTTAATCTGCGTTTGCCGGGTTGGATCTGGAATTGTTATCTGAGTTTAAGTTGTGTTGTTGGAGAAGACGATGTCTACATCCAGATTGGGGACCACCTTACTTTTATTTACTTTTGCTTTCTTTTGTCCTTCACCTCTGGTTGTACCTGCAGATCTGTCAGCCTAGTCACCACTACCTCCACTACACTCTGAATATTCTGTTTAGCCAAAAATAGAAATACCGTCCTTTCCAAACAATTTCTGTTACACCATGTCCCCTCATTTCCACGTACACAGTTGCATTCCATGATCTGCTCCCCCATCCTAGTCAGTAGGACGCCACCCTTTAATTACTCGCCTAGGTAGAAACTCAACCCGAGCGTGGTAGCTAACCAACCCTCCAAAACATCACCGCAGTAGTTTAAACGCACCATCTCTGTGGGATTCGACCCTTACCTCCACTATACTGATCAGTAGAAGTGGGTTGAGGACCCTTTGAAGACGAGGTCTAGGCTTAGTTAGGATCTTTATCCTGCCAGTAGGATATATCCTCACTTGAACGACACCTACGCACCTCGTAACCTCTTCAAATGGCGCCATTGCCGGGGATGGATGGCGTTTTATATACTATTGTGTGTGATACTTTGGCGTAAATATTGTGTATAATTTTTTCTCTTTTTCTTTTGTTTCAGTTTATGAGAAGCAGTTCGGATCCTAATCCGTGGAAACCGAAGATACTTCAGCGAGGATCCATACTTGTGACCACTCGTTCTGGCCTGTCAACAACTCTGTCTGACCTAGACACGAGTAGCGACGAAGAACAGGACACCATAGAAGGACCAATTCCCGTGGAGTTACCACTGTTGGAAGACAATCCAGGAATAGCTGCCAACATGGACGAAGATCCAGAGATCGGTACGCTGAATGCGCATACCGAAGGAGAACCACCGCAAGCTATCGTGGTCACCCCGGGACAGACTGCTTGTGACGTGAAGCCTCATGTCATAGCGATTCTACCTACATACTGCGGGAAAAGCTATGAAGGGCCGTATGAGTTCCTTCACGAATTTTGTAAGATTTGTAGAGCGCAGAGAAGACCAGCAGGAGCGACTGAAGATGATTATAGGCTGAAAGCTCTGCCATTTGTGCTCAAGGGGGAAGCGAACACCTGGTTCATGCGCTTGCCCCCTGACTCTATTGAGACTTGGGCCGACTTCAAGTCAGCATTCCTGGGCGAGTTTTTTCCGTCATCTAAGACAAGCGCACTGAAGAGAGAAATAACGAATGTGAAGCAAGGATATGACGAGCCCTTGAGCGACTATTGGGCAAGATACATGGGTCTTTTGGAATCGTGTCCCAACCATCGCATGGCGGACATTGAAGTACATCATACTTTCTACGAGGGCATGAACGCGGTAACCAAAGACCTGGCCAATTCATCTTCGGGAGGAAGCTTCACGCAATTACGGGTCAGCGAAGCAAAGAGAGTCCTAAGGAAGCTACTGAATGCAAAGAAAGAGTATGACCATTCAAGGGAAGGATACAACCGAGAGCGGGCTGCGGTTGCATCGACTACTGATCAGGAGAACAAGCTGGAGCAGAAAATGGACTTGAAGATGGATGAACTGAAGAAGTCACTTTTGAGTGCCATCGAGAAGAGCACTCCACCACCTCTCCCAACTGGGAACTACAAGGGTGCAGAGCAGGGGAATCAAGGGGCCCAATACGAGCATCCGAATGACTTGATCAGTACGGAGCAAGCTAATGCTGCTGGGTATTTTAACCAGAATGGGAATTGGATCCAGGGGAGACAACGGGACGCACCATGGAGGGACCACCCGAATTTTCGATGGGGAGAAGGGAACCAAAACCAGAACCAAGGTCAAGGCCAGAACCAATATAACCCTTACCCGAACCAAAACCCTAACCGTGGACCAGCAAACCCAGACTTCCAGCCCAACTGGTCAGGAAGAAACCAACAAGCCCAAAACTATAACCCACAAAGCTCAAACTCGAACCCTGTTTACGTGCCACCCCATCAGAGAAATTTCCAAAACTACCAAAATCAACCAAACCAAGCATCCCAACACCATCAGAACCAGAATCAATTCCAAGCCCAGCACCAGAATCAATATCCTCAAGATCAGTACACTCCTCCTGCCCAATATAACCAATACCCGCCTAATCAAGGACAGCAAACCTCCCAGAACTATCAACACCAAGGGCCGGGTCATTTCCAAAACTCGAACAGGCCGAGGAGATCCGTTGAGGACATGATGAGTGAAATGCTAGCATCACAACAGAACATCAAAGGAGAATTGCAAGCCCATAATGAGGTCGTGCAGGGGATGCAAAATGCCCAGAAAGAACATAAGGCGAACATGGATATGATGAATAGGCAGTTAGCTCAACTGGCCAGTTCGATGGGTGATTTGAAGGGAAATGCAGGAAAACTCCCATCTACAGTCCAAATGCCCGAGAAGGCAAATGTGAGTAAGGTCACGTTGAGGTCAGGAACTACTTATGATGCACCTCAACCGAAACAGCCGAGTGAAGGATCGAATGGAACGAAGATAGGAGGCGAGACAATTTCAGCTGAGGAAATAGGGAATTTCATGCCTCGAATGCAGGATCCATTCTTCCTGGATGATACACCAAGTATAAGAGGTGAACCCGATGCCTTACTGACCAGGAAGGAACCTCCTCAAGAGAAAAATCCCAGAATGGAGGCTCGGACCCAAGAGCTACCAAAGAAAGTTGCTGAGGAACCCGTAGAAGAGAAAAAATGGGAGAAACCATTCCCATTCCGATTTGTTACAAAGAGGAAGAAAGAGAACCCGGTCGACTACTTGTCGATTTTTGGAAGGTTGGACGTCACCATACCATTCCTCCAAGCCGTGAAACTACCCCCGCTCGGAAAATTCATTAAGGATTTCATAGCCGGGAAAGCTCAAAAAGATGGACAAATCATGGTGGAAGGGATCGCATCCGCAATTGTGCAAGAGAAACTGCCGCCCAAAAGGGCCGATCCAGGTATGTTCACTTTACCCATAACTATAGGGGATGTGAAGGTTGAACATGCGATGTGTGATCTTGGAGCTTCCATTAATGTCATGCCATTATCAATCTATAACCGACTGAAAGGAGTGAGGCTGTCAAACACTAGGGTGTTGATCCAGCTGGCTGATAGGTCGTGCATAAGCCCTGAGGGAGTTTTAGAGAACGTGTTGGTTAGAGTACAGGAGTTCACATACCCTGCTGATTTTTATGTGATCAAAATGAGTGAGCATGAAGCGAGAGAGTCTAGTGGAGTCTTGTTAGGGAGACCTTTTTTGAGAACGGCTAAGACAATAGTGGATATGGCCGAGGGGACTATTTGCATTGATTTTAATGGTGAGAAGTTTACTTTTGATATAAATGATGCCATGAAGAAACCCATTGATTCTGAAAATCTATGCTTTGTTGATGTGATTGACCCTCTAGTCCAAGATTTTCTTGAGACCGAACTATTACAGGAAAAACTCCAGGCTTTAGATGCTTGTGATCAGGCCGACGAAGAAGCTGCTGCGTGGTGTGAGTTGATCAGTAGCCAGGGGTTGACCGACGAAGAAATAGAAGGAGCGATCAAGGAATTCTGTCAAAAGTCGGCGTTCATTGGAGCCGCAGGGGCCAAGCTTCCAGTCAGTACGGAAGAACCTTCAGGGGAAGACTTAAAGAAAGACGGGGAGGCCCAGAAAAACCCTCTACCCGAAGACACACTTCCACCCCAAGTCGAGCTAAAAAAGTTACCATCGAACTTGAAGTATGCCTACCTCGGGGAGGAGAACTCATATCCCGTAATCATCAACAGCAGTCTCACAAAAGAACAAGAAGCGCGGCTACTGACTGTGTTGAATAGGAATAAGAAGGCAATCGGATGGAGCCTTACAGATCTAGTAGGGATAAGCCCCGACGTTTGCATGCACCACATCAGGCTAGAAGAGGGAGCGAAGGCTCATCGAGATGCTCAAAGGAAGGTAAACCCTAACATGCGAGAGGAAATTTTAAAGGAAATCTTGAAGTTGTTGTCGCTAGGGATTATCTATTTAGTGCCGGACAGTGAGTGGGTCAGCCCGATCCACATGGTTCCAAAGAAATCCGGGATCCAAGTTGTCAAGAATGAGAGGAACGAGCTGATTCCAACAAGGCTGGTCACGGGTTGGCGAATGTGCATCGACTACCGGAAGCTGAACAACGCAACAAGGAAGGACCATTTTCCTTTGCCTTTCATCGACCAGATATTAGAGAGATTAGCTGGAAAAAAATTTTTCTGCTTCCTAGATGGGTACAGCGGGTACTTCCAAATTCACGTGGATCCTGAGGACCAGGACAAAACCACTTTTACTTGCCCGTTTGGAACCTATGCATACCGTCGCATGCCTTTCGGTTTATGCAACGCTCCAGGTACGTTTCAACGATGCATGATGAGCATATTTTCCGATTTGATTGAGGAGTGCATAGAAATATTTATGGATGACTTCACGGTTTACGGAGACTCGTTCGACTCTTGCCTTCATCATTTGGACATAGTTTTGGAAAGGTGTCAAGCAAAGAGTCTGGTTTTGAACTTCGAGAAGTGCCATTTTATGGTCACCGAAGGGATAGTCCTAGGACACGTAGTCTCAGAAAGAGGTATCCAGGTGGATCGAGCCAAGGTGGATGTCATATCCAAATTACCATTCCCTACTGATCAGAAGGGAATAAGGGGTTTCCTGGGACATGCTGGATTTTATCGAAGATTTATAAAGGATTTCTCCAAAATCGCCCAACCCCTTACCAGACTGCTTCAAAATGATGTGGAGTTCGTTTTTGATGAGCAATGCAAGGCAGCTTTCGATCTTCTCAAAGAAAAATTAGTATCCGCACCTATCATACGAGCTCCTGATTGGAACCATCCTTTCGAAGTAATGTGCGACGCCAGCGACTTTGCGGTAGGGGCCGTGCTGGGTCAGAAGATCGATGGGAGGAGGCACGTAATTTTTTATGCGTCCAAGACTCTAAATCAAGCCCAGCGGAATTACGATACCACCGAAAAGGAGATGCTGGCAGTGGTGTTTTCTTTCGAGAAGTTCCGGCCATATTTGCTGGGATCTAAGGTCGTAGTATACACTGACCATGCAGCCCTTAAGTATCTAGTTACCAAGAGAGAATCAAAACCACGCTTGATCCGATGGGTACTCTTGTTGCAAGAATTTGATTGGGAGGTGGAAGATAAGAGAGGAGTCGAAAACAAGGTGGCAGACCATTTGAGCAGAATAGTGCAAGAAGGAAACAGCGAGGAGGTGCACGACCAGTTTCCAGAGGAACACTTATGTGAGGTGATTTTTGCACCCAGAAAAATTGATTGGGAAGAAGTGTACAAACTTACTGGTCAGAATGATGCAGCAAAAGGAAAAGAGAAGGTAGGGCAGGAGCCATGGTATGCGGACCTGGCCAACTACCTAGTAACTGGAGAACTTCCAGAGGTACCAAGTGTTACCAAAGCCCAACGAATGAAGATCAAGAGTGAGGCAAAATATTATTTTTGGGACGACCCTTACCTATGGAGGGTAGGATCCGATCAAGTGATAAGAAGGTGCATTCCTGACTGGGAACAGCGGGATGTGTTGACCCACTGCCATTCGTTAGCATGTGGAGGGCACTTCGGATCCAAGAAGACGGCAAGGAAGATTCTGGATAGCGGCTTTTACTGGCCAACTCTCAACAAAGATGCATACGAGTTCTGCCGGAGCTGTGAGCGTTGCCAACTGACCGGTGGAATATCTGCCCAAGATGAGATGCCGCAAGTACCGATTATTGTTTGTGAATTATTCGACATATGGGGAATGGATTTCATGGGGCCTTTTCCCTCGTCCTATGGCAATCTGTATATCCTAGTCGCGGTGGATTACGTCTCCAAATGGGTAGAAGCGACGGCCACAAGTACGTGTGAAGCAAAGGAGGTGGCCAAATTCTTAAAGAGTCACATTTTCAGCCGTTTCGGAGTCCCAAGGGCGATCATCTCTGATCAAGGTACACACTTTTGTAATCGTACAATTGAAGCTTTAATGAAAAAGTACGGTGTGCACCATAGACTTTCAAGCCCCTACCACCCGCAAGCTAACGGCCAAGCCGAGATCTCTAATCGAGAGATAAAGAAGATTTTGGAGAAAACTGTAAATCCTTCTCGGAAGGATTGGAGCGTGAGATTAGAGGATGCTCTCTGGGCATATCGAACAGCCTACAAGACCCCCATTGGTATGTCCCCTTACCGAATAGTTTTTGGAAAAATGTGCCACTTACCTGTAGGGATCGAGCACCGAGCATACTGGGCAGTACAGAAAGTGAATATGGATGCTACAGCCTGTGAGGAGGAAAGGAAGCTGCAATTACAGGAGCTTGAAGAACTTAGATTGGAATCTTTCGACTCGGCCATGTGGTACAAGGAGCGAACGAAATTATGGCATGATAGAAATCTGAGAACCAAGGAGCTCCATGTTGGCCAGAAAGTACTACTCTTCCAGTCGAGATTGAAGTTAATGCCCGGGAAACTCAAATCTAATTGGAATCTTTAGGTTGGGGTACACTTTGACCAAGAGATTACCTATTTAGTGTCACTCCAATTTGTATTTAAGTGCCATTTTGAATTATTTTCCGTAATAGGTAAGTATAGAGGGAAATTGTGGATAGGACGTAAATTTGAATTAAGCGTGTGCAGCTTTTGCAGGGTGGCAGTGCTGGAATGGTGTGGAGCAGAGAGAGTACACACGCTAGCCAATCAGGAACCAACACCTGTCGCCCAACCACTTTTCACATGAAGCGGCATGACCGGTAACCACTGATAGCCGGTTGAAACCACCTGCAACTGCCATTTCTAATCCGAACTAAACCAACCGACCCTCCCTTTCTCCCTCAAAAACCCTCATTTCCAAAATACCTTTCAAGAAATTCTCCTCTATCCCTCTCACAGAACCATCGTTCTCAAACCAAACCCTAATTTCTACCGTCAAATCACAAATTACAGTCATGGGTAAGAAAGGTATCGCGAGGAAAATCAAGCCCCGTCGTGCGAATACCCAAGATACGCAGCCGCTGCGAGAAGATACCCCGGAGGCCCAACCACAGTCGAACCAACCACCCGCACCGACTGCTCAACCGCCGGCCACTATTTCTTTGGATGCCGTAATGGTATTCCTTCGCCAACAAGACCCGACTAGGGACTGGACGGCGGCATTGACCAATTTCGGCCACACGGGGGGCATAGGAACCGCACCCAGTGAAATTCCTCATGCACAGGTCAGACAAGCAGAACTACAGTCGGAGGAAGGATCTCCCTCAGCCGCCGCGGCATCGGAACCCTCGGTACCAGATTCGGCAGACCTGGAAGCTATCGCCGCGTTTTACAGCTCCGACTCTGAGGAGCGAAAGAAAAGGTCCAGCCAAGTAAGGGAAACCCAGGGAGAGAGTGGCGGAGCAAAAATGACGCCCGACAAGGACCCAGTATTTCAAGAAGTAAGACGGCCAGAGATAGATCTGAACGAATCAGCCAGGAAACAGGGCCTCATGACGGACGAGGAGTTTGACTCGATAATGAACAGGGTAAACCGAAGAGAGGAGACAACTGACTTGGTGGCTGAGGGTCTGGACCTCGCACCAAGATCAGTAGGAGAGAATGAACAAGCTTTTAGAGAACCCATACCGAAGGATAAGACATCCCAGTCTGAAGGAGAAGAGGAGAGGGAAAAGCAGAGTGAAGCCAAGGAAGCAGGAACAGAGACAACAGAACCAGAGGTAGAGGCATCCACCCCAGGGGCACCTCCGGTAGTTAAACCGATCCCCGTCAGAAGGAAACTGGTAGTGAAGACAGGCTCCAAGGCAGAGCCACCCAAACCGCAGAGGAAATCGCAACGTTGTTTGGGTAAGTGGGCACCCAACAGGGCGGAACCGAACACGGCGGAGGATCCCCTAGAGATCGTGAGTGACGACGAACCCTGTCCGGCGCAAGAGGATCAGGGTGTGGAAGCCGAGCGGGTGGCTGAGGGACTGGACCTCGCACCCGAGTCAGTGAGCCCCGAACAATTGGAGAAGGAAGATGCCAAGAAAGAGTGTAGCTCCACTACCCAGGAGACGCCACCAACCGAGGCGGAAGAGGAAGCTAGATACCAAGTAGAAAGGAAAAGAAAGGGCAAGACCGTTGTGGAGA
Source organism: Salvia splendens (assembly GCF_004379255.2). Classification (NCBI taxonomy): domain Eukaryota; kingdom Viridiplantae; phylum Streptophyta; class Magnoliopsida; order Lamiales; family Lamiaceae; genus Salvia; species Salvia splendens. Next base: position 19,358,317 of record NC_056033.1, read on the forward strand.
AAAAATCAAAAACCAAAAGAATGCGTACCCCGAACACAGGCATAGTGATCACTGAGACTGCCCGGAGGACCCCATCAAACCGGCAGACACAGAGCGATAGTGAGTACGAGGCCAGTGAAGAATCTGAATCAGATAGCGACACAACCATGGAAGAGGAGGAATACAAGGAGCGGGAACTCCCCAACGATCATCGAGAACTGTTGCATCCAACTGCCGAACCACTCCGGTATAAGCGTTGGACGGTGGAACTCACGGATGACGTTGTGGAAGAGATGAAGTTGTTTGACGACAAGAAGCTCCAGTCAGTTTACCGCACAAAGAACGCAAAAGGCAAGAAGGTTAAGTGTGGAAAGGTAATTCATCTCCCATCCTTAGATGAGATGCAAATTAGTGAATCGTTTCTAGCCCTTTTGCATGAGTTGGGTTTTGAATGGTTGTTGAGGAATGAGAAGTTAAGTGTCCCGGTCGATTTGGCCAAGGAGTTTTTCGCAACTTTTCGATTCGAAGTCACAACTGATTTGGATATAGAGTGTGTTAGCTTCAGGGTATTTGGAGGAGAAATTAGGATGAATCTGATTGAGTGGACTGTGAGGTTGGGTATATGCAGTTTGGAGGAGGCAATAGGACTTGAATGGAGAAACAGGGAGCGGGGGATTCCCCGCCGGCATGTGGAATTTGAGCCCCAGTCGGCTTGGGAGGAACTTACTCACCCCGGAGCAGGGCAGTTCCAATCCACGATCTCCCGATCGATCCACCTTAGCGACCCCGTTTTACGCCTGGTTCAATTTTTTTTAGACTACAATCTTTTGGGGCAGTCTAATTCGGCAGTCCGGACATCAATGACGGAGTTGTACCTTATATGGTGTGCAAAAAAGGGCAAGAAGCTGCACTTAGGGTTCTGGACTGCATACACATGTCACCTCGTCGCAACTCACCCAGCACGGAATATTTCCCTCTGCCATATATTGGGAATCTTCATGAGGAACAACATCACCGTTTCGGAGGACGAAGACCTAACCCCACTAACGATGGTGAGCGCCCCAGGATTGTTCGACATCCCTCTGTTCGTCCGAACGAACACGGTGTACATGAGGCAGGGCGTGCCCTACTTTTATGCGATGGGAGAAGAGGCAATACCCACTGCTCGGATAACAACAGCTCAGGAAGCACCAGGACATGACCAGAGGCGAGACAGAATTGAACAATCTGTGGAAAAGATGGCTGAGGAAAATAGACAGATGAGGGAAGAGATGATTCGTTTAGCGTCAGCAATGGAACAGGTATTGAAGGAGTCTGCGGAGCAGAGAATACTGACTCAGAAGCAAGCCGCTCTAGAAAGGACAGTCACTGAAATGGCAGAGGAGAATCAGCAATTGAAGGCAGAGGTGATCAAGCTGGCAGGAGTTGTGGAAAGGATGTTGAAGGGCTCTGCAGAGCAGGATATGATGCATCAGAGGCAGGCGGCCATGGAAGCTATAGTATCAGATCTCGGGGAGGAAAACTCCAAGATGCAAAAAGCAATGAACAGAATGTTAACCAGTATGGATAACATCTTAGAAGAAATGACCTACCTGAGGAAGGAGCAAGCTGCAGGACCGAGTGGCCATGGTGGCCGGACTGATGAACCACATATCCAAGAGACCGGAGTAGAAGATGAGCAAGAGACAGCGGACGCCGAGGTGCCGGCAAGAGCCGAGGAGCCGGCGAAGGAAAATGAAACTGGAACGGAAGAGGACAACCCGAAGGAACAACCTGCACCACCTGCCCCACGAAGGAGCAGGCGACTTCGATAGACCCCCCCCCTACTGACCAAGTTAGTTTTTTTTAAGCTTTTTTAACTTTTCGTATTTTTGTTATGTTGTGGTATTCGGTTAGGTAGTATAATCTGTGTTTGCGAGCAAACCCCACTTCATAACACTTAGCCTATTCCATAGTCTAAGTGTGAGAAGTTAGGGTTTGTTTCTTGGTAGCATGTTTTCTGTGTTTCTTTTGTATATACGTGTTTCTTTGTTTAGTGGATTTTGTCCGGTGTTCAAACCTCTCCCACTTAGCCTATTCCATAGCCTAAGTGTGAGAAGTTTCTGTTTGAGTTGTTATTTTTGTTTGTTATTTTGTTGTCTGTGTGTCTACCATACTGGCCAGTACTTTTTTTTCCACTTCACAGCCTTATCTGGGGCAGACACTTGTGAAGTAGGAGGGGGGACGTAATGGCCAGTATGATGTATATATGTGTGTTCTGTGTTTGTGCTCGTTTTGTGCTGATTTGGGCTTAAAACTCAACCGTCCTGAGCTGGAGGTGAAGGGAATTGAGGGAGATAAGACAAGCTGGAAAACCGAAACCACTCTCCTTAGTACCTCCTGACCAGTATGGATGATGTGAGTATGAGAGAAAAGCCCACACTTAGAGCCAAACACGAAAGCCCTCTAAAATGTGAGTTATAAGCCTTAAAGTGGAACCACTTTCCACATACACTTAAAGAAAAGGGAGGCTGCCACAATTTGCCTAGGGTGAAGTGATCACGGGTAGCAAATACTGAAGGCAGTAGGAACCCCCCCCCAAAAAAAAAAAAAAAAAAAAAAAAAAAAAAAAAAAAACCACCTTTAGAACCCTTTTTTCTTAACCTTTTATACCCAGATAAACACCCCTAGCCCCTGGGACTGTGTGTAAGGCATGAAACAAATGGAGCTTACTGGCTAGGAAGAAGTGTGAAAAAAGCAGAAACCAGCTGGGCAGGAAAGTTAGAAGAAAATCGACCAGGGAGACATTCCAGGTCCAAAAAAAGGAAGGGATAAGGGTGGCAAAGCCACGAAAAAAAAAAGAGAGGAAGAAAGAAAGAAAAGAAGAAAATGGTCAGAGATTTGACCACACAAAAAAATGAAGGAATAAGGGTGGCGAAGCCACAAGAAGCCTACTAACCAGTTGGAAACTCAAGCCAGAAGCACCAGCTAAGAAAAGCAACTGATCAGAAGCCTGATGCACACAATCCCCCTTCATAAATTAAATAGAAGTTTTTGAACCTTAGAGCCTTAGGAACATCTACCCAAAACACTACAACCCAACAGCCCCGTTACAAGCCTTAAAGTCCTTCAGTAGCTGCACGTGAGATCTAAGTCCAAAGCAATTGTGGTTGAGCATGATGAGAGAATTCAGTCCTAACGTTCCTGGTGAGGTGCGAGTGACTGAGTGAACCTAGTGGTTGACCGAGAGTGTGGGCGATCTTGACAAGCAGATGTACTGACTGGGAGAGAAAGAGGGGGGCGGCAGAAGTTCAAGGCTGTCTAAGGCCGGATTGCACCTGATCCCGAGGGGAGGGATGGTTGAAAATGTAGCCCAATCTGTTAGTGTTTTATGTATTTCTGTGTTTGTGTTTGTGTTTTCTTTCTTCTTCGTCGTTGTAGTCTAGAGTCCAGTTTTAGGTAGAGTCGGGCAGGGAAGTAACCAGGCTAGAATGCGACTTATTGCTTTTTGTTTGTTCTTCACGCTTGAGGGCAAGCATGTGGTAAGTGTGAGCAGTTTGATAAGTCGTATTCTAGGCCTCGGTTACTGGTCAGTATGACAGGTTTAAATGATTATACTTGCAAAGCAGTTGCTCAAAGTGTGCAGGATAAGTGTTCTGGCCAGTAGGGAAGTTCCGGAGTGTTCGGGTAGAAAAAGCGCCAGCATGGTCTCATACTGATCCGTATACGTGCTAAAACGGCTTGAGATGAAGAAGACGGATAGCTGGGACGGATTACCCACAATTAAGGGCAAAGAAGTCAAATTGCAGCGAGGATTTACCCTAAAAATCAAGGGTAGCCTCCCTATAAAAGGTAGCCAAGTTGGAGAGAGAAGGAGGAGCCGGGGGGGGATAGACTTCAATTCACCATCATCTTTAGGTAGAGAGTTCTCTCGGTAATTTCAGTCTTTCAGCCGTGTCCACTTCTTGCCTCGCCGAGCCATGATCACCTGACGTTCAGAATGTTCCCGAGTTCCAGTCATCGTCCGTTCCAGTTAGCTAGATCGTAGTTCCAGTCAGAGATTTTATCGCCCGGAGTGGCAAACAATCTTTAAATTGCTTTCGTAGTTTAATTAGTTCTCCGTCTTTACGTTGGATTTCTGTTACATTTTGGGATTTTGTTGTTTTGAAATGCTTGCTTTGGATATCCGAACGTGTTAATGCTATGAAGTTGATTTCCGTTTCGTTCATTGTAGTGTTCTTTTCTTTCCTTGTCTAGTTAGCTTAGATCTAAGATTTCTCGGTGTTTTAAGTGCTAAATCTCTAAATTCTGTTACGTAACAAATTTCTTTAGGATAGGTAAACATGTACTATTTGATCTGGAAGTAGATCGTTGCATGCAAGGCTTCGTTTTATTTTCTGAATCGATCTTTCATGTTGACCAGCATGCAGAAGTCCAGTTTCAGCGTTTGATTTCAGATTTGATTTCTTAGTTTTAGATCTGTGTTCGCGAGTTGTTAATCTGCGTTTGCCGGGTTGGATCTGGAATTGTTATCTGAGTTTAAGTTGTGTTGTTGGAGAAGACGATGTCTACATCCAGATTGGGGACCACCTTACTTTTATTTACTTTTGCTTTCTTTTGTCCTTCACCTCTGGTTGTACCTGCAGATCTGTCAGCCTAGTCACCACTACCTCCACTACACTCTGAATATTCTGTTTAGCCAAAAATAGAAATACCGTCCTTTCCAAACAATTTCTGTTACACCATGTCCCCTCATTTCCACGTACACAGTTGCATTCCATGATCTGCTCCCCCATCCTAGTCAGTAGGACGCCACCCTTTAATTACTCGCCTAGGTAGAAACTCAACCCGAGCGTGGTAGCTAACCAACCCTCCAAAACATCACCGCAGTAGTTTAAACGCACCATCTCTGTGGGATTCGACCCTTACCTCCACTATACTGATCAGTAGAAGTGGGTTGAGGACCCTTTGAAGACGAGGTCTAGGCTTAGTTAGGATCTTTATCCTGCCAGTAGGATATATCCTCACTTGAACGACACCTACGCACCTCGTAACCTCTTCAAAAAGGAAAAACATAACTGGTTTATAAAGCTTGGAAATCGTCCCCACAAGCTTATGGTCAATCCAATTGTCTACAGTCTCAGATTCCTTTCCCTCCCCTCTTCTTCCTGGTCATGCTTGTCCGTTTGTCCAGATAGCTTGAAGTGCTATCTTGAACCCGTGTGTGCTTTTAAGTTAGGCCAGGCTTCTTAAACCCAGAGAATCCACTAGATCACGAGGTCTAGGAACTCAGAGGATCTCAGAAGTCTCAGTCGTCGGACACACAAATTCCGCATTCAAAATCCTCAACCCGCTATACTATGAATTAGTACAAGGAAGTAGGGATCGATCCCACGAAGATGGACGCGTAAAAAAAGCCTTTGGGAGATTCTGGCAAAGGGATTGGCTGCTTCCACGCAATTTTGGATTGAGGAAAATTAATTCCAGACTTAGGAAGAAAATACGATCCTAGACCTAGGAAACTGAAAACATCATGCAGGCATGGAACATATTCATAACTCCAATCTCTCAAACAAAGTTCCTTGACCTAATAAACAACTACCTAAATTAGCTAGACAGAAAGAACGCAAGCAGTGGGGACCATCTCCCTAAAACAACAAAGTACGGACGGAAAGCTGCAACTACGAACTATGAATTTAACTAACAACCTGCATTTCGTTGCTTGATTTAAACATGAACATGGAGAAAACAGAGCAAATAACCAGATTCAAGCAGAACATACAAGTTCGGAGGTCAGAAACTGACGATTAACCGGAAACCCACAGATCTATATCTACTAGACGAAGTAAACAGAATACAGAAATGAAACATCAAACTCATTCACAATCAGACAACTCTGCTTCAGATCCACACGTCGGACGCTTATTCCACTCCGGATCCAAGCAATCCAAACCCGATTACAACCAGGAACAACTCCATAACTCCGATTCAACAATTCCACTCCGATCAATCGACAATCCAACCACGATTCTACTCCAATTTCAACAAATCAAGTGCGAAAAGCATCCAACTAAGCAAATAACCATAAATTCAGAAACTAACATCATCCATACTCGAAATCAACACCAACTTAAAGGAAAACAGAAATTGCATAGAAACGAACAACGAAAATACGACGGTAACAAAGCCGAGCATCGAACAGCGAAGCTCGGTGAAATTCACAACAACAAAACGAAATGAAAACAGTAAATTGTTTCTTCATCCTATGTGAGGACGGTGTTACCCAACAAACAAATGAAAATAAACCCCTAAAACCCCTCGAATTTCGAATACCAAGTGTGTAGGAATGTGTGCGAGTGAACCGAGAGCCAAAAGAAACAAAAGTGCCGAAGCTTTTTTTCAATTTTGCATGCTCTCTCCTTTATATAGATGCGGAGGTGATCATTCTAGAAGCCTTCGCAAAAATCTCTATTATGCCCTTCAGCTTTAGTGATCTCCTTCGTCTAGTCATTTTTCTTCAAATTGTTAACTTTATCGCCAAATTTCCTTCACCAGGCAATTGCCTTCCTTTGTTCCTTGGCCTGGCGGATTCTACTACACACCTGGCTTAAAAAGATGTGTTAGACTCCGTAAATGCATGAAATTAATCCCCTAACCTATGCAGGAATTTAGCCGTATCAAACTGCTCACACTTAAACCATGCTTGTCCTCAAGCATGAAAGACAAGAAAAAGAAATAAGGCGAAATTCCAATGCAGGGTTATCCTATGACCGACTCTGGACACAAACAAGACACAAGCTCCTAGACCTAGACATACTACAAACTCTCAAAAAAGAAAATAAACACTTAAAAAAACAAAAACAAAGGCATGAACTAGTTTCAACTTTAAGGTAGCCTTCCCCACAAGCTTAAGGTCTATCTGATTCGTCTACAGTCTCCAAATCCTCCCCTTTCCTTCTTCTACCTAATCGGTCTGTCAGTTCGTCAAGCTAGCCTATTGACTTCCCAATTGTTGGATTCACTCGATCTCTCATTCCTCTCCAGGGATGTTAGGATCGATTCACTCTTACGTCAATGACACACCACTGATGTTCGGGTTATGAGAGTTTCTCCTTTCTGCAGTCCCCTTTTCCCTTTAACTCCTGGGTCAGGTTACTATTGCTTCCTGCCTTAAGATCTCTTTCTTTCCCTTTTTTTTCTTTCTATTCCCCCTTTTATATATATATTTTTTATCTCTCTGGACTTCGTCCAGCTTATACCTCCGATTTTTTTATTTTATTTCTCCCCTGAACTTCGTCCAGCTTATACCTCCTTTTCCTGGACTTCGTCCAGCTTATACCCCCTTTTTTGGACTTCGTTCAGCTTATACCCCCGATTTTTTATTTTCTCCTTTAGACTCTTCTCCTCAAGCATTTAGTGGAGGCCCCCCTTTTTACATGTTACCTTGAAGTGTTTAGGCTTATAACTCACTCTTATAGTGGGGCTTCACAACTAGGTCATCTAAGGCATCCTCTATCGTTCTTAGTTCATTCAAACCGAATTCAGCTTATTAAGGAAAAATGCCTCAAAGTTGACATGCATCATATCTTCAATTGCTCTTACTAAGGAAATCTTGCCTTATTGTATTCACTGGCTCATGCGACACACAAAAACCTAAAGACTCCTATTCATATTAACAGAAACTCCACTAACTCCCTCCCCCTCCCACTTCACTCAAGCTTGTCCCCAAGCTATCCCAGTGAAGGGGGGAAACAGGGAAGTATAAACAGACCTAACAAACACACAGAGCATAACACACAACACAACGAACAAGCACAAGCAAAACAAACTTCTCACACTTAGACTGAGCAACGGGCTAAGTGGGAGAAATTACAATAGAACAAAAACCAAAACATGCCTAAAAGAAACACAAACTTCTCACACTTAGACCAAGGATTGGGCTAAGTGGGAGAAGACACATATAAACATCACGAGGCATGTTGGAAAAACAAACACAAAAGCACAAGCTTAAACATAAAAATGAAAAGAAAACGAAATATTGTGTACGAATGAGTCGAACAATGCTCCGAGGATGAATTTAAATTATAAAAATTGGTATAAAGATGATACACACAACTCATAAGACAAGATAATACGAGAAGGTTCACAAAATGATATGATACGAGAATATATTGTTTGGAGGGCAACATTAAGAAATTAAGAAATTAGATGATAATAAGTAGTATTGGAGTACTACTATTATTTAATTGGATACGAATAACTATTATTATTATTATTATTTCATTAGATGATAACATTAAGAAATTAATTATCTATGCATACAGTAATTTTTATAATTAAGAATTTTAAGAATGATTTAGTAATAAAAAATTAATTGAATGTTAATGACTATTATTCCATTGGATGATAACAATTAGAAATTAAGTATATACACATACATTCGTTTTAGTAACTTAGAATTTTAAGAATTATTTGGTAATAAAAAATAATTGGATGAGAATGACTACTAATATTTCTTTAGATAATGACGTTTAGGAATAAAGTATATGCACTGGAGTTGTTTTTATAACTTAGTATTTAAAGTTTAATTAACAAAAAAATAATTGGATGTGAATGGATACGAGACGACAACAATAAAGAAATTAACTTAAAATTTTAAGAATGATTTCGTAATTAAAAAATAATTAGATCTGAATGACTACTAATATTTCATCGGATGATAACGTTTAAAAATTAAGTGTTTGCGCATGAAGTTTTTTTATAACTTAGAATTTTAAAGATGAACTAGTAATAAAATTTGGATGTGAATAGATATTTATTTTTTATTTCGTTGAATGATAACACTAATAAACTAATTATATATGCAAGTAGTTGTTTTTAAGACTTGAATTATAATAATTATTTAGTAATAAAAATTTAATTGGATGTTGAAAAGTGCTTGCTTTGTGTCTTTCTTCTTCAGTATGCATTTGTATCGTTGTGGACTACTCAAGTCAAATCATCAAACTGATCCGGCCAGCTAATTGTATGTTCTTCTACCTGTGAAAACATGTTAGTGGATCTAGTTGAAACTCAGGCTGATCAACTTGATTTACTCCGACTCGAGAGAAAAGAAATGAAGAACTCAAGACAAGCGTGCTTTCAAAACCTTAACCCACTAATACTATTAACTAGAAAGGGAATTAAGGATCGATCCCACAGAGATGAGGCGTTTGAGATTTGTATGCTGGACACGAAAGGGGAATGGTTGCGGCCACGCTTCTAGGGGTGGGTTAAGTTAACTACTAGACTGGGAAGATTAAAGCAATTAAACTGATCAACTCATAAAGCTTAATTAGTCTACTTGCTCAACTTAGTTGAACTTTCCATAAATGGACAAACAGAATACACGGGGGCTGTCAGTCCCCTGCAAATTGTACGATAAAGTAAAAACTTTGTAACGGCTTCATCTTCTTCGCAAAATCAACCTGGAAAACATAGCAGAAATGTAGATCTGAGAGATCAAAGAAGATTAAACTTCAAATCAGCTCATAAACTAAATCTACTTCTAAGATCTAAACTACAACTACGTAAAACATGAAACTAACCCATAATCATACATGAACTGACACACAAACTATTGGATCTAAACATACTACGGATTCTCAAGCATAAAACATCAGATCTGAACAAATCAAAGCAGAGCAAAACATATATAACCTAGAAAATGCAAAATGAAAAGGAAACTGAAAGCAAATCAGAAACATCATGCATAAAACAGAACACGGTGACCTAAAATGAAAACATAACTTCGAATCCACTAAGTCAAAAGCATCAATCGTCAATAACAACAAAAGTAAACTGAAAACAAACAAGGAAATAAGAAATTATTTTATCACCCCTTCTCGGAGTGGAATACAGAACCGAAAGCTGAAATGTGTAGAAAAAAACCACCAAAAGCGCCAACTAACTAAACTAAACTAGAAAGGAACCAAGTGTGTGTGTGTGTGTGTGTAAAAATAGGAGAACGGAGTGTTAGAGCTGCCAATTTCAGCTCTAGAAAACAGCCGAAAACTAATGAGTGGCACTGATTGAAGCCTCCCTCCTTCTTCCTTCTCTATTTCCATTTGTAAGAAGGCGTGAGGTCTTGATCCTTAGGGCATTTGTCTTTTGAAAGGTCATCTTTACCCTTTTCCCTTGAGGATTTTTTCTTGTGCGGCGTATTAATCTTTCATTTGGTGCTTCGCTGCTTGTCATTTGGTTCACTTGATCCGTTTGTGCGCCGATTTGGCTCATTCTCCTGATCCACTTGTCCGCCCAGTTGATCAACTTAGTTTCTGAAAATGGCGGACTTATACACACACCTGGCTCAAAATTAAGCGTTAGTTTACAGAATTTGATCCAGTTTTACTACTGAACACATGTACGAAACGAACCTCATCAAACTGCTCACACTTAACCCATACTTATCCTCAAGAATGAAAGAAAAGAAAAATAAAAGAGGCAAGTTTCAACCATGGTTCTTATAGAAAGCAACATAAACAAACGCAACTACATGGAAGATTCTAAGAAAAGAAAACACATACTAAACACATTGCCATGTAAAAGGAAAAACATAACTGGTTTATAAAGCTTGGAAATCGTCCCCACAAGATTATGGTCAATCCAATTGTCTACAGTCTCAGATTCCTTTCCCTCCCCTCTTCTTCCTGATCATGCTTGTCCGTTTGTCCAGATAGCTTGAAGTGCTATCTTGAACCCGTGTGTGCTTTTAAGTTAGGCCAGGCTTCTTAAACCCAGAGAATCCACTAGATCACAAGGTCTAGGAACTCAGAGGATCTCAGAAGTCTCAGTCGTCGGACACACAAATTCCGCATTCAAAACCCTCAACCCGCTATACTATGAATTAGTACAGGGAAGTAGGGATCGATCCCACGAAGATGGACGCGTAAAAAAAGCCTTTGGGAGATTCTGGCAAAGGGATTGGCTGCTTCCACGCAATTTTGGATTGAGGAAAATTAATTCTAGACTTAGGAAGAAAATACGATCCTAGACCTAGGAAACTGAAAACATCATGCAGGCATGGAACATATTCATAACTCCAATCTCTCAAACAAAGTTCCTTGACCTAGTAAACAACTACCTAAATTATCTAGACAGAAAGAACGCAAGCAGTGGGGACCATCTCCCTAAAACAACAAAGTACGGACGAAAAGCTGCAACTACGAACTATGAATTTAACTAACAACCTGCATTTCATTGCTTGATTTAAACATGAACATGGAGAAAACAGAGCCAATAACCAGATTCAAGCAGAACATACAAGTTCGGAGGTCAGAAACTGACGATTAACCGGAAACCCACAGATCTATATCTACTAGACGAAGTAAACAGAACACAAAATGAAACATCAAAGTCATTCACAATCAGACAACTCTGCTTCAGATCCACACGTCGGACGCTTAATCCACTCCGGATCCAAGCAATCCAAACCCGATTACAACCAGGAACAACTCCATAACTCCGATTCAACAATTCCACTCCGATCAATCGACAATCCAACCACGATTCTACTCCAATTTCAACAAATCAAGTGCGAAAAGCATCCAACTAAGCAAATAACCATAAATTCAGAAACTAACATCATCCATACTCGAAATCAACACCAACTTAAAGGAAAGTAGAAATTGCATAGAAACGAACAACGAAAAAACGACGGTAACAAAGCCGAGCGTCGAACAGCGAAGCTCGGTGAAATTCACAACAACAAAACGAAATGAAAACAGTAAATTGTTTCTTCGTCCTACGTGAGGACGGTGTTACCCAACAAAAAACGAAAATAAACCCCTAAAACCACTCAAATGTGATCTCATTTGTCTGGTCATTTTTCTTCAAATTGTTAACTTTATCGCCAAATTTCCCTCACCAGGCAATTGCCTTCCTTTGTTCCTTGGCCTGGCGGATTCTACTACACACCTGGCTTAAAAAGATGTGTTAGACCCCGTAAATGCATGAAATTAATCCCCTAACCAATGCAGGAATTTAGCCGTATCAAACTGCTCACACTTAAACCATGCTTGTCCTCAAGCATGAAAGACAAGAAAAAGAAATAAGGCTAAATTCCAATGCAGGGTTATCCTATGACCGACTCTGGACACAAACAAGACACACGCTCCTAGACCTAGACATACTACAAACTCTCAAAAAGAAAATAAACACTTAAAAAAAACAAAAACAAAGGCATGAACTAGTTTCAACTTTAAGGTAGCCGTCCCCACAAGCTTAAGGTCTATCCGATTCGTCTACAGTCTCCAAATCCTCCCCTTTCCTTCTTCTACCTAATCGGTCTGTCAGTTCGTCAAGCTAGCCTATTGACTTCCCAATTGTTGGATTCACTCGATCTCTCATTCCTCTCCAGGGATGTTAGGATCGAATCACTCTTACGTCAATGACACACCACTGATGTTCGGGTTATGAGAGTTTCTCCTTCCTGCAGTCCCCTTTTCCCTTTAACTCCTGGGTCAGGTTACTATTGCTTCCTGCCTTAAGATCTCTTTCTTTCCCTTTTTTTCTTTCTATTCCCCCTTTTATATATATATTTTTTATCTCTCTGGACTTCGTCCAGCTTATACCTCTGATTTTTTTATTTTATTTCTCCATGGACTTCGTCCAGCTTATACCTCCTTTTCCTGGACTTCGTTCAGCTTATACCCCCTTTTCTTGACTTCGTTCAGCTTATACCCCCGATTTTTTATTTTCTCCTTTAGACTCTTCTCCTCAAGCATTTAGTGGAGGCCCCCCTTTTTACATGTTAGCTCGAAATGTTTAGGCTTATAACTCACTCTTATAGTGGGGCTTCACAACTAGGTCATCTAAGGCATCCTCTATCGTTCTTACTTCATTCAAACCGAATTCAGCTTATTAAGGAAAAATGCCTCAAAGTTGACATTCATCAAATCTTCAATTGCTCTTACTAAGGAAATCTTGCCTTATTGTATTCACTGGCTCATGCGACACACAAAAACCTAAAGACTCCTATTCATATTAACAGAAACTCCACTAACTCCCTCCCCCTCCCACTTCACTCAAGCTTGTCCCCAAGCTATCCCAGTGAAGGGGGGAAACAGGGAAGTAAAAACAGACCTAACAAACACACAGAGCACAACACACAACACAACGAACAAGCACAAGCAAAACAAACTTCTCACACTTAGACTGAGCAACGGGCTAAGTGGGAGAAATTACAATAGAACAAAAACCAAAACATGCCTAAAAGAAACACAAACTTCTCACACTTAGACCAAGGATTGGGCTAAGTGGGAGAAGACACATATAAACATCACGAGGCATGTTGGAAAAACAAACACAAAAGCACAAGCTTAAACATAAAAATGAAAAGAAAACGAAAGAAAAACTGAAAAGTAAAAGTTACTTGGTCATGGGGATCTCAATTCGGGGTTTGGCCCTCACCGGGAGCCAAACTGGGGTGGAACATAGGGGCGGGTCACTTTCACTTTCTTCCTAGCTGGCGACACCGGTTTCTCCTCTTCCTTCTCTCTTTGTTTCGACACTGGCTTCTTCACAGACAAGGGCTTCGATGCAGACGGGGATCACAGGGGCTTGGAAACTGGTGGGGGTTGCTGGAGGGACGAGCTTGTTAGGGTTTGTATACTAGAAATCACCTTTCGAGTGATTGAATACTGTAAAACTCTAATAATTATTTTTCAATGAATGCAACAGATTATTTTTGTCATAATGTTGTTATGTTTTACATTTAATGGATGTTTATTGCATATTTAAATGTATAAGTGAACATAACATAAGTCTAAGTCTTTGTTCTAGTAGACCGGTTGTGGGATGCGCTCAATTTAAGGTACGCGGTCAGTTATGAATAAAGAAAAATAAGAATTTCACAACCCAGATAGACCTAGACTACCTATCGTGAAAGGTTGCAATGTTAGTCCGATTATTTCTAAGCCTTATTGAAATATGATGACGTTGGTGTGGTATAGCACTGAATAGATCTAACAGCAAGACGAGTCTTTATGCTATCTACTGAAAGACGAGGTCTTGATAATTAATTTCTTAATCAATGTACATTAGCATTGAGCATACGATATTGAGTATCTACTACTTTGACTTACCAAAGGTGCGGGTTTTTCGTCACCCAACGATCCAGGTATTTTGGGTAGTGGTGATCATTGTCTAGCGGTGCTAGGATTGCTATTATGTTGAATCGTGCGCGAGTAGAGTCTCGTTTGATAACATCCACAAGAGGAGCTCGAAACGAGGTTTTATTATTCGGAACCTAGCTAGTTGGAGTTTAATTACTCTATGAATAATAAATAAGAGTTTCTTGCTAAGTCCACTCTTGGAGAATAAAATATGTTAATTAATTAAGTCCATAGCAGACATTAATTAATGGATGTTTTTATCTTAAGTGCGGGAAATGAATTAAACAAATAAAAAGGAAACCCGAAATACTTGTAATTTCGGATTTGGAAAGGCAGTGCAATATTACTTCTGTAGTGGCTGCTTGTAATATTCTAATATAAGCTTATATTAAATTGTGGGTTCAATTTAATTAGTAAAAAGCTAATTGGGTGAGGTCATGTCCAAATTCTTCCTTAGATCCCTGACTGGGCACAATATGTGACTTTATAAATAGGAGAACAGAAAAAAAAATTGTGAAAGTTACAATTTTCGTCCCCCACTAGAGAAAGAGAGAGAATTCGAAAATTGCTCCCTCCGTGAGCTGAGTTCTGTCTTCATTATTCGAGTCCTAGTATTCTGGTGAGATTTGCCCACACAAATATCAGTATACAGTCCGGGACACCAGTCAGAAGATCAGAGGTCGACTACTGAAGATCTTCACGTGGAGACGGAGCAAGCCATCATCGATTCTTGATTGAATCTACGAGGTAAATTGGCTAATTCCGTAGTGAACATGTTTTAGGGATTTTATATGCTAAAGCATGTTTTAATTCAAGTTATGAGCATGATACATGTGATAATTACGCGAATAGAATTTGCCTAAATAATATGCTAAATAGATCAAATTTATGTGATCAGATTTCGTGCACGCTTCCGCTGCTAACCCCTTCAGAGCTTCCCTGCCCTAGCTACTTGGACACGCTGCTGGGGCCAGAGGGTAGTTTCTTCTGGGGCTCGGAAAACTTCTCCTTCAGCCATTTGGTCATCATCATCAAGTTTAAGACCTCCGCCATACGATCATTCTGCGCAGATGACCTCTCCACCAGTCCAGTAACACCGCCCCTGAGGTTCTGTATTTTCTCCCGGACCCCACCGAGTTCTTTCCTCATCTCGCCCATCTCCTTTCGGACATCACTGAGCTCCTTCTGCATCATGCCCATTCCCTTTTTCATCTCTTCATATTCTTCGTTGTTCACTACTTTGACACTATCCTGCTCCGGTTTCACTTGGGGTTCCATCCTGCCCACCTCATAGAAACACACATCCTTCCCATGCATGTAGAGCAGGGCCTTGTTGAAGAAATAATCAACGCTGAAAATTTCCGGCGGCTCACACATGACTACCTCGGGCGCGGATTTGGCTATCTTCATTATCGTGTTGCGCTGGAGGTAAGCTCCGAGAAGGTGACATGTATACATGTGGCGGGAGGGATTGGCGGCCATTTGATGACAAGCCTGAGCCAGCCAATACCCCAAGTGCACCTTTACTTCTTTCGCCATGCACCATGTAAAATAGAGGTCGACAGTTGTCAAGGCAGAATTGGAAGTCCCCATTAGGTTGTAGCTTATAAACATCTGGGCAAATCGCAGGATGCGGTTGTCAATATGGAAGCTCTTCGAATAGCTGGTCTTGAATTGTCCCACCTTAGGATGGGTGACAAACTCCCACGCAGATTGTGGCTTAAATCCGGGAGTGAACTTCGGAGCTCCAACTACTCGTTCGTTCCAAATTCCCTCATCATCCTCTGCGCGAGTGAACAACCCAATCCATAGGGACCACTCCCTCATACTCATCTCGTGCTCCTCAGTAAACAAACGGAAAGAGATCAAGTCCGCGTCAAGATCGATAGTGGGTTTCAGCCTAAACGTCGAAAAGAACTCCCGAGCTAACAACGTTGGCACTTCCGCGGTGCTATGTTTCAAGAGCCAATCAAACCCAATAGCACCTATGTATTGGCAAAACTCCTCATCTGAGTCAATATCCCTCAACTCTTCTGGGTCGTACTGTTTCCCAGATTTCGCTAGCTTACCAGAACCACACCTCTCCTTGTAGGTTGCCGCCCTCTTTGGATCTTCAAACTTCCCCATTACTTCGAGCAGCCGTTTGATAAGGCTAATTTCATGCATTGGTTAAAGGGTAAAATTCATGTGTTTGCAGGGTCTAACGCCTATTTTAAGCCAGGTGTGTAGAAGGTTTTCGCCAGATCCAGGAAAAGAAGAGGACAATTGCATGGTCCAAGGAAACTGGCGAATAAGTGAGCAATTTGGAGAAAAATGACTAGACGAAGGAGACAACGAAGCTGAAGGGTAGAATGGAGATTTCTACGAAGGCTTCTAGAAGATCAACTCCGCACCTATATAAGGAGGAGAGCATGCAATCTGAAGGGACCTTCTCGGGTGGAGGACTTGTGACCAGATTGTGGCTCGTAGCTCACTCACTTTTACACACTTGGGGGAATGTTTAGGGAATCGTAGGGCAGTTTTCGGGTTTCATTTGCTGTTTAGTAGTTGGGCAACACCGTCCTCGCGGAGGGCGAAGATACAATTTAATTGCTTTCATTTTAATTTTCCGTCGTGAATTTCACCGAGCTTCACTGTTCGAAACTCAGCTTTGTCTTCTGTTGAATTTCCGTTGGTTTATGAAGTTTCTGTTTCCGTATTTGAGTTGCTGTTAAATTCGAACATGGATGCAATTGGTTTTAAGTTTGTCGTGGTTACTGTGATTTTTGCGTTGATCCACTGAGTTTGCGCAGAATTATTGAAAGCTTGTGTTGATCGGGATAGGTTGGTTGAATCAGAAGTTATGGAGTTTATTGTGTTGGTTGTTGGGTTCGGAATGCTTGGATCCGGAGTGGATTAAGCATCCACGTTTGGATCTGAAACAAAGTGATCGGAGTTGATGTCGGATTTTCGTGTTTTCATTTCATTCCGTCTAGTATATGTAGATCTGTTTTATTTCCGTCTAATTGCAAGTTTCCGACGTACGCACTATTACATTCTATTTGAATCTGGGTTCGTGCTCTGTTTTCTTCATGTTCGTATTTGATGCAGGTAATGAGATGTACGTCAGTGTTAGTTAACCCTTTAGTTTGTTATTTGCAGCTTTAATTCCGTACTTTCTGTTTTTGGAAAATGGTCTCCACTATTTACTTGCTTTCTGTCTAGTCAATTTAGGAAGTTGATTGCTCGGTCTAAGAAGTTAGTTTAATATCTCGCAGTTATGAGAAAGTTCAATGTCAGTATTATGTTTTCAGTTTCCTAGGTCCAGGGTTTACTTTGTTCTTAGGTCTAGTAGTAGTTATACCTCAGCCCAAATTTATGTGGCAGCAGCCATACATCTTTCCAGAGTCTTCTAAATGCTTTCTTACGCATCCATCTTTGTGGGATCGATCCCTACTTCCATGAACTAATTCATAGTATAGCGGGTTGAGGGTTTTTGAATGCAGAATCTGTGTGTCCAACGACTGAGACTTATGAGATCCTTAGAGTTCCTAGACCTTGTGATCTAGCGGATTCTCTGGTCTGAGAAGCTCGACCCAGCATAAAAGCATGCACAGTAAAGCCGCGACTATCAAATGGCGCCGTTTGTGGGGATGGAAGGCGTAATTTGTGATTGTGTTTAGAGATTTTGGCGTACATAGTTTGGATTTGTTCTTTTCTTTCTTTTCAGATTTAGTTTATGAGCAGCAGCTCACAGTTTGGATACTGGGGTAACTCATCTGAGTGGAGGAACGATCAGTTTATTTGGCAGGTCAAGGACACAGCATCTACGGTCACCACCAGATTGGGATTATCTACAGGAGATCCATTTCCGTTTGGTTCAGAAAGCGACGAAAGTTGGAGTTTGTCAGGAAGGGAGGATCCTAAGTCGTCTTCAGAAACAAGTACAGAGGAGGCAGAAATCGGGGACATGGCACATGTAGTCGATCCAGATCCGGAGATTGGTTCGCTCACTGCCCATCTAGATGGTGAGCCAGCCTAGGCTATAGTGATGAACCCATGTCAGAGAGCCCTAGATATCAAAACAAATGTGTTAGGCATTTTACCAACATTCTCTGGACGGAGGAACGAGTGTCCGTATGAGTTCTTAAATGAGTTCAGCAAGTTGTGCAGTATTCAGAAAAGGCCCAACGACACAACAGAGGAAGATTATCGCCTACGTGCGATTCCGTTCGCCTTGAAGGGAGAGGCCAATACCTGGCTACTAAGGTTACCTTCGGATTCCATTCGTACATGGAGAGATTTCAAGCTGGAATTTCTGGATTACTTTTTTCCGTCGAACAAGACGAACGCCCTCAAAAAGGAAATCGTGGAGTGTAAGCAAGAGTATGACGAGTCTCTGAGTCAGTATTGGTCGCGGTTTAAAGAATTGTTGGATGCCTGCCCGAATCACAGAATGATCGAGGTAGAGATTTATTATCTGTTCTATGAAGGGGCAAACCCCGAGTCGAAGGATTTGATGAATTCCTCGAGCAGGGGAAATTTCACAAAGAAAAAGGAGAGTGAAGCCAGAGAGATCTTGGGAAAGTTGATTGAAGCCAAAAAGGCATACGACAGCCCGAGTAATGCTATGAGGAGAGGGTCAGCAAATGCGCTGAGAGAGCATGATGACGAAAGAGTCGAGGCGAGAATAGATATGCTTGAGAAAGCACTCCTGAATGCAATCGAGAAGACTAATCCAACAGCCTCACAAGAAAAAGAAAAGCCTCCAGGTCCAGGAGAAATTTCACCCCAGCAATACTATGGCCCTCTAGAGGGAGATTACCACACCCAAGTTAATGCGATGGGAAG
Source organism: Salvia splendens (assembly GCF_004379255.2). Taxonomy (NCBI): domain Eukaryota; kingdom Viridiplantae; phylum Streptophyta; class Magnoliopsida; order Lamiales; family Lamiaceae; genus Salvia; species Salvia splendens. The sequence goes on from NC_056033.1 coordinate 19,377,258, forward strand.
TTGGAACCTAGATGGAAGTTGGAATTCGGGGAGACAGAGGGATGCACCCTGGAGGAACCATCCCAATTTTAGATGGTCTGACAACGATCCAAACCAGCCACCCCCACAACAGAACACTCAGTTGACACATCAACCAGAAAGACAGACTAATTGGTCTGGGAGAAATCAGGAGGGGTAGAGCAGCTGGAACAACCGGAATTAGGGGATAATTCGGCTTGGGGAAACAGGAATCACAACCACCAGGGGAACCCTTATGTACCACCGCACCAAAGGAACTACCCTGGAAATTATCAAAATTCCCAACCACCTTACCAAGGGAACCAAGGGCCAGGAAATCAGTACAACAACAATTCAGGGAGTCAGGGAAACTTTTGACAGAACCACGGAAGCGGATCGAACCAAGGTTCGGGACCGAATCCCAGCCAACCCATTCCTAAAACACCAAGGAATCTAGATGACATGGTACATGATTTAGTCAGTTCTCAACAGCATATGCAGAACAACTCGCAATCCAACAATGACGTAGTGCATAAGCTTCAGGATGCGCAGCTAGAGCAGAAGGCAACAATGGACATGTTGGCCAAACAGTTGTCTCAGATAGCAACTTCTTTGAGTGAAATGCGAGGGAATGAAGGAAGGATTCCTGCTTTAGTGAGGCCACCAGACAGAGCTAACATCAGTCAAATCACTTTGATATCTGGGAAAAGGGATGACGGTCCATTGATGAAAACGAATAAATAGATAGCTTCCACAGAAGGAGAGAAGGGAAAGAACTCAGTTCCTGAACCTGAAAATTCAAAAGTGGAGAGTACCTTAAGGAGGGATGATATTCGGGAAGGTGATCTAGAGAAATCGCTACCTATAGAAACTGAACCATTCTTACTAGACCCAGAGCCGGAAGCAGAGAAGGAATTAGCAAAGGGAGAAATGGACGAGTTTCCAGCTGAAGGATCTGCAGGACCAGGGAGGCAAGTGAAACCGTTCCCGCACCGAGGAGAGGCTAAGAAGAAAAAGGGTGAGCCTGTGGATTTTATGGACATCTTTGGAAAATTGGAGATCAACTTACAATTTTTGCAAGCTTTGAAATTGTCGGTGTTCATTAAATTCATCAAAGAGTTCATAGCGGGCAAGACCAGACCCAGTGGGAAGATTCTGATTGGAGAAAATGTATCAGCAGTGATTCAGAAGTGAAGGATGCCATCGAAATGCACTGATCCATGTATGTTCACCTTACCCATTTCAATCGGTGATGTCAGAATTGAGCATGCCATGTGTGATCTAGGGGCATCGATAAATGTTTTACCGCTTTCCATTTACAAGAAACTGGTAGGAGTAGGGATGGTAGATACAAAGGTGGTAATCCAGCTGGCCGATAGGTCGTGCATTTGTACTGAGGGAGTCTTAGAAAATGTTATTGTCAAGGTGCATGATTTTCTGTACCGTGCCGATTTCCATGTTATCAAAATGAGTGACAATGAGTCTGCTGAGTCTAGTGGCGTACTTCTAGAGATCAGTTTTCTCCGAACCGCTAAGACCATAATTGATGTTTTTAATGGAACCATATGCTTGGACTATAATGGGGAGAAGTATACGTGTAGCATAGATGAGGCAATGAAGAAACCATTAGATGTTGAAAATTTGCATGCTATCGATGTTATTAACCCCCTGGTCCAGGAATATCTTGAGACGGAGTTAATGCGGGAACAGATGGATAATTCAGAGTCGAGCCATTCTATCGACAGAGAAGTAGCTGGATGGTGTGAGGCAAAGCAGACAAGGGAATTATCGGATGAAGAGCTGGCCGAAGCTATTTCATAATTCTGCACGAATCCGGAGGCAGCAAGATCAAGAGGATCAGCTCATGTGGCTAGTACAGAAAATACTCCAGGGTCTGGGAAGGGAATGAAAACTGATGAAGAAAATGATCCATTGCCCCAGGAAACAAGCACTCCCAAGAAGGAATTGAAAACGCTTTCACCAGGACTCAAGTATGCCTATGTGGAAGAAAACGAGGCATTTCCAGTAATCATCAACAGCAACTTGACCGAGGAACAGGAAAAGAAGTTACTGGAGGTAATCAGAAAGAATAAAAAGGCGATAGGATGGACTCTCTCAGACCTAGTAGGAATCAGTCTGGATCTTTGCATGCATCACATTAGACTATAGGAAGGAGCAAAGGCCTGTAGAGACCCCCAACGCAAGCTGAATCCAAACATGAGAGAGGAGGTTCTGAAGGAGGTCTTGAAGCTGCTGTCCTTAGGAATCATTTACTCTATCCCAGATAGCGAATGGGTCAGTCCGGTTCACATGGTACCGAAGAAGTCAGGAATCCAAGTAGTCAAAAATGATAAAAATGAAATTGTACCGACTCGACTTGTCACTGGATGGAGGATGTGCATCGATTATAGGAAACTGAACGAAGCAACCAAGAAAGATGACTTTCCTTTACCTTTCATTGATTAGATGCTAGAAAGGCTGGCTGGAAAGCAATATTTTTGCTTCCTTGACGGATATAGTGGATACTTCCAAATTTATGTAGATCCTGAAGACCAGGAGAAGACTACATTTATGTGTCCCTTTGGCACGTATCCTTATAGAAGAATGTCGTTTGGACTGTGCAATGCGCCAAGCACTTTTCAACGTTGTATGATGAGTATCTTCTCGGATCTACTGGAGGATTGCATCGAGATTTTTATGGATGATTTCACGGTGTATGGGAATTCTTTTGACTCCTGTTTAGCAAGTTTGGATATAGTGTTGAGAAGGTGTCAGGAAAAGCATTTGGTCCTAAATTTTGAAAAATGCCACTTTATGGTCCCTGAAGGAATTGTCCTAGGGCATGTAGTTTCAGAGAGGGGTATACAGGTAGACCCAGCAAAGGTCGATGTGATTTCAAAATTGCCTTACCCTACGAGTCAGAAAGAAGTAAGGGGATTCCTAGGGCATGCATGGTTTTATTGAAGATTCATAAAGGACTTCGCGAAGATTGCTCAGCCACTTACCCATCTTTTGCACAATGATGTTGAGTTCATTTTCGACGAGGAATGTAAGAAAGCCTTTCAGCTGTTGAAAGATAAACTAATATCAACCCCTATTATCAGAGCACCTGGCTGGAGTCTGCCGTTTTAAATAATGTGTGATGCAAGCGACTACGCGGTAGGGGCGGTGCTAGGTCAAAGGATTGACAGAAAGAATTATGTGATCTTCTATGCCTCAAAGACACTCAACCAGACCCAAAAGAATTATGACACCACGGAGAAGGAAATGACTGAGATGCGGAAAGAGTTTGGCGGAGTCAGGGAGGAGATGCAGGCCCTCAAGGGGCGCATCACTGTCTTGGTGGGAAAGTCATCTACACAGAACGATCGTATGGCGAAAGCCGTCAACTTGATGATGATGATGACAAAGTGGCTGAAAGAGAAATTTTCCGAGCCTCAAATGAAATTACCTGCTGGACCTAGTAGTGTGCCCAAGCAGCCAGGGCAAGGAAGTTCTTCCCTCCAGCTGCCACCACTAGCATCCAAGCCCTTGACAACCCCGTTTGCAGTGAAACCCGTGTAAGTAAGGAAACCAGTGTCCACGAGAAGTGAGAAAGAGGAGGATAAATCGGAGTCACCGGTGAGGAAGAAAGCAAAAGTCACCCGACCCTACGATCCGCCGCAGCTTGGCTCCCGTGGGAGCCAAACCCCGAATTGAGATCCCCCCTTGACCAAGTAACTTTACTTTCAGTTTTTCTTTCTTTTCTTTCAGTTTTTTAGATGTTTATGTGTTTGCTGCTTATGCTCTGTGTTAGTTTTTTTTTTCAGCATGCCTTGTGATGTATCTAGTAGTCTGCGTTTTATATGTCTTCTCTCACTTAGCCCGTTGCTCGGTCTAAGTGTGAGAAGTTTGTGTTGTTCTGGGCATGTTTTGATTTTTGTTTGTTGTCATTTCTCCCACTTAGCCCATTGCTCGGTCTAAGTGTGATAAGTTTGTTTTTGTTATGTGCTTTTGTGTTTTGTTAGAATCTGTTATTACTTCCCTGTTCCCCCCCTTCACTAGAATAGCTTGGGGACAAGCTTGAGTGAAGTGGGAGGGGGAGGGAGTAGTACAGTTTTTGCCTAAGTTTGATAGGTGTCTTTTAGTTTAAGTTTTTGTATGTTGCATGAGCTAGTGAATATAATACGGCAAAATTCCCTTAGTATGAGCAATTGATGATAGGATGCATGTCAACTTTGAGGCCTTTTTTCCTTAATAAACTGACATCGGTTTGAATGAAGTAAGGACGATAGAGGATGCCTTAGATAACCTAGTTGTGAAGCCCCTCTATAAAAGTGAGTTATAAGCCTATACACTTTGAGCTAACTTGTATAAAAAGGGGGCCGCCACTTGATGCTTAGGGAGTACAGTTAGAAGGAGAAAATAAAAAAATGGGTTCTGGAGGTATAAGCTGGACGAAGTCCAAGAAAAATGAGGTATAAGCTGGACGAAGTTCAGGGTAAGAAGGTATAAGCTGGACGAAGTCCAGGGGAGAAATTAAATAAAGAAATTGGAGGTATAAGTTGGACGAAGTCCAGGGTAAAAAAAAATATCCTAAGGGGCAGGAAGCTGAAAGAGCAGGTTTGTGCAGGTGTCGTTAAAGCAAGGATGTATCCTACTGATCAGTATGGAAGTCCCTGCTAATCCTGAACCTAGTATCAATAATCCTCAACCCACTTCTACTGGCTAGTATAGTGGACGTAAGGGTCGAATCCCACAGAGATGAATGCGTTTTGGAAATTGTGGTGATATTCTGGAAAGGTTTGGTTAGCTACGACGCTTTGGGTTGAGACTTATCTAGGCTGGAATTTAAGGTGGTACTCTACTGACAAGGAGGTGGGAAAGGTGTTGGACAGGCGGCTGTGTACGTGGAAAGTGGGGAACATGGTTTTCAGGAAGTATATGGAAAGTACTAGTTTACTATAAAAGATTAAACAGAATATCAGAGGAAAAAGAGGCAGTTAGGTGACTAGGCCTACAGGTCTGAAAAGTAACAGCTGAAAAGTAAGGAAAAGTAAAGGACAAAAGCAAAAAGTAACTAAAAAGTAAATGTGGTCCCAAATTTGGATGTGGACATTGTCTTCTCCAACAAGTCTGAACACAAATAAAAAAACAACTCAGGTTCCATGAACGAGAAATGCAGATTAACAACTTCACAAAAACAGATCTACAATCTAAACTCCAAATCAAAAGATTAAACTAACAAAACTGCAATTATGCTTACTGGTCAACATGCAGGGTGGCAGAAATCACGTAAACTGGGTTTTCGCACTTAACTAATTCAGATCTAAAATCTAACACCTATCTAGACTTGCAAACTCAGAGAAATCAACTACAGAAGTTAAAACATGCGATTTCACACTAGAAATTACCGTAACAGCTAGATCTAAGCTATCTAGGCAGAATGAAGCGAAATTAAACATGAACCGATGCTGGAAAACAATTTCATACTCGATAAAACATTTGGATCACAACTAATACTTCAAAGTAAGCAAATATTTAAAGTGCAACAAATCCAATCCTAAGAAAACAGAATGCGATTAACTAAGAAAGCAATAATGATTGTTTGCCACTCCGGGCGATGAAACTGTTGACACTGCGAGACACGCTGACTGGAACGAGAGAATGGTACTCCGGCGAACTGATGATCTTCAAGTGACCATGGCTGTGGCGAGGAACGAGAATTACGAAGGATAATGCTGAAGGAGTGACCTACCGAAGAGAGATTGCTAACTAAGCGTAGGAGTAAACTAACTAATTGATGATCATTATCTCTCCAAGTGGCTTCCTTTTATAGGGAGGCCTCTCTTGATTTTTAGGGTAGACTTCAAACATGAAATGACTCTTTTGCCCCCTTGCTTGCGGCTGATCTTCCCAGCTATCCTTCTTCTCCATCTCGAGCCTTTTTGGCATGCATACTGGTCAGGATAGCAACATCCTGACGCCCTTTTCGCCTGAAGTATCCGAACATTCCCGTACTGGCTAGAACACTTCCCTGCACACTTTAGCAACTATTTTGCAGAATATATTCCAATTATGCACATTATACTGACCAGTAACCAAGGCCAAGAATACGACTTATCAAACTGCTCACACTTACCACATGCTTGGCCTCAAGCGTGAAGAACAAACAAAAAGAAGTAAGTCGAATTCTAGCCTGGTTACTCCCCTGACCGACTCTATCCTACCCTAGACTCTAACTATGACGCAAAGAAACAACATAACGAAGACAAACACATAAAAGAAAACTAAAAAACTTAGACACATTAACACAGTAATTGGGCTATATTTTCAACCATCCCTCCCCTCGGGATCAGGTGCAATCCGGCCTTAGACAGCCTTGAACTTCCGCCGACCCCTTTTTCTCTCCCAGTCAGTATATCCGCTCGTCAAGATCGCCCAAACTTTCGGCCAAACACTAGGTTCACTCAGTCACTCATACCTCTCCGGGAATATTAGGACTGTTCTCTCTAAACGCTAGACCACAGATGCTTCGGACTTAGATCTCACGTGCAGCTACTGAACGGCTTTAAGGTTTGTAACGGGGCTATTGGTTGTAGTGTTTGGGGTGGATATTCCTAAGGCTCTAAGATTCAAAAATTTGCACTTTATTTGGTGCGTGGGAACTGTGTGTACTCGGGCTCTTGGCTCCAGTTGGTTTCTTTATTGTATGTCCTTCTGGCCAGTTTCCTTCTTGCCTTATGCCTTGCACGCACAATTCCAGGGGCTTGAGGTTATATCTGGGTATGTGTATGGCTATAAAGTGGGGTTCTAAGGGTTGGAAAATAAATATTTTTTTTTGGGAGGGGGGGTTTCCTACTGCCTTCAGTGTTGCTATACGCAGTCACTTCACCCTAGGCACCTTGTGGTAGCCACTCTTTTCTTTTCTGAATTAGTGGAAAGTGGTTCCACTTAAGGCTTATAACTCACATTTTAAGAGGGCTTTCGTGTTTGGCTCTGAGGATGGGCTTTTCTTTCATACTCGCATCATCTATCATGGCTAGGAGGTACTAAGGGGGGTGGTTTCTGTTTTCCAGCATGTCGTATCTCCCTCAATTCCCCTCACCGTCAGCTCAGGACAATTGAGTTTTAAGCCCAATCAACACACAAAAGAAAAAAACTAGACCTAACATGACACTAACACAAGCACAAACACAAACCACACATATACACATATATCATACTGGCCATTGCGTCCCCCCTCCCACTTCACAAGTGTCTGCCCTCAGATAAGGCTGTGAAGTGGAAAAGGTAATGGCCAGTATGTTGACACACAGACAAAACAAGCACAACGACATACTAAAACTGAAAACTTGTCACACTTAGACTATAGAATAGGCTAAGTGGGAGAATGTAAAACCTAAACAGAAACCGACAATACGAAACATGTATATACAACAAACTCCTCACACTTAGACTATATAATAGGTTAAGTGTGAGTTGACATGCATACGAAAAAGAAAACAGAGAACACAAACACATGCGCCAAAAATAGCAAACCCTTTACTTCTCACACTTAGACTATTGTGTAGGCTAAGTGTTATGAAAGGGGTTTGCTCACGTACTACACAGATTATACTACCAAAAAAAACAGCAAAACACAATTAAAATACGAAAAACTAAAAACTGAAAATAAAAAGAAAACTAACTGGTCAGGTGGGGTGGTGGTCACTTGTTCCTCCTACTCCTTCGCGGGGCAGGTTGTGGTGCAGGTGGTTCTTCCGGTTGTTCCTCCTCATTCTCGGACTGCTTGTTCCCAAATTCTGCCAACTCTTCGGCATTTCCTTCCTCTTGTTCCGCTTCTTCTTTCTGCTCTGCTTCTTTCGTCTCGGGTATTACTTCCTCTGATACTCGTGGTTCATTAGTTCGGCCTCCGTGGCCACTCGGTCCAGATTCACGGACCAACTTCCCGGTTCCCAACTCGTTCAAGATTCCTTCCATCACAGTTGCCAAATGGCTTAACTCCGCTCTTGCTTTTCGATTCTCTTCTGCCAATTCTTCCACTGTTTTTTTCCAACCTCTCCTGCCTCTGCTCCTGCGCTGGTGTTCCCTGGGCTGCTGTCGCTCTCCCTGTAGGCATAACTTCTTATCCCATTGGATAGAAACGTGGTACGCCCTGCCTCATGTAAACGGGGTTCGTTCGGACGAACAAATGTGTATCAAAGAGACCAGGAGGATCCACCATGATCTGGTCGGATAAGTCTGCAGCCTCCGTGATGATGATGTTGTTTCTGACAAACACTCCCAAGATATGGCAGAGAGTGAGGTTTCTCGCTGGGTGGGTGGCAATTAGATGGCATTGGTAGGCGGTCCAAAAATACAGATGTAACTTTCTTCTGTGCTTGGCGCACCAGAGAAGGTATAACTCCGTCATCGATATCCTGACAGCGGAGTTCGACTGCCCCAACAAATTGAAGTCCAAGTGAAGCTGGACTAGGCGTAGGATTGAGTTATTGAAATGGATTGAGCGAGAGAGAGTGGATGCAAATTCTCCAGAGGCTGGTGAGTTAACTCCTCCCATACCTCCTGGGGCTCAAATTCCACATGTCTGCGGGGAATTCCCCACTCCCTACTTCTCCACTCAGGCCCTATGGCCTCCTCCAAACTGCACATTCCCAGACGCACGGTCCACTCAATCAGATTCATCCGTATCTCTCCGCCAAACAACCTAAAACTGATACACTCCTCATCTAGATCAGTGGTGACCTTAAACCTAAAGGTCGTGAAAAACTCCTTCGCTAATCTAACCGGGACACTCGGATCTCCATTCTCCAATAACCATTCGAATCCTAACGCGTGCAAATAAGAGAGAAACTGCTCGCGGGCACCCAACTCATCTAAAGAAGGAATATGAAGTACCTTTCCGCTCTGCACTTATTTACTCCCTTCATCCTTGCTATCAAAAACTTTTTGTATCTCCTTCGAGTCGAAAAGCTTCATCTCCTCCACCAGATCTTCAGTAAGGTCCACTGTCCAGCGCCGGTACCTCAGTCTCTCTACCGGGGGATGTATTAGCTCCCGATGATCGTGCGGAAGCTGTTGCTCACTGTACTCCTCGTCCTCCAGGGAAATATCGTTGTCCGATTCTGACTCTTCACTGACAGCGTATTCGCTATCACTTTGTTCCCTTCGGTGTTCCTGGGCTCGCTGAACTGACTCAGTAATGACTATGCCAGTGTTCACTGTACGTGGCTTCTTGTTGCTAGGCTTCTTCTTCATAGGGGCCTTCCCCTTTCGTTTTCTCTCTTCACGGTATCTAACTTCCTCTCCGTCATCCTGGTCTTTCTCTTCTTCGGGTTCCTTCTTAGCTTGTGTCGAAAGTGGATCCTGGGTAGTAGGGCCGGTCTCCTTGTGGCCTACTGACCTGGATGCGAGGTCCAGACCCTCAGCCATCCCGTCAGCCTCTTCACCTTGGCCACTCAGTGTTGGAGAGACCGCTTCGGTTTCCATTACTAGCTGTCCATTTTCCTAAGCATCGTTGAGATACCCTTTGCGGCTTTGGCCGATTAGCCTTAGGTTCGCCCTTCAACACCAACTTCCTCTTGACGGCCTTCGGTTTTGTCACCGGAGGTGCCACTGGGTTGGGTACTTCTGGTCTTGCTTCTGTTTCTTTTGCTTTCGTTTCCTGTTCTTCAATAGATGTATCACCCCTCTCTGCTTCTGGCTGGAGTGATTCCGGCATAATCTCTTCTTCGCTAGCTTGGCTTCCCGAGCGGTTTCCTTCTTCAGCTTCTTCACTCTCTCCTACTGCTCGTGATGCTAGTTCTAGCCCCTCAGCCACCACGGCAGTGTCATCTTCCATCCGATTGACATCATCTAAAATAGCCTGAAATTTATCATCGGTCATTAGGCCCTGCTTCTTGGCCGTCTCATTCAGATCTATCTCCCCTCCAGCCACTTCGTGATGGACGGTTTCTGCGACCGGCGTCTCCTCAGCTGCACTTCTTCCCTCTTGGCCTTGCTTCTTCTTCCTCAGCCTTTCCTTCATTTCTTCTGGATCAGAATCGTAATAAGCCGCAATAGGGTTAACATCCATGGGCTCTTTCTCTTGGTGGCTCGGAGAGGGTTCCGAGGGTTCTGACGGTGCGGCTTCAGTGGGAGATTCCTCTTCCTGTGGAGTCATTGGAGAAGTCGGCATGGTAGATGGAGGTTGTGCCGTGGGCTGCGCGTTTGTCTCTGATGCGGTTATTGCCGGGCTTGCTCCTGTCACGCTCCCCTGTCCTCCGATTCGGCTGAAATTTGCCAACTCTGCCGCCCAATTTCTGGTCAGATCTTGCAGCCTAAGAAACTCCGCCATTACGTCTAAAGAGATCATCGCTAGTGCTTGCCGAGTCGGCTCTGATGGTTGTGGGTTTGGCGGTGGTTGGGTGGACGGTGGTTCTTCTCGCGGCTGTTGTGTTTCTGGGACCTCTTCCCGGCGGTTTGAAGTGGGTTTGATTTTTGTTGCCCATGCTTTCTTTCCCATGGCTTAGATCTGTGAAATTCCGGGTATAATTTGGGGGTTGGTGTTTGTGGAGTGACGGTGGAATTTTAGGAGAGAGAGAAAAAAAATGCAGAGTGAAATTGTAAAGTGAAAAATGGGGGAGACGGCTGGTTATGGGTTGGAATAGGGCAGTTGTGGGTTTGCGACCGGTTATAGGCGGTTCCAAATCGCGTCGTTTCGAGGGAGAGGCGGTTGAGAATACTGACTCCTGATTGGTCGGCGTGTCCACTCTCTCTGCTCACGCACCCCTTCCAGCCGCTGCCACCCTGCAAAAGCTGCAAAAAGTCCACAAATTCAAATTCGTCCCTTATATATTTGAGGTCCAAAAAATATTTTTGGTTTTTCTTAGATTAGAAATAAAGTAAAAAGGACACTTAAATAAAATAGGAGTTTCACCAAAATGGTATTCTGATGGTCAGTTCGTACTCCCAATTAATATTGAGGTCCGGAAAATATTTTTGGTTTTTCTTAAAACTAACTAGCATGCAAAGGTTCAAATTAATTACCTACCACATATGTACCATATTTACATCTTCCTTAGGAAAATTGGGATTCTACTTTGCCAGCATATGTACATTACGCTAAAGGAGCTAGCCCAGTGGAATTCCAATCCCCATCCTACCGGTCAGTATGAAACCTGAGTATGTGGTTGCAGTGGGATCTCATCCACTACAGCCACATCACTATTGTCCCTAAATACTTTTAGCCTATGCCCATTCACAATAAAAGGTTCAGAGTTAGAAGGACTCCCTGAAATTTCTACTGCTCCATTGGAGCGGAGTGAGGTGATGACATAAGGCACTGTCCATTTCGACTTGAGTTTCCCAGGCATAAGCTTCAGTCTTGACTGGAAAAGTAGTACTTTCTGCCCAACATGGAGATCCTTGGTCCTCAGATTCCTGTCGTGCCACAATTTGGTTCGCTCCTTGTACCACATGGCTGAGTCGAACGATTCCAATCTGAGTTCCTCCAACTCCTACAGCTGCAGCTTCCTTTCCTCTTCACAGGCTGTAGCATCCATATTCACTTGTTGTACTGCCCAGTATGGTCGGTGGTCAATTCCCACTGATAAGTGGCACATTTTTCCAAAAAGATTCGGTACGGGGACATTCCTATGGGGGTTTTGTAGGCTGTGCGATATGCCCATAGAGCATCCTCTAACCTCATACTCCAGTCCTTCCTGGAAGGATTTACGGTCTTCTCCAGAATCTTCTTTATTTCTCGGTTAGAGATCTCTGCCTGCCCGTTCGCTTGCGGGTAGTAGGGGCTTGATAGTCTGTGATGCACACCGTACTTCTTCATCAAGGTTTCGATGGTGCGGTTACAAAAGTGGGTGCCTTAATCGGATATTATGGCCCTTGGTACTCCGAATCGACTGAAAATGTTACTTTTGAGGAACTTGGGCACCTCCCTTGCTTCACACGTGCTTGTGGCCTTGGCTTCTACCCACGTGGAGACGTAATCCACTGCAACTAGGATATACAAATTTCCATAGGATGAAGGAAAAGGACCCATGAAGTCCATTCCCCATATGTCGAATAACTCAAAGACAATTACCGGAACTTGGGGCATCTCATCTTTTGCAGATATCCCACCGGTCAATTGACAGCGTTCACAACTTCTGCAGAACTCGTACGCGTCCTTGTTGAGCGTTGGCCAATAAAAGCCGCTATCCAGAATCTTCCTTGCCGTCTTCTTAGGACCGAAGTGTCCTCCACATGCCAAGGAGTGGCAATGTGTCAGTACGTTCCATTGCTCCCAGTCAGGAATGCATCTCCTTATCACTTGATCGGATCCCACTCTCCACAGATAGGGGTCGTCCCAAAAGTAGTATTTTGCTTCACTCTTAATCTTCATTCTTTAGGCCTTGGTAATACTCGACACTTCTGGAAGCTCTCCAGTCACTAGGTAGTTGGCTAGGTCTGCATACCATGGTTCTTGCCCTACCTTTTCTTTCCCTCTTGCTGTATCGTACTGGCCAGTAAGCTTCATCACTTCTTCCCAGTCAATTTTCCTGACCTCAAAAATCACCTCACATAAATGCTCATCTGGAAACTTGTCGTGCACCTCTTCGCTGTTTCCATCTTGCACTATTCTACTCAAATGGTCCGCCACCTTGTTCTCGACTCCTTTCTTATCTTCCACTTCCCAATCAAATTCTTGTAACAAGAGTACCCATCGGATCAAACGGGGTTTGGATTCTTTCTTGGCAATCAGATACTTAATTGCTGCATGGTCAGTATATACGATGACCTTGGATCCCAACAAGTATGGCCGGAACTTCTCGAAAGAATACACCACTGCCAGCATCTCATTTTCAGTGGTATCGTAATTCCGCTGGGCTTGATTCAGAGTCTTAGATGCATAAAAAATTACGTACCTTTTCCCATCGATCTTCTGACCCAGTACGGCTCCCACTGCATAGTCGTTGGCGTGACACATTACTTCGAAAGGATAGTCCCAGTCAGGAGCCCGTATGATAGGTGTGGATATCAGCTTTTCCTTGAGAAGGTTGAAAGCAGCCTTGCATTGCTCATCAAAAATGAACTCCACTTCATTCTGAAGAAGTCGGGTAAGGGGTTGGGCGATCTTGGAGAAATCCTTGATAAATCTTCGATAAAATCCGGCGTGCCCCAAAAAACCCCTTATCCCATTCTGATCAGTAGGGAACGGCAATTTGGATATAACATCCACCTTGGCTCGATCCACCTGGGTTTCTCTCTCCGAGACCACGTGTCCTAGAACAATCGCCTCGGTGACCATAAAATGACACTTCTCAAAGTTCAAAACCAAACTATTTGCTTGACACCTTTCGAGAACTATGTGTAAGTGATGAAGGCATGAGTCGAAAGAATCTCCATAGACCGTAAAGTCATCCATAAATATCTCTATACAGTCCTCAATTAGATCGGAGAATATGCTCATCATACATCTTTGAAACGTACCTGGAGCGTTGCATAGGCCGAAAGGCATGCGTCTGTATGCATAGGTTCCGAATGGGCAAGTGAATGTAGTCTTGTCTTGGTCCTCAGGATCCACGTATATTTGGAAATATCCGCTGTATCCATCCAAAAAACAAAAGTACTTCTTACCAGCTAGTCTCTCCAACATTTGGTCGATGAAAGGCAAAGGGAAATGGTCTTTCCTCGTTGCATTGTTCAGCTTTCGGTAATCGATGCACATTCGCCAACCTGTGACTAGCCTCGTTGGGATCAGCTCATTCCTCTCATTTCGAACGACTTGGATTCCTGACTTCTTTGGAACCATGTGGATCGGGCTGACCCACTCACTGTCTGGCACTGAATAGATAATCCCTAGCGACAACAATTTCAAGATTTCCTTCAATATTTCTTCTCACATGTTAGGGTTTACCTTTCTTTGAGCATCTCGATGCACTTTTGCTCCTTCCTCCAGCCTAATATGGTGCATGCAGATGTCGGGGCTTATCCCCACCAAACCTGTAAGACTCCATCCAATCGCTTTCTTGTTCTTGCTCAGCACAGTCAGTAGCCTCGCCTCTTGTTCCTTTGTAAGGCTGCTACTGATGATCACTGGATATGAGTTCTCCTCTCCGAGGAAAGCATACTTCAGATTCGATGGCAGTTTCTTCAGCTAGACTTGGGGTGGAAGTGTGTCTTCGGGTAGAGGGTTTCTTTCAGCTTCTCCTTCTTTTTCTAATTCTCCCCCTGGGGGTTCCTCTATACTAGCTGGTAGCTGAGCCTCTGCGGCTCCAATGAACTCTGATTTCTGGCAAAATTCCTTGATCGCTCCTTCTATTTCTTCATTAGTCAACCCTTGGCTACTGATCAGATCGCACCATGCAGCAGCTTCTACATCAGCCTGCTCATACTCATCTAAAGCTTGAAGTTTCTCCTGCAATAGTTCGGTCTCAAGAAAATCTTGGACTAAGGGGTCAATCACATCAACATAGCATAAGTTTTCAGAATCAATTGGCTTCTTCATGGCCTCATTGATATCAAAAGTAAATTTCTCCCCATGGAAATCAATGCAAATTGTCCCCTCAGCCATGTCTACTATTGTCTTGGCCGTTCTAAAAAATGGTCTCCCTAACAATATGCCACTAGATTCCCTAGCCTCGGACTCACTCATTTTAATCACATAAAAGTCAGCAGGGTAGGTAAAATCATGCACTCTAACCAACACATTCTCTAAAACACCCTCAGGACTTATGCATGATGAAGTCCTTTGCAGTTCTTAGTGTGTTTTTTTTTTGTTGTGCATGCAGGGAAAACCAATGCAATTGCTCGGTCAATACACCACGCTTCTTAAATCCACTGGATCACTAGGTCCAGGAACTCAAGGAACACAGAGTATTTTTGTCGTTGAACACACTCGACTCTCCTTCAAAAATTAATCCCTCAACCCAAATTTACTATTAAATTAGTATAGGGAAGTGGGGTTGATCCCACGAAGATGGATTCGTGAAGTAGTGCTTAGAGACTCTGGAAACAAGCGGCTGCTGCCACGCAAAAGGGTTGAGACTTAAACTACCACTAGACCTAGGCACGGAATTTAAATGCTAGACCTAGGACACCGAACACTTATCAAATCAGACATCATCACCGAAAGAAACAATTACTCACTAGACCGTGTAAATGACTAACTAAATATGACTAGGCAGAGAGAATTAAAAAGTGGGGACCATGACATTCAATTAAAGCAAGTACGGTAAAAGCTGCAACTAACAAACTCATGCAGTTTCCTAACTAGCTCAGAAACGTAAATGAAGAAAACAGAACACACTCCTAGATTCGAACAGAATATAGAAATCGGGATGCCGGAAACTTGCTACGAATCGGAAGTACATCAGATCTACATAAACTAAACGAGATGAAATGAAAACTCGTAAGCTAGGCATAAAATTAAACCAACACGACTCAGATTCACGTCGAATGCTTAATCCACTCCGGATCCAAGCCATCCGAACTCAACACCCAGCACAATCAACTCCATAGCTCCGATTCTCACAGATCTGCTCAAATCAACTCCAAATACCAACAATCACAGACAACCCTACAACATCAGCAAGTTAAAAAAAACGATTCATCCACAAACAAACTCCATTCTCCCAGATCCAACCTCGAACCTGCAATAATCCAGAAAACAACCTCGAAAACAACCAACTCCAACAACCCAACTCAGAATTCAAGTAAACATAATCAACAAACATAGATCAACACAATCGGCATAAACGAAAACGAAACTTGCATAAAAAAAACAGCGAAATATCCATAAAACAAAGAGGTCCGAGCTTCGAACAGCGAAGCTCGGTGAATGCAGCAGAAACGAAATCGGAAAATAAATTGTTTCTTCGCCCTCAAGAAGGACGGTGTTACAACCAGATTGAAGAGTATGTAAGCTAGAAGTGAACCCCAAGATCGCCCTGAACTTCCCACGAACGAACCCAAGTGTGTGAAAAAGTGAACTAAGCTACAGGCTGTTGGCGAGGTCTCCAACCGAGAAAATCCCTCCAGCGTGCATGCTTCTCCCTTTTATAGACGCGGACATAACCTTCTAGAGTGTTCGTAGAAATCTCTATTCTACCCTTCAACTCCGAGGCTTCCTCCGTCGAGCAATTTTTCCGCATAATGTCCACTTTTTCGCCTTCTTCCTAGGTCCATGCAACTGTCTCCCTCCTTTGCTGGACCTGGCGAAAATCTTCACACACCTGGCTTAAAACGTGTGTTAGACCCAGAAATTTCACGAATTAAAGCCCTAGACCTATGCATGAAATTAGCCTTATCAAACTGCTCACACTTAAACCATGCTTGTCCTCAAGTATGAAAGACAACAAAATGAAATAAGGCGAATTTCAATGCACGGTTCCCAAGAACAACTCTACAAACATGACCTAACAAAAACAAAAACCTAGACCTAGATAACTTACAGACTCGGAAAGAAAATAACACACAAAGAACACAAAACACACACATAAACATGCACTAGTTTCAACTTTTAGGCGACTGTCCCCACAAGCTTAAGTTCTCTCTGATCGTCTACAGTCTCCAAATCCTCCTTCTTCCTTCGTCAACCCAAACGGTCCGTCAGTTTGTCAAGAAACCTATGGATTTCCTAGCGGTTAGGTTCGCTCGATCACTCATTCCTCACCAGGGACGTTAGGATTGATTCACTCTTAAGTCAATGACACACCACTGATGCGTTGGGTTATGAGAGTTTCTCCTTTTTATCATCTCCCCTCTTTTCTGGGTCAGACAAATATTTCCTCGGTCAGGTAATTTTTACTTCCTGCCCTTAGATAATTAAGCTTCTTTTTCCTCTTTTTATTTTCCCCCTGGACTTCGTCCAGCTTATACCACCAGTTTTTTCCCTGGACTTCGTCCAGCTTATACCTCCTTTTCTCTTTTTTTCCCTGGACTTCGTCCAGCTTATACCACCAGTTTTTTCCCTGGACTTCGTCCAACTTATACCTCCTTTTTCTCTTTTTTCCCCTGGACTTCATCCAGCTTATACCTCCTTTTCTCTTTTTTCCCTGGACTTCGTCCAGCTTATACCTCCTTTTCTCTTTTTTTTTCCTTTATACTCTACTCCCTAAGCATCAAGTGGCTGCCCATTTTTTTACAAGTTAGCTCAAAGTGTTTAGGCTTATAACTCTCTTTATAGTAAGGTTGCACAGCTAGGTCATCTAAGGTATCCTCTATCGTCTTCACTTCATCCAAACCGCTTTTAGTTTATTAAGGAAGAGGGCATCAAAGCTGACGTGTATCCTATCGTCAATCGCTCTTACTAAGGGAATGTTTCTGCCTTATTGTATCCACTAGCTCATGCAACACGTAACACACAGACAAAACTAAAAAAACTATAAGACTTACAGTCACAAACTGCACCTATTCCCTCCCCTTCCCACTTCACTCAAGCTTGTCCCCAAGCTATCCTAGTGAAGGGGGGAAATAGGGAAGTACAAACATATAAAACATAACACCGAACAAACAAACAACGTGCCAAAACAACAACTTCTCACACTTAGACCATACACCGGGCTAAGTGGGAGAAAGCACAACAACCAAAACCAAACATGCAAAACAGCTCAACCCTTTCTCACACTTAGACCAGAAATTGGGCTAAGTGTGGAAAGTAGCAACACATATGTACAGAACAAGCATGCTGGCACAGAACATTAAAACAAACAAAAAAAAACAGAAACAGAAAGCAATAAAAGACGAAAAGTAAAAGTTACTTGGGTTGGGGAAATTAATTCGGGGTCTGGCCCCCTCGGGAGCCAGACTTGGGCGGCACGGCCTGTTGGGTCACTTTAGCTTTCTTTCTTGCCGGTGATTCTGGCTTCTCCTTCCTTTCGTCAGTTTGGCCGGGTACAGTCTTCTTCAAGGTCATGGGTCTAGTAGAGGACGGGGTGATTAGAGGCTTGGTGACTTGTGGCTGCTTCCGGATAGATAGATCTCCCGGACTTGGCACCCTGTGTCCGCCACTAGGTCCAGGAAGTAATATTGGTGTGTCCGAGAACTTCTCGCGAAACCACTTCATCATTCTCATTATCAACGCGACACCCTCCGTCATCTTCTCAGTACATCGGGATGACATTACCACCAGATCAGAAACGCGCCCCTTGAGGGCCACCATTTCCTCCCTGACCGTCTGAACCTCCGTTCTCAATTCTTCCATTTCCGTTCGTACTCCGGCAACTTCCTTCCTTACGCTCTCAGCTTCACCACTGTCCTTCCCTCTACCCCGCAGGGCCACAATCCCTTCCATCACCTTTTGAATCTCGGATCTCATCCAACTGACTTCCTTTCTCATTGCGTCCTCCTCCACAACCAGCTTCTTGGCATCACCTCCATCAGCAACGTCCTTCACACCCGCCACCTCTTGTTCCTGTTTGACCTGGGCCTCCGACTTACCAACAACGTAAAAACAGACATCCCTCTTGTGCATTATTAGCAGTCCCTTGTTGAAGAAGTACTCCATATAGAAAACCTCGGGGGGTAGACACATCTTTACTTCCCGGCAAGCCTTGTGGATCTTCATAATCACATTGCGCTGCAGATAAGCTCCCAGAAGGTGGCATGTGTATAGATGCCGGGAGGGATTGGCAGTTACTTGGTGGCAGGGTTGAGCTAACCAGTAGCCCAAGTGAACACGCACACCCGTGGCCATGCACCAAGTAAAGTATAAGTCGGCGGTTGTCAAGGCGGTGTTGGCTATGCCCATCAGATTGTAGCTGATGAAGGTTTGGGCGAACCTCAGAACCCTGTCTTCAATATGGTGAGCCTTCGAACAACTAGTTTTAAATTGACCCACCCTCGGGTGAGTCAAGAACTCCCATGCGCTTTGCGCTTTGAAACCTGGCGTGAGCTTTGGTGGGCCAACCATTCTCTCATTCCATAATCCTTCGTCATCTTCTGTACGCGTCAGCAGACCCATCCGTAGAGTCCACTCCCTGATGCTCATCACATGCTCTTCATTGAAAAGCCTGAAGTTAATGGAATCGGCATCCAAATCGGTGGTGGATTTAAAACGGAAAGTCGAGAAAAATTCTCGTGCCACGTCTATCGGAACCTCAAAGGTGCTATGCTTTAGCAACCAGTCAAAGCCGATTGCCTCTATATACCTCCGAAACTCGTCATTGCTTGAGATCCCCTTAAGCTCGGCCGAATCGTACATCTTCCCAGATTTGGCATGTTTCCCCACGGTACTCTTCTCCGCATATATTGCTGTACGTTTTGGGTCCTCAAACTTCCCCATTGCGTTCAGCAGTTCCTTAGTGATCCAGATTTCTTTCGGCTCAAAATTGAGCTCCACTTCTTGTTCTTCCTCGGAGTCACTGGACTCATTAGGGCTTTCTGACTCGGCATCGGACGGTACTTTAGCAGGTGGAGAGGGAGAGTGGTCAGCTGACTTCCCTTTTGCTTTCTTGGTCGAGGAAGGAGCAATCTGCTTACCTTTCCTCTTCCTCTCGACCGCGTGTCGGCGCTCCTCCTCGTCGCTCTCCCCATTGCCAGGTCTGGGAGAATCTGTCTGCTCAGGTGCTGTGGTCTCTCGACCCAGCATGTCCCCCTCCGTCTGCTGGACGGTTTCATCTATCTCATCAAGCAGACTCCGACGAGCCTGCCTCCTTGCTTTCCTTGCTTCCCTTGCGTTTACCGGTGAACCGGTCTCATCGGGGACATCAGTCAGATCCACCATTAGAGTCATCCCGTCGTTGACGGGTTCCTGTGCCTTGCCAGATGCGAGGTCAACTTTCTTCTCAATCAATGGAGTTGTCCCCTCGATGTAAATAGGGGTTTCTACCCCAACCAGACTTCCCTTAACAAATTGGGCTTCGGCGCCCTCAACCACTTCTGGGGTTTCCCCCTCGATGAACTCCTCCGAAACAGGGGTTTCCCCCTCTGTAAACTCTTTCAAAACAAGGGTTTCCCCCTGTGTACGGCTATCAGTAACAGTAGAAAGATCCAACCCCACAGATTCAGGCAGGGTGTTTCTCTCAACAAAATCCACAGCGGCAAACACAGGATTTACCTCCTCAGTGACAGAGCCTAACCTAGGCTCACTTACGGCCAACAACTCCAACCCCGCGCTCAGATCTGCTTCTTCTTCGCGAGTGTCTGTGGCGGTTGGTTCTTGAACAGTGACGGCTTCTTCTGGTACAGCGGCGGTGGGTTCTGCGGCAGCCACCGGTTTGGGTGTTGAGACCCCTGAAGTTTCTGGTTGTGATACGGCAGATGTAGAAACGGCTGGTGCAGATTTCCCCATTACCACCGCGAACATAGCAAACGCCTCCATCGCCTTTTCTGGCCCCCCAAATTTTTGTAGTATATCCGCCATATACGCCGCCGCACTTGAATCGGCAGATCCTGAAGTGTTTCCGGTACTCCGCTTGTTATCCATGAAGAATTCTGTAGAAATCTTTGACAAAAACTTGGACATAAATTTCTTTGATTAGGGTTAGAGAAAGAAAACCTAGAGAGAAATTTTGGGGAATTTTGTATGTAGAGAGAGAGTGAGTAAGGAAAAATGAAAAGAGAACACGGTTATCAACCGATAGGTATGGGAGAGGACGGTTAGCAGGCGGTTGCAGATATGACGCAAGCGACCGTACGCCTTCCCATAAAGGTGTCCTTTGAAATTCGAACCGGTGCCAACTCCCTCTCAAAAATTTTGCTTCTCAACTCCTTGCCCTAGCAAATTCCTTCTGCAAAACCGTACTTAGGAAAAAACATTAAAAAAAATTGAAACGCCAGACTCCTCGGTTCTAGGGTATGACAGTATCAAAAACATTCCTAAAGAGTCTGGCATTTCGAAAATATTTTTTGAAGATTATTTTTTCTGTTTTGTTTGGGTTTTTCTTGATTTACGAAAAGCGATTAAATATTTACAAATTTCTTTCAAGTGTTCTCTAGATTCCCCGGGTCAGGGTATAAAAACTTTTCAGTTACTCGACCCAGGAAATCTTTAAGAACACTTCCTTCCTAGACCCGTTTGCGGATATCAAGAAATGTGTGTAGCGGCACTTCGTCCACTACACACATCTCCGAGGCATCCCTAAACACCTTCAGACGATGACCATTGACAAGGAAGGGAGTAGAGTTTGAAGAACTTCCATGGATCTCTACTGCTCCATTTGCACGCAGACTCACAACAGTGTATGGCCCAATCCATTTGGACTTTAATTTTTCGGGCATTAATTTGAGCCGGGACTGGAACAGGAGAACCTTCTGCCCAGCTTGCAGTTCCTTGTTCCGGAGATTTTTATCATGCCACAACTTGGTCTTTTCCTTGTACCACATTGCTGACTCGTAAGACTCAAGTCGTAATTCTTCCAACTCCTGGAGCTGCAGTTTCCTCTCTCCCTCACAAGCTTGAGGATTCACATTAATCTCCTTGACCGCCCAGTATGCCCTGTGCTCAATTTCCACCGGCAAGTGACACATCTTGCCGAATACTAACCTGTAAGGAGACATTCCAATGGGCGTTTTATATGATGTTCTATATGCCCATAATGCATCATCAATTCTCTTGCTCCAGTCTTTCCTCGACGGATTCACCGTCTTTTCCAGGATCGCCTTAATTTCTCTGTTTGATATTTCTGCTTGGCCGTTGGACTGAGGATGATATGGTGTGGAAAGGCGATGGTGAACTCCATACTTTCTCATTAGAGCTTCAATAGTCCGGTTGTGGAAATGCGTCCCATTGTCAGATATTATAGCTCTGGGCACTCCGTACCTGTTGAAAATATTAGCTCTAAGGAACTTCGCTACCTCTTTAGCTTCACACGATGTGGTTGCTTTTGCCTCTATCCACTTCGAAACATAATCCACTGCCACAAGTATGTAGGTGTTCCCGTATGAAGACGGAAATGGACCCATGAAGTCCATCCCCCAGACATCGAAGATCTCACATACAATTATCGGAACTTGTGGCATTTCATCCCTCCTGGAGATTCCCCCGGTCTGTTGACACCTCACACAGTTCTGACAGAATTCAAAAGCATCCTTATTCAACATAGGCCAGTAAAACCCACTGTCCAACACCTTCCTTGCGGTCTTCCTAGGTCCAAAGTGACCTCCACACGCTAGGGCATGGCAATGATTCAGCACGTCCCTCTGTTCCCACTCCGGGATACACCTCCGGATTACTTGATCGGCTCCCATTCGCCACAAATACGGGTCATCCCAGAAATAGTACTTAGCCTCGCTCTTCAATTTCATCTTCTGGGCCCGGGAGATTACTTGGGAACTGGGCACCTCTCCAGTGACTAAGTAATTTGCCAGGTCCGCGAACCATGGCTCAGTATTTGTCTGACATTTCCCTTTCTCGGTATCCCCTGGACCTATTAATGCCATGAGCTTTTCCCAATTGATGGGTCTAGGAAATTCTTCCAGATAATACCAATGTTCCTCGGGGAATGCATCTGGAATTGCTTCCTCGGTCTCTCCTTGAAAAATACGAGTTAGGTGGTCAGCCACCTTGTTCTCAGTTCCTTTCTTGTCCTTAACTTCCCAATCAAATTCTTGTAAAAGTAATACCCAACGGATTAATCTTGGTTTAGACTCCTTCTTCGCCAGCAAGTACTTAATAGCTGCGTGGTCTGTGAAAACGATCACCTTCGACCCCAGCAAGTACGGGTGAAATTTCTCAAATGAGTATACTATTGCCAGTATTTCTTTTTCGGTGGTGTCATAATTCTTCTGAGCTTGATTCAGTGTTTTGGATACATAAAAGATCACATAGCTTTTTCCATTAATTCTTTGACCTAGCACCGCTCCCACGGCATAGTCGCTTGCGTCACACATAATTTCAAAGGGTAGATTCCAGTCGGGCGCGCTAACAATGGGGGCAGATACTAGTCTATCTTTCAACAACTGAAAAGCCTTTTTGCACTCCTCATCGAACACAAACTCCACGTCGTTATGCAATAAGTGAGTGAGTGGTTGAGCAATCTTTGCGAAATCCTTTATAAACCTCATATAAAATCCTGCATGCCCTAGGAATCCTCTCACCTCTTTCTGATTCGTCGGGTAAGGCAGTTTTGAGATGACATTGATTTTTGCTTGATCTACCTGTATGCCTCTTTCCGATACCACATGCCCTAGGACAATTCCTTCAGGGACCATAAAGTGGCATTTCTCGAAATTCAAAACCAAATGCTTTTCCTGGCACCTCCTCAGCACTATATCCAAACTCGCCAAACACGAGTCAAATGAATTCCCGTACACCGTGAAGTCATCCATGAAAATCTCAATGCAATCCTCTAGGAGATCCGAGAAAATACTCATCATACACCGCTGAAAAGTCCCTGGTGCATTGCAGAGACCAAACGACATCCTCCTATAAGCATACGTTCCAAAGGGACACGTGAAAGTTGTCTTCTCTTGATCCTCGGGATCCACATAGATTTGAAAATACCCACTATATCCGTCCAGGAAACAGAAATATTGCTTACCCGCCAGTCTCTCCAACATCTGGTCAATGAAAGGTAACGGGAAGTGATCCTTCTTAGTAGCCTCGTTCAGCTTCTGGTAGTCGATACACATCCTCCACCCAGTAACAAGTCGAGTGGGGACTAACTCATTCTTATCGTTCTTAACTACCTGTATTCCTGACTTCTTTGGTACCATATGTACGGGACTAACCCATTCATTGTCTGGTATGGAATATATGATTCCTAGGGATAGCAGCTTCAATACTTCCTTTATCACTTCTTCCCTCATGTTCGGATTCAACTTGCGTTGCGGATCCCTACAGGCCTTTGCTCCTTCTTCTAAACGAATGTGATGCATGCACATATCTGGACTGATTCCAACCAAGTCAGAGAGCGTCCACCCAATGGCTTTCTTGTTTATCCTGATTACATTCAGCAGTTCCTCTTCTTGTCCCTCGGTCAAGCTGCTGTTAATAATCACCGGGAAGTTTTCGTCCTCATCCAGATAAGCATACTTGAGTCCAGGTGGAAGTGTTTTCAATTCTTTCTTGGGAACATCTTTTTCCTGGGGCAAGGGATTTTTTTCTGTTGTCATTCCCTTTTAGACTCAGTAGAATTGTTCATGCTCGCCACATAAGGTGTCTTCCTTGACCTAGCTAGCTCCGGATTTGCACAGAATTCCAGGATTGCTTCCGCTAGTTCCTCATCTGATAACTCATTTGTGTTCATTGCTTGACACCAACTGGCTACTTCTATATCAATGGCATGACTCATCTCAGAATTCTCGATTTGTTCCTGCATTAACTCTGTCTCAAGATATTCCTGGACCAAGGGGTTAATAACATCTATAGCATGCAAATTTTCAACGTCAAGAGGTCATTTCATTGCCTCATCTATGCTGAATGTATATTTCTCCCCATTGTAATCAAGGCAGATAGTACCGTCAAAAACATCAATGATGGTTTTAGCGGTGCGTAAGAAAGGTCTCCCTAGAAGTACTCCGCCAGACTCTGCAGACTCATTATCACTCATCCTAATCACATGGAAATCAGCTGGGTACAAGAAATCATGTACCATTACTATCACATTCTCAAGCACACCTTCAGGACAAATGCATGACCTGTCTGCCAATTGGATCACAACTCTCGTGTCCACCATGCCTACCCCTACTAACTTCTTGTATATACACAGTGGTAACACATTTATCGACGCACCCAAATCACACATAGCATGCTCGATTTTCACGTTACCAATAGAGATGGGTAAGGTAAACATACCTGGATCATTGCATTTCGAAGGCATCCTCCGCTTTTGTATCACTGCCGAGACATTCTCGCCTATCAAAATTTTCCCACTGGGTCTAGCCTTTCCAGCTATAAATTCCTTGATGAACTTGCTAAACACCGGCAATTTCAAGACTTGTAGGAATGGTAGATTAATATCTAGTTTCCCAAAGATGTCCATGAAATCCACCGGCTCATCCTTCTTCTTCTTGGCTTCCCCCCGGCTTGGAAAAGGCTTCAGTCGTTTTCCTGCTCCTGTAGCGCTGGCGGCTGAGAATTCTCCAGTCTCCTCCATTACTGCCTCGTTCTCAAACACTGGTTCTGGATCGAGGAAAAATGGTTCAGTTGACTTAGGTAAGGGTTTCTCCAAATCTCCTATCTTAAGGTCATCCTTGACCAAGGAACTTTCTCCTTCCGAGTCCCTAGTCCTAGGAATTGTATCTTCTTCCTTACCTTCCTTGGGGCTTATCGCTTCCTTCGTTCTTAATACTGGCCCATCATATGCCTTCCCGGATCTCAAGGTAACCTGACTTATATTCGCCCTATCTGGTGGCCTTACTGAGGAGGGAATCTTTCCCTCGTTTCCCCTCATATCACTCAAAGAAGTGGCTATCTGGGACAATTGTTTAGCCAGCATATCCATGGCTGCCTTTTGCTCCCGTTGAGCATCTTGAAGCTTATGCACTACGTCATTGTTCGATTGCAGGTTGCCTTGCATATGTTGCTGAGAACTGACGAGGTCGTGCACCATATCATCGATACTCTTTGGTGACTTTAGTGGTTGACTGGGCCCTGGCCCTAAGCTCAGAGTCGGTCCACTCGCTTGATTCTGACGAGCATTTCCTTGACCGCCTGAAGAGTTGTTGTATTGATTTCCTTGCCCCTCGTAATTATTCTGAAAATTCCTTTGGTGCGGTGGCACATAAGAGTTCCCTTGATTATTCTGATTTCTGTTCCCCCAGCTTTGGTGGTCTCCTTGGTTCCGATTGATGCAGCTGCCCTGCCCTTCTTGATTCCTTCCTGACCAGTTACCTTGCCTTTCGGGCTGAGGTGCAAACTGCTGCCTTTGTTGTGGTGCTGGCTGATTCTGCTCATTGTCAGTCCATCTGAAATTCGGATGATTCCTCCAAGGTGCATCTCTCTGTCTTCCTGGATTCCAGCTCCCATCGGGATTCCAACTTCCCATTGCATTGACCTGGGCCTGATAATCTCCTTCTTGTGTCCCGTAATATTTATGAATTTGACTATCTCTTGGACCAGGAGATTTCTCCTTCCCTTGTGAAGTCAGTGAATTCGCCTTCTCAATTGCGTTCAAAAGAGCCTTCTCGAGCCTATCAATCCTTACCTCCACTTTATTGTCTTCTTGCTCTTTTACGGCATGCACCGACCCTCTTCTCACAGCATTCCTAGGGTTATCATACGCCTTGTTGGCGTCGATCAACTTCCCCAGGATTTCCCTTGCTTCACTTCCCCTCTTTCTTGTGAAATTCCCCCCACTCGAGGAATTCATTAAGTCCTTTGACTCAGGAGTCGCTCCTTCATAAAACAGAGAGTAGGTCTCTGCCTCTATCATTTGGTGTTTCGGGCATGCATCCAATAACCCCTTAAATCTCGACCAATACTGACTCAAGGATTCGTCGTAATCCTGCTTACACTCTAATATTTCTTTCTTCAGTGCATTCGTTTTGTTGGATGGGAAGAAATAATCTAGGAACTCCAATTTGAAATTCCTCCATGTGCGGATAGAATCCGGGGGCAACCTTAATAACCACGTATTAGCTTCCCCCTTCAAGGTAAACAGAATCGCACGTAGGCGATAATCCTCCTCTGTTGCATCATTCGGCCTCTTCTGAATACCACACAACTTACTGAATTCATTTAAGAATTCATACGGACACTCATTTCTACGCCCAGAGAACGTCGGCAAGATGCCGAGCACGTTTGTCTTGATCTCAATAGTTCTCTGGCGTGGATTCATCACTATGGCCTGTGTTGGCTCTCCATCTAAATGGGCAGTGAGAGAGCCGATCTCTGGATCTGGATCTACTACCTGCGCCATGATTATTTCCTCTGATTCCCCTGTTTCTGACTCTGTTTCTGATTCAGGTGGAGATTCTGGATCTTCGCGTCCTGACGACGTCCAAGAGTCGTCGCTAGTGAATTCACTCGGAAATGGATCTCCTGTGGTGAACCCTGATCTGGTGGTCACAGTAGAGGCTGTGTCCTTAACCCGCCAATTAAACTGGTCATGCTTCCTTCCAGACGAGTTGCTCCAGTAGGTAGATCCTGAGCCTCTGCTCATAAACTACAAACAAAAGAGAAAGGAAACAAATCAAAACTATTTACACCACAGACTCTGAACACTGACACTAAGCACGCCATCCATCCCCGGCAACGGCGCCATTTGAAGTTCTTTTGCAGTTCTTAGTGTGTTTTTTTTTTGTTGTGCATGCAGGGAAAAACCAATGCAATTGCTCGGTCAATACACCGCGCTTCTTAAATCCACTGGATCACTAGGTCCAGGAACTCAAGGAACACAGAGTATTTTTGTCGTTGAACACACTCGACTCTCCTTCAAAAATTAATCCCTCAACCCAAATTTACTATTAAATTAGTATAGGGAAGTGGGGTCGATCCCATGAAGATGGATTCGTGAAGTAGTGCTTAGAGACTCTAGAAACAAGCGGCTGCTGCCACGCAAAAGTGTTGAGGCTTAAACTACCACTAGACCTAGGCACGGAATTTAAATGCTAGACCTAGGACACCGAACACTTATCAAATCAGACATCATCACCGAAAGAAACAATTACTCACTAGACCGTGTAAATGACTAACTAAATATGACTAGGCAGAGCGAATTAAAAAGTGGGGACCATGACATTCAATTAAAGCAAGTACGGTAAAAGCTGCAACTAACAAACTCATGCAGTTTCCTAACCAGCTCGGAAACATAAATGAATAAAACAGAGCACACTCCTAGATTCGAACAGAATATAGAAATCGGGACGCCAGAAACTTGCTACGAATCGGAAGTACATCATATCTACATAAACTAAACGAGATGAAACGAAAACTCGTAAGCTAGGCATAAAATTAAACCAACACGACTCAGATTCACGTCGAATGCTTAATCCACTCCGGATCCAAGCCATCCAAACTCAACACCCAGCACAATCATCTCCATAGCTCCGATTCTCACA
The DNA here is from genome assembly GCF_004379255.2 of Salvia splendens. Taxonomy (NCBI): domain Eukaryota; kingdom Viridiplantae; phylum Streptophyta; class Magnoliopsida; order Lamiales; family Lamiaceae; genus Salvia; species Salvia splendens. The sequence continues at coordinate 19,405,158 of NC_056033.1, forward strand.
GATCTGCTCAAATCAACTCCAAATACCAACAATCACAGACAACCCTACAACATCAGCAAGTAAAAAAAAACGATTCATCCACAAACAAACTCCATTCTCCCAGATCCAACCTCGAACCTGCAATAATCCAGAAAACAACCTCGAAAACAACCAACTCCAACAACCTAACTCAGAATTCAAGTAAACATAATCAACAAACATAGATCAACACAATCGGCATAAACAAAAACGAAACTTGCATAAAAAAACAGCGAAATATCCAGAATACAAAGAGGTCTGAGCTTCGAACAATGAAGCTCGGTCAATGCAGCAAAAACGAAAACGGAAAATAAATTGTTTCTTCGCCCTCAAGAAGGACGGTGTTACAACCAGATTGAAGAGTATGTAATCTAGAGTGAACCCCAAGATCGCCCTGAACTTCCCACGAAAGAACCCAAGTGTGTGAAAAAGTGAACTAAGCTACAGGCTGTTGGCGAGGTCTCCAACCGAGAAGATCCCTCCAGCATGCATGCTTCTCCCTTTTATAGACTCAGACATAACCTTCTAGAGCCTTCGTAGAAATCTCTATTCTACCCTTCAACTCCGAGGCTTCCTCCGTCGAGCAATTTTTCCACATATTGTCCACTTTTTCGCCTTCTTCCTAGGTCCATGCAACTGTCTCCCTCCTTTGCTGGACCTGGCGAAAATCTTCACACACCTGGCTTAAAACGTGTGTTAGACCCAGAAATTTTACGAATTAAAGCCCTAGACCTATGCATGAAATTAGCCTTATCACATGACCTATCAGCCAGTTGGATCAACACCCTAGTACTCGACAATCTAACTCCCTTCAATCGGTTATAGATTGACAATGGCATAACATTTATAGATGCCCCCAGCTCACACATTGCATGCTCGACTTTTACATCTCCTACAGTTATAGGTAGAGTGAATATACCTGGGTCGGCTCTCTTGGGTGGTAGTTTTTCCTGCACAATCGCCGATGCTATCCCTTCCACCATGATCTTCCCATCCTCCTGGGCTTTCCCGGCTATGAACTCCTTAATGAATTTCCCAAGAGGGGGTAGCTGTATGGCTTGCAGGAATGGTATGGTGACATCCAATTTACCAAAAATGGACAAGTAATCCACCGGGTTCTCCTTCTTTCTTTTTGTAACAAAGCGGAAAGGGAATGGTTTCTCCCCCTTTCTCTCCTCTACCGGTCCCTCAGCAACCTCCTTGGAATCTACCTTGGGCAAATTCTGGAACTGAGATTCTTTTCTAGATTCTTCCTCTTGATAGGGTTCCTTCCTGACCAGTACGTTCTCGGCTTCACCTCCTCCACATGGCGTCTCCCCCAAGAAAAATGGGTCCTGCATCCGAGGTATGGATCAATTAAGCTCTTCCACTGAGATGGTGTCGCCCTCTATCTTCGTTCCACTCGGCTCTCCACTTGGTTGTTTCGGTCGAGGGCCATCATAAGTAGTTCCTGACCTCCGTGTCACCTTACTAACATTCTCTTTTTCGGGTATATGGACTGTAGAAGGGAGTTTCCCTGAATTTCCTCTCAAATCACCCACCGAACTAGCCAGTTGAGCCAACTGCCTATTCATCATATCTATGTTCCCTTTATGTTCCTTCTGGGCATTTTGCATCCCCTGCACTACTTCGTTGTGGGATTGCAACTCGCCCTTGATACCTTGCTGCGACGCGAGCAATTCTCCCATCATGTCCTCCATGGATCGTCTGGTCCTGTTGGAATATTGTGACTGATTTGGGCCTTGGTGCTGGTTATGCTAGGAACTTTGGTTGGGCTGGAAATTTTGGAAGTGTTGCTGGTTCTGGTTAGGTGGGTATTGGTTATACTGGCCAGGAGGGTTATATTGGTCTTGGTGATATTGGTTCTGGTTCTGATTTTGGAAATGATTTTGGTTCTGATGGTGTTGGGGTGCTTGATTCGGATTTTGGTAATTTTGGAAGTTTCTCTAGTGGGGTGGTATGTAGACAGGGTTTGGGTTTTGGTGTTGTGGGTTTGGGTTTTGGGATTGTTGGTTCGTTCCTGACCAGTTGAACTAGTGGTCCGGGTTTGCTGGCCCACGGTTGGGGTTTTGGTTCGAGTGGGGGTTATATTGGTTCTGACCTTGACCTTGGTTTTGATTTTGGTTCCCATCTCCTCATCGAAAATTTGGGTGATCCCTCCATGGTGCGTCTAGTTGTCTCCCCTGGATCCAATTCCCATTAGAGTTAAAATACCCGGCAGCATTAGCCTGCTCCATAGTGACCGAGTCGTTTGGCTGATCATAGATCGGTTCTTGGTTTCCCTGTTCTGCACCCTTTCTCGGTTGTATCCATCCCTTGAATGGTCATACTCCTTCTTCGCACTCAGTAGTTTCCTTAGAACCCTCTTCGCTTCGCTGACCCGTAGCTGCGTGAAGCTTCCTCCCGACGACGAATTGGCTAGGTCCTTGGTTGTTATGTTCATTCCCTCATAGAAGGTATGTTGTATCTCAATGTCCGCCATGCGATGATTGGGACATGCATCTAAAAGGCCAATATACCTCGCCCAATAATCGCTCAAAGGTTCATCGTACCCTTGCTTCACACTAGTTATTTCCCTTTTCAGCGCACTTGTCTTGGATGACGGGAAAAACTCGCCTAGGAATACTGAATTGAAATCAGCCCAACTCTCAATGGAGTCGGGGGGCAGGCGCATGAACCAGGTGTTAGCCTCCCCCTTCAGTACGAACGGCAAGGCCTTCAGTCTATAATCATCCTCAGTCGCTTCTGCTGGCCTTCTCTGTGCCCTACAAATTTTACAAAACTCATGAAGAAACTCATACGGCCCTTCGTAACTCTTCCCGCAGTATGTAGGTAGAATTGCGATCACATGAGGCTTCACATCACAGGAAGGTTGCCCTGGGGTCACAACTATGGCTTAAGGTGGTTCTCCCTCGGTATGTGCGTTAAGCGTCCCGATGTTATGATCTTCTTCTCCTTGAGCGGCCATCCTTCTCGGGTTTCCCTTATCCTTGGTATCTCTTCCGGTATTGGTCCTTCTATGGTGTATTGCTCTTCGTCACTACTCGAACCTAAGTCAGACAAAGCCGTCGACAGGCCGGATCGAGTGGTTACGAGTATAGATCCTCGCTGAAGTATCTTCGGTCTCCACTAGTCAGGAGCCGAACTGCTTCTCATAAACTGAAATAAAAAGAAAGAGAAAAATTATCCACAATATATACGCAAAAGTATCACACAAAATAACAATAAATAACACCATTCATCCCCGGCAACGGTGCCATTTGAAAGAGAAGAAAATAAAAAAATGGGTTCTGGAGGTATAAGCTGGACGAAGTCCAAGAAAAAGGAGGTATAAGCTGGAAGAAGTTCAGGGTAAAAAGGTATAAGCTGGACGAAGTCCAGGGGAGAAATAAAATAAAGAAATTGGAGGTATAAGTTAGACGAAGTCCAGGGTAAAAAACATATCCTAAAGGCAGGAAGCTGAAAGAGCAGGTTTGTGCAGGTGTCGTTAAAGCAAGGATGTATCCTACCGATCAGTATGGAAGTCCCTGCTAATCCTGAACCTGGTATCAATAATTCTCAACCCACTTCTACTGGCTAGTATAGTGGACGTAAGGGTCGAATCCCACAGAGATGAATGCGTTTTGGGAATTGTGGTGATATTTTGGAAAGGTTTGGTTAGCTACCACGCTTTGGGTTGAGACTTATCTAGGCTGGAATTTAAGCTGGTACTCTACTGACTAGGAGGTGGGAAAGGTGTTGGATAGGCGGCTGTGTAAGTGGAAAGGGGACGGTAGGAAGGAGAAACTCTCATAACCCGATGCATCAGTGGTATAACTTTGACTTAAGAGTGATTCGATCCAAACATCCCTGGTGAGGAATGAGTGATCGAGTGAATCTAACAATTGGGGAGTCAAAGGGTTATCTTGATGAACTGACAGACCGATTAGGTAGAAGAGGTAAAAGGGGATGATTTGGAGACTGTAGACGAATCGGGTAGACCTTAAGCTTGTGGGGACGGTTGCCTAAGAGTTGAAGCTAGTTCATTCCTTTTTGTTTTCTTCGTGTTTTTTTTCTTTGTGTTTATTTTGTCTTTGTTAGTCTGTTAGTTTGTCTAGGTCTAGGAGTTTGTGTTTTTCTTGTTGTAGAGTCAGTCATAGGACAATCATGCATTGAAATTCGCCTTATTTCTTTTTTTTGTCTTTATACTTGAGGACAAGTATGGTTTAAGTGTGAGCAGTTTGATAAGGCTAATTTCATGCATTGGTTAAAGGGTAAAATTCATGTGTTCGCCAGATCCAGGAAAAGAAGAGGACAATTGCATGGTCCAAGGAGGAGACAACGAAGTTGAAGGGTAGAATGGAGATTTCTACGAAGGCTTCTAGAAGATCAACTCCGCGCCTATATAAGGAGGAGAGCATGCAATCTGAAGGGACCTTCTCGGGTGGAGGACTTGTGACCAGATTGTGGCTCGTAGCTCACTCACTTTTACACACTTGGGGGAATGTTCAGGGAATCGTAGGGCAGTTTTCGGGTTTCATTTGTTGTTTAGTAGTTGGGCAACACCGTCCTCGCGGAGGGCGAAGATACAATTTAATTGCTTTCATTTTAATTTTCCGTCGTGAATTTCACCGAGCTTCGCTGTTCGAAGCTCGGCTTTGTCTTCTGTTGAATTTCCGTTGGTTTATGAAGTTTCTGTTTCCTTATTTGAGTTGCTGTTAAAATCGAACATGGATGCAATTGGGTTTAAGTTTGTCGTGGTTACTGTGATTTTTGCGTTGATCCATTGAGTTTGCGCAGAATTATTGAAAGCTTGTGTTGATCGGGATAGATCGGTTGAATCAGAAATTATGGAGTTGATTTTGTTGGTTGTTGGGTTCTGAAACAGAGTGATCGGAGTTGATGTCAGATTTCCGTGTTTTCATTTCATTCCATCTAGTATATGTAGATCTGTTTTAGTTCTGGCTAATTGCAAGTTTCCGACGTACGCACTTTTACATTCTGTTTGAATCTGGGTTCGTGCTTTGTTTTGTTCATGTTCGCATTTGATGCAGGTAATGAGATGTATGTCAGTATGATGTTTTCAGTTTCCTAGGTCTAGTGTTTACTTTGTTCTTAGGTCTAGTAGTAGTTATACCTCAACCCAAATTTGCGTGGCATCAGCCATACATCTTTCCAGAGTCTTCTAAATGCTTTCTTACGCATCCATCTTCGTGGGATCAATCCCTACTTCCCTATACTAATTCATAGTATAGCGGGTTGAGGGTTTTTGAATGCGGAATCTGTGTCCCCAACGACTGAGACTTATGAGATCCTCAGAGTTCCTAGACCTTGTGATCTAGCGGATTCTCTGGTCTGAGAAGCTCGACTCAGCATAAAAGCACGCACAGTAAAGCCGCGACTATCACAGCCCTTTTGTCAACCAGACCTCTGTTGGCTCGAAGTTCAACTCTTCTTCGTGCTCATCCATTGATTCATCCTCAGACTCACTAGTCGGGTCAAGGCCGACTTGTGCCTTAGCGAAAGGAACTTTTGTTGGTGCATGAAGTGGGGTTTCACCAGATTTGTCCGTTACGGTCGTCCTGGACTTCTTGGTGTGGGAGGGAGCTGCATTCTTTCCTTTCATCTTGCGTTCCGCAGCCAGGCGGCGCTCCTCTGCTTCGTCCTTCTCCCTGCTAGACCCAGGGACTTCCTCCTCTAGCTCGCCCTCTGTTCCCGGGGCTTGGCACTCCTCTTCTGTGGACAGGGTGAGATCCTCGATCGCACCCCTCAAACTCCTTCTGGCCCTAAGTCTGGCCTCCCTTTTATCCACCGGTGAGTCTGTGTCCTCCAGAATCTCTACCAGATCTACCATCAATTTTAGCCCACTTTCCTCGGGCACCGAAACATCATCAAGAACAGGGGTCTCTACTAAAACAGGGGTTCCCCCCTCAATGTAAACCAGGGTTTCCCCCTCAGCAACCAATAGATCAACACCAAGGGATTCACTGCCCACAAACTTTTCAGGGGTAGCCCCCTCAGCAACACCTTCTTCAGAAACAGGGGTTTCCCCCTCACCAACACCTTTTTCAGAAACAGGGGTTTCCCCCTCAACATCCTGTGCCGTCCTCTGGTCACCAACCATCGTGCGCTCGAGTTCCACGGTCAGACCTCCCTCGTCTTCCTGTGCCTCGCCTACCGCTGCGTCTCTCTCTTGCGCGCTGGTAGTCGGCTCGGCTTCTGCATGTAAAATCACGGGTTGGGCCGTCGAATCTTCCAGAATCATCGGCGGTGGTGGTGCTGCGGTCGTTGCGACAGAAGGTTTGGCCTGTTCCATCATCACCGAAAAAAGGGTGAAGTCCTTCATCGCCTCCTCTGCACTTCCAAACTTCTTTGTTAGATCCGCCATGAACTCCACTGCGGTGGAATCTACGGATGTGGTGGGGTTCCCTGTTTTCTGTGTGTTTTCCATGGTTCGTATCTGCAAATTTCATAAGAACTTGGAACAAATTTCTGATTAGGGTTAGATAATTGTGAGTATTGCGAGAGAAGATTTAGGGGAAATTGTAGAGTTAGAGAGATAATTCGGTTTTTTAGAGGTTGAAAAATAAAGAGAATAAGGAGAGAAATAGGTCTTTTGGGTGAGGATGGGAACGGTTGCAGTAGGTTACAGGCATGATGTAAGCAACCGTACACCTTCCCATAAAGTGAAAATTCGAAACTTTTACTTCCCTCTAAAATTCTGGTCCAAAACACTTTCCACCCCCATGTAAATGTTATTCTCCGCAATACCACACTTAGGAAAAACAACCAAATGAAATGCCAGACTCCCAGGTCAAGGATTTATTAAAAGACAAAACAATTTCCCTGAGGAGTCCGATGTTTCAAAAATAATTTTTGGAATATTAGATAATATTTTTGGAAAATATCTGGAAAAGCAAATAAACTATTTACACTTTCAATTGAGTACGCTCGAGATCCCCTGGTTTAGTGTATAGATAAAAAAAAGTATTCCCATTTACCTGACCCAGGAATTCGTCGAGAGCACTTACTCACCAGACCGATTAGGCTATAATAGAGAGTGTGCGTAGTGGCACTTCCTCCACCACACACAACTCAGAATTATCCCTAAAAACCTTCACTCGATGACCATTAACAAGGAAAGGAGCAGAGTTTGAGGCACTGCCCTGGATTTCCACAGCTCCATTTGCTCGAAGGCCAACATTAGTGTATGGCCCGATCCACTTGGACTTTAGCTTCCCAGGCATCAGCTTGAGCCTGGATTGGAAAAGTAGCACCTTCTGGCCTACGTGTAGTTCCTTGACCCGGAGGTTTTTGTCATGCCATAGCCTCGTCTTCTCTTTGTACCACATTGCGGATTCATACGACTCCAGCCTTAACACTTCCAGCTCTTGAAGTTGCAACTTCTTCTCTTCCTCTGAAGCCTGGGTCTCATATTAATCTCCTTCACCGCCCAATATGCTTTGTGCTCCACTCCTACGGGCAGATGGCACATTTTGCCAAACACCAGCCTGTAGGGCGACATTCCAATAGGCGTTTTGTAGGCTGTCCTGTAGGCCCACAATGCATCTCTGAGCCTTTTACTCCAGTCCTTCCTTGAAGGATTCACCGTCTTCTCCAGTATTGCTTTGATCTCCATGTTTGAGATCTCCGCCTGTCCATTAGACTGAGGATGATACGGGGTAGAAAGCCTGTGGTGGACCCCGTATTTCCTCATCAGAGCTTCTATGGTCCGGTTAAGGAAATGCGTCCCTTGGTCAGATATTATAACTCGGGGCACACCGTACAGGTTGAAAATATTAGCTCTAAGAAACTTTGCCACCTCTTTGGCTTCACAAGATGTAGTAGCCTTAGCTTCTATCCACTTTAAAACATAATCTACGACCACAATGATGTATGTATTCCCATACGAAGATGGGAACGGGCCCATGAAACCCATTCCCCAGACGTCGAAGATTTCGTAAACGATCACTAGAATCTGTGGCATCTCATATCTCCTTGAAATTTCTCCTGTTTGCTGGCATCTCTCACAGTTTTGACAGTATTAAAAAGAGTCCTTGTGTAATGTAGGCCAATAAAATCCACTGTCTAGGAGTTTCCTCGCAGTTTTCCTTGGTCCAAAATGACCTCCACACGCCAACGCATGGAAATGATTAAGCACATCCCTCTGTTCCCACTCGGGAATACATCTCCTGATTACCTGGTCAGCTCCCATCCTCCACAAGTAAGGATCGTCCCAGAAATAATACTTAGCCTCGCTTTTTATCTTCATCTTCTGGGCCCGGGAAATTTCTTGGGAACTGGGCACCTCTCCTGTGACCAAGTAATTTTTCAGGTCCGCGAACCATGGTTCGACGTTCGGTTGACACTTCCCTTTCTCAGCATCTCCTGGACCTGTTATCGCCATTATTTTCTCTCAACTGATAGGTCTAGGAGATTTTCCTATGCAGCACAAATGTTCCTCCGGGAATGCATCAGGTATAGCTTCCTCCGTTTCTCCCTGGAAAATTCGACTCAGATGGTCAGCCACTTTATTTTCTGTCCCCTTTTTGTCTCTCACTTCCCAATCAAATTCTTGCAAGAGTAACACCCAACGGATTAACCTTGGCTTGGACTCCTTCTTCGCCAGCAAGTACTTGATAGCCGCTTGGTCGGTAAAAACTATCACTCTCGGCCCCAGTAAGTATGGTCAAAATTTCTCGAATGAATACACGAGTGCTAACATTTCCTTTTTCGCTGTGTTATAGTTTTTCTGGGCCTGGTTCAGTGTCTTCGAGGCATAGAAGATCACGTAACGTTTTCCATCGATCCTTTGACTAGTACCGCCCCCACTGCGTAGTCGCTTGCATCACACATTATTTCAAACGGCAGACTCCAATCGGGTGCCCTGATGATAGGGGCAGATACTAATTTATGTTTCAATAGTTGAAAAGCTTTCTTACATTCTTCGTCGAAGATGAAATGAACATCATTATGCAACAGATGGGTTAACGGTTGAGCAATCTTCGCGAAGTCCTTTATGAATCTTCTATAAAAACCTGCATGCCCTAGGAATCCCCTAACTTCTTTCTGATTCGTAGGGTAAGGCAATTTCGAAATCACATCGACCTTTGCTTGGTCCACCTGTATGCCCTTCTCTGAGACTACATGCCCCAAGACGATCCCCTCGGGTACCATGAAGTGACATTTTTCGAAGTTGAGGACCAAATTCTTTTCCTGGCATCTCCTCAATACTACGTCCATGCTAGCTAAACAGGAATCAAAAGAGTTCCCGTATACGGTGAAGTCATCCATAAAAATCTCGATACAATCCTCCAGTAGATCCGAGAAGATACTCATCATGCATCGTTGAAAAGTGCCTGGCGCATTGCACAGCCCAAACGACATACTTCTATAAGAATACGTGCCAAAGGGACACGTAAATGTAGTCTTCTCTTGGTCTTCGGGATCTATATAAATCTGGAAGTATCCACTGTATCCGTCAAGTTGCCGTTGGCGATGACCGGGAAAGTCTCATTTTCTTCCAGATAGGCATACTTGAGGTCTAGTGGGAGCGTTTTCAGTTACTTCTTGGGGGTGCTTGTTCCCTGGGGCAAGGGATTTTTTGCTGTCGCATCTGTTATAATTCCCTTTCCAGGCCCAGAAGAATCTTCCATGCTAGCCACATGGGCTGATCCCCTTGACCTAGCTGTATCTGGATTTTTGCAAAACTCCGAAATAGCTTCAGCTAGCTCCTCATCCGTTAATTCCTTCGTGTGCATTGCCTCACACCAACCAGCTACCTCTCTGTCAATAGAGTGACTTAACTCCGAATTTCCAATCTGCTCCTGCATCAACTCGGTCTCAAGAAATTCCTAGACCAGGGGGTTAATAACATCGATAGCATGCAAATTCTCTTCATCTAAAGGTTTCTTCATTGCTTCATCTATGCTAAATGTATATTTCTCCCCATTATAGTCCAGACATATTGTTCCATCAAAGACATCGATAATGGTCTTAGCGGTACGCAGAAAAGGTCGTCCTAAAAGCACCCCGCTAGACTCGGCAGATTCATTATCACTCATTTTAATAACATGGAAACCAGCCGGATACAGAAAATCATGCACCTTGACTATGACATTTTCTAAAACTCCTTCTGGACAAATGCACGACCTATCCGCCAATTGGATCACCACTTTTGTATCCACCATTCCTACTCATACCAACTTTTTGTATATGGAAAGTGGTAAAACATTTATCGATGCCCCTAAATTACACATGGCATGCTTAATTCTGACTTCACCAATGGAAATGGGTAAGGTGAACATACCTGGGTCAGTGCATTTCGAAGGCATCCTGCATTTCTGAATCACTGCTGACACGTTCTCTCCAATCAGGATCTTCCCACTGGGTCTTGTCTTTCCAGCTATGAACTCCTTGATGAATTTGCTGAAGACCTGCAGTTTCAAAGCCTGTAAAAACGGTAGGTTTATCTCCAACTTTCCAAAGATATTCATGAAATCCACTGGTTCATCATTCTTCTTCTTAGCCTCTCCTCGGTGCGGAAATGGTTTCAACTGTTTCCCTGGTCTTGTAGATCCTCCAGCTAGAAACTCGCCTACTTCCTCCTTTGCTAATTCATTCTCTGCTTCCGGCTCTGGGTCTAGGAAGAATGGTTCAGCTTTACTAGGTAGCGGTTTCTCTAGATCACCATCCCGAAGGTCATCTCCTCTTATAGTGCTCCCTACTTTCGAATTCTCAGGTTCAGGATCTGAGTTCTTCCCTTCCTTGCCTTTTGTGGAAGGTGTCTCTTCATTCTTCCTCATCATTGGGTCGTCATAACCACGCCCAGATCTCAAAGTGATTTGACTGATGTTAGCTCTGTCTGGTGGCCTTACTGAGGCGGGAATCTTTCCTTCGTTCCCTCGCATCTCGCTCAAGGACGTCGCGATCTGGGACAATTGCTTGGCCAACATGTCCATCGCAGCCTTCTGCTCCAACTGAGCGTCTTGAAGCTTATGCACCACATCATTGTTAGATTGCAAGTTGTTCTGCATATGTTGTTGCGAACTGACTAGATCATGCACCATATCATCAATATTCCTTGGTGGCTTAGAAGTGGGTTGGCTGGGATTCGGTCCCCAGCCTGGTTCGGTTCACTTCTTTGGTTTTGGTGAAAGTTTCCCTGACTTCCTGAACTATTATTGTACTGATTTCCTGGCCCTTGGTTCCCTTGGTAAGGAGGTTGGGAATTTTGATAATTTCTTGGGTAATTCCTTTGGTGTGGCGGCAAATAAGAGGTCCCCTGGTGGTTTTGATTCCTGTTTCCCCAATTCGAATGATCCCCCTGGTTCTGGTTGCTCCAGTTGTTCTGCCCCTCCTGATTTTTCCCAGACCAGTTAGTCTGTTTTTATGGTTGATGTGTCAACTGGGCGTTCTGTTGTGGAGGTGGTTGGTTCGGATCGTTGTCAGACCATCTAAAATTGGGATGGTTTCTCCATGGTGCATCACTCAGTCTCCCTGGATTGCAACTTCCATCTGGGATCCAACTCCCCATCGCATTAACTTGGGCCTGGTAATCTCCTTCTTGAGAACCATAATATTGTTGGGGTGAAATTTCTCCTAGACCTGGAGGCTTTTCTTTTTCTTGTGAGGCTGGCAGATTAGTCTTCTCGATTGCATTCAAGAGTGTTTTCTCAAGCCTATCTATTCTTGCCTCGACTCTTTCGTCATCTTTCTCTCTCAGCGCATTTGCTGACCCTCTCCTCATAACATTCCTCGGGTTGTCGTACGCCTTTTTGGCCTCTATCAACTTTCCCAAGATCTCTCTCGCTTCACTTCCCTTTTTCTTCGTAAAATTTCTCCCGCTCGAGGAATTCATTAGATCCTTTGACTCAGGGTTTACTCCTTCATAGAACAGATAATAAATCTCTGCCTCGATCATTCTATGATTCGGGCAGGCATCTAGCAATCCTTTAAACCACGACCAATACTGACTAAGAGACTCATCATACTCCTGCTTACACTCCACGATTTCTTTCTTGAGAGCGTTGGTCTTGTTTGAAGGGAAAAAGTAATCCAGAAACTCCAACTTGAAATCCCTCCATGTACAGATGGAATTCGGAGGTAGCCTCAGTAGCCAGGTGTTAGCCTCTCTCTTCAGGGCGAATGGAATTGCACGTAGGCGGTAATCCTCCTCTGTTGTATCCTTGGGCCTTTTTTGAATACTGCACAGCTTGCTAAACTCATTTAGGAACTCGTATGGACACTCGTTCCTACGCCCGGAGAACGTCGGTAGATGCCTAGCACATTTGTCTTAATATCGATGGCCTTCTGACGCAGATTCATAACTATATCCTAGGCTGGCTCACCATCTAGATGGGCAGTGAGCGAACCGATCTCCGGATCTGGGTCGACTTCGTGTGCCATGTCTCTGATCTCTGCCTCCTCTGTTTTTGTTTCTAAAGTTGACTTGGGATCCTCCCTTCCTGACGAACTCCAATCGTCGTCAGTTTCTGAACCAAACGGAAATGGATCTCCCGTAGATAATCCCGATCTGGTGGTGACCGTAGATGCTGTGTCCCTGACCTGCCAAGTAAGCTGATCGTTCCTCCACCCAGATGAGTTACCCCAGTGTCCAAACCGTGAGCCTCTGCTCATAAACTAAAAATAAAGAGAAAGAAAAACAAATCAAAACTATATTCGGCAAAATCTCTAAACACAATCACAAACTACGCCATCCATCCCCAGCAACGACACCATTTGAAGTGCTATCTTGAACCCGTGTGTGCTTTTAAGTTAGGTCAGGCTTCTCAAACCCAGAGAATCCACTAGATCACGAGGTCTAGAAACTCAGAGGATCTCAGAAGTCTCAGTCGTCGGACACACAAATTCCGCATTCAAAACCCTCAACCCGCTATACTATGAATTAGTACAGGGAAGTAGGGATCGATCCCATGAAGATGGACACGTAAAAAAAGCATTTGGGAGATTCTGGCAAAGGGATTGGCTGCTGCCACGCAATTTTGGGTTGAGGAAAATTAATTCTAGACTTGGGAAGAAAATACGACCCTAGACCCAGGAAACAGAAAACATCATGCAGGCATGGAACATATTCATAACTCCAATCTCTCAAAAAAATTTCTTTGACCTAGTAAACAACAACCTAAATTAGCTAGACAGAAAGAACGCAAGTAGTGGGGACCATCTCCCTAAAACAGCAGAGTACGGATGAAAAGCTGCAACTACGAACTACTAATTTAACTAACAACCTGCATCTCGTTGCTTGATTTAAACACGAACATGGAGAAAATAAAAAAAATAACCAGATTCAAGCAGAACATACAAGTTTAGACGTCGGAAACTGACGATTAACCGGAAACCCACAGATCTATATCTACTAGACGAAGTAAACATAGCACAGAAATGAAACATCGAACTCATTCACAATCAGACAACTCTGCTTCAGATCCACATGTCGGATGCTTAATCCACTCCGGATCCAAGCAATCCGAACCCAATTACGACCGTGAACAACTCCATAACTCCGATTCAACAATTCCACTCTGATCCATCGACAATCCAACCATGATTCTACTCCAAAATAACCATAAATTTAGAAACTAACATCATCCATACTTGAAATCAACACCAGCTTAACGGAAAGTAGAAATTGCATAGAAACGAACAACGAAAATACGACGGTAACAAAGCCGAGCGTCGAACAGCGAAGCTCGGTGAAATTCACAACAACAAAACGAAATGAAAACAGTAAATTGTTTCTTCGTCCTACGTGAGGACGGTGTTACCCAACAAACAAACGAAAATAAACCCTAAAACCCCTCGAATTTCGAATACCAAGTGTGTAGGAATGTGTGCGAGTGAACCGAGAGCCAAAAGAAACAAAAGTGCCAAAGCTTTTTTTCAATTTTGCATGCTCTCTCCTTTATATAGATGCGGAGGTGATCATTCTAGAAGCCTTCACAGAAATCTCTATTCTGGCCTTCAGCTTTAGTGATCTCCTTCGTCTGGTCATTTTTCTTCAAATTGTTCACTTTATCGCCAAATTTCCCTCGCCAGGCAATTGCCTTCCTTTGTTCCTTGGCCTGGCGGATTCTACTACACACCTGACTTAAAAAGATGTGTTAGACCCCGTAAATACATGAAATTAATCCCCTAACCAATGCATGAATTTAGCTTTATGATAGCTTCTATCTTCCAATTGTTGGATTCACTCAGGCATTTAATCCTCACGAGAATTGTTAGGACCATTCACCCATCCATTTTGTCATACCATTGATGCTAGAGTTCATTGACAGAAGCTAACTCCTTAAGCTCTTAGTTTAGGTTGTAACGGGGCAGGGTTTGTAGTGTATAAAGGTGAGAGTCCTACTGGTACTAAGTTCATAATGTATGCAGCAGTACGAAGGACATGTGAACTTAGGGACTAAACTAAGATAACCTCCCTTTCTACAACCTGAAAGTTTTACCTTGAAGATGCCTTTGGCCATTTTGGCCTTATTTATCCAAAATTTCTTAAGGTCATGTGAGAGTCCTACTGGTACTAAGTTCATAATGTAGTGTATAAAGGTCATGTGAGAGTCCTACTGGTACAGAAGCTAACTCCTTAAGCTCTTAATTTAGGTTGTAACGGGGCAGGGTTTGTAGTGTATAAAGGTGAGAGTCCTACTGGTACTAAGTTCATAATGTATTCAGCAGTACGAAGGACATGTGAACTTAGGGACTAAACTAAGATAACCTCCCTTTTTACAACCTGAAAGTTTTACCTTGAAGATGCCTTTGGCCATTTTGGCCTTATTTATCCAAAATTTCTTAAGGTCAGGTTAAATTATTTCCTGCCCTTTATTTTCTGTATATATTTTTTTTCCTTTTTTTTGTGTGGGTCAGGTTATACATTCTTCCTGCCCATTTTTTTGAAAATTCTTTCTCTTTTTTTTCTGGGTCGGGTTACAAGGTTTCCTGCCCTTTCTCTTTCTCCATATTTAATTTTTTTACTTCCCTGTTTCACAGCCCATCTCTTACCCCGGATGGTGAGTTGCCCCAGCCTAACCCCTTGTTCACATGACATGAAAGCTAAGGGTTTATAAAAGAAAGGGTAACTGCAATTTAGGCTCAAAAGATTTACTAGGGAGTGCCCTTACAATGAGGCATGTTCATGTGGTTTGAAAGAATTATGCTCAACTGGTTAGTCCTATTGCCTTTAGTCCTTATTAGCGTGTGTCATTTTCCTCTAAGCATCAATGGTAGTCTCTCTTATCATCTGACAGTAGAAAGTGTTCTACTCTAAGCCTTTAACTCACATTTCAGAGGGTTTCACAGAAGGATAGGATCAAAGCTACTCCTATCGTTCTTACTTCATCCAAACAGATTTAGGCTTATTAAGGAAAAGAAACTCACAAATCAACATGCATCATTTCTTCAATCACTCTCACTAAGGGAATCTTGCCTTTTTTTAACCAGCTCATTTCCAAAACACATAAAGTCAACTAAACAAGCATGCTTCGAAAATTGACTGTACTGACTTTTCCCCCTCCCACTTCATCTCAGTTTGCCCTCAAGCGGACTTAATGAAGTGGAAAACAGGGTAGTCCGTGATTGAACGGGGAAAACCAAACTTCTCACACTTAGATCAAGCATTGGGCTAAGTGGGATAAGGCAGCAAAAACAAATATTTAATACAAAGCATGCTTATCATGTTTCAGACAAAACTTCTCACACTTAGACCGTGCAACGGGCTAAGTGGGAGAAGGTAAACAAACAGAAAATGGACATCATATATACCAACAAACTTTTCACACTTAGACCAAACAATGGGCTAAGTAGGAGAAGATCACATAGGGCATAAAAGAAATATATGTACAAATAAACAGGAACATGCTTAAAGAGAAAAACATAAGACTAAAACTGAATGTAAGGTTTACTTGGTTCTGCTAGCTTAGTTTTTCTTCTGGCTAGGCTGCTCCTCCCGCTTGTTTCCCTTGGTTGTGGAGGAAGTCAGTAGGGCAGCTGGTGGTAGGCTGGGGGTGGCAGCTAATTTTCTTTTCCTCGAGGGTCCCGCAAGGTCGGCATCTGGGACATTCTGTGGAGGTTTACTCTGCCTTGCTACTGAGACCGTCGGTGAGGGTTGGTTGGAGGATTGAGTCTCCCTGTCCATCCAAGAGACGACTCTCTGTCACCAACATATTCACCGTTTCCTCCATTGTTCTTTTCCAGCCATCAGATGCAACTTTCTTTTCATCATCTGTCCCCGTCAAGTCATAGATTGCTCGAATGGGATCCTCCTGGGGTTCATCACTGCCCACGTCTGCAGGAATTTGCGACGGTTCTCCCAACCTTGTCGTTCCCTTTGATTTTTTCTCTTTTTCTTCCCTAGCGTCGCGCATCTCGCGAATCACCTCCGACGCGATTTCTTCAAAATTCCGACCTCTCTTCCTCTCTGCTGGGCCTTCCCCTGTTTTGTATTCGTCATCTGTGCCGAATCTGACTGAAGATGACAATGTAGGGCTCAAAGGTTTAATGTTCGACTGGATTGCTGCTTTACTCGAACTCTCACTGGAGTTCACCTCTTCTTCCTCGCTCTCGCCATGATCAATCTTGGCCAGTGCTTCTCTGATGATCCTTGCGTACAAATCACCTCTAGACGTCTCCGGTGACTGTGATGTACCAACATCCTGAAGTGCCCTTGGCTGTGAGGTGGGAAGTGCCAAGCCCTCTGTTTGAGGAGTAGCTGGAATTAAACGCACTCGCCGCCCGGTGGAATGATTCCATTGTTGAAGGGTGCAGATGGGGGAAATTCTTCGTTTCCAATGTCGGCGGCTTGGTAAGTGAACGGATAGGGCTTTTCCACCGTAGGTCTAACTCTTCGCATTACCCCTCTGGAATTTCCTGATCGCGAGTTGCTTGAAGAGGTTTCTGGGGATTAAGTGGATTTGGTAGTGGTTAAGGACGAGGAGGAAGGTGTTGGGGGTTCTTAGTGACCGGTTGCCAGAAGTAGGCGTACCTGTCTGTCGGAAATAGGTTTACGGTGAAGGCAGGAGGTTGAAGGTTTCTCCATAGTTAGTGAGGAGGGGGTTTTGCTTGAAATCTGTGGGAAGTGTGTTTGGAGATCCTTCGCTTGATGGATTGCAGAGGATAACTGGATGTGGGGAAGTGAGAGAGATAATACGGATATAGGAGTATAGGAGGAAGTGGGAACGGTCGACATGACATCAGCGTCTATTCGCCTTACTGCGCCAATTTTTAAATCCTGAATAATTCCGCATTTTACTATTCTCTATAAAAAAAACAATTCACATATCCAATTTTCCCCTTCTTTTCCTTTTTCCAGTTAAAAACAAATCACACTTAATTTTTTTTTACTCCTTTATTCAGCCAAAAATTAACTAGAAAGCTGCAAGGAATAAAACAAAAGACCTTTGGAGTACTAGTCGGAGATTCTCTTCTGAGAATTAAAGATTTATCATTTAAAATTTAAAACTCCTCCCAGATACATCCGAAATTTTCATGAAGAAATTTTCATTATTTCAAAAGAAATAAAAGCTATTTGAGAATCTTTAAATAAAATAAAATAAAAATAAATAAAGAAAACATTCATCCCTAGCCTTGGGGGATTGACCAAAGAAAGGTTATCAGAAAGAATACTCCCTGAAACTTTGTAGCTCTCAGGATGTGGTGGACTGCTTAAGTTGCAAACTTGCATTTGATTCAATTTCCACCAAGATGTTAGGAGTAGTACTTTCCACCTAGTTGATCACCTCTTCACCCCTGTGCTCATGGTTTGGCAGTTTCTTTTCCTCCTCATAGTCATCCATCCTCTGGTTCTCGTCACCATATTTGAAATCAACTTGATTAAGTGATTTTGAGTTACTTCCCCACTTGGTCAGTTTGAAGTTTGGGAAACCATATTGGGAATAATCTTGGACTAGAGTTCATGCATTAACCATCCTCCTTCTGCCTACTGATTTTCCTGAAGATTATATCACCATGGCACCCCGCTTTTTCTTATGATTCTTGTACGTCCCTTGAATCTTCTTATTCTCCTTGGGACGCAATCCAGGGTCAGGAGGTTTCTTCACTTCGAACGGTTCTGGCCATGGTTGTAGCTGCATCCAGTAGATAGATCTTGCAGCCTTCCTTCTCCATCTTTCTTCCTGCCGTTCCGGTTGACCTTCTTCATAGCAACACCCTTCAGACTCGTCGATTGCTAGAGGTGGTTTCTCTGCCAGTGTATTCTTTCCTTCCATCGCAGCTGTGAATTTCTCTACCTCTTCGCCATGCACATGCATTTTTCTTGTCTGGAGATAGAACAACGCAGTGTCTAGTCCTTCCCAATGCTTGATGCATTCTCATTCCGTCTCTTGAGGCTCATTCTTTGGTTCCTCCGTAATGTTCTGTGACATCTCGTTCTCAAGAAGTACGGAGGTAGACTCTTTTTCAGTTTGAGACTCTTCTTCTGCTGGTTCCACTCCAACATCTTCGATTTCTTCCTGTTCCCCCAACGATGGCTTTGACTTGTCATCAACACTAGATGTTTCCTTTTCCTCGGTTTCACTTGCATACTCTGCTTCTTCCCTGCTCTCATTCACCTCTGACCTTTCTCTGTTGTCTTGTATTCCTTTGATCATCTCAGTGAGTAGAGCTACCTGCCTGATCATTTCACCCATGTCGGATTGTTGTTCATCACAAGTACGTTGCATTTTGTATCACCAACACATCATCTTTTTCCATGCAATGCTGCACATTCTGTTGGGGTACAATCAATCCCTCAATTTCCCCTGCTGCAGAGTTTGCATAACGATTCTCGTTCAAAGGGGGTTGAGAACTGTACTGGGATTGAGGTTGATACTGGTTTTAATTTGGTCTTGGTGACAACAAGTATCTTGAGTTTGCCAACCCTCGTTCGACCATGTGGGGAAGTAGTCCCCTGCCTCGGAAGGGTAGGTATGATAAGGATGACTTGGTATGTTGGTGGGTTGAATTCATGGCTTTGAAACTCAGGGTAGGGTTGGTAGTGTGGGTATCCCATATGCCAAGATGGTGTTTGAGTGGAGGTTTAGGAAATGTGTGTATTCGTATGGGTGTATTGGTCTGCCCAACTCCATTCTCCACAGTGTGGGTGTTCCTGTTGGTACACCTCTGCCTGACCTTTAGGGTTCCAACTTCTTCTTGAATTCCAAACTCCCCTTGTATCCGGTTGAAAGTGCACTTGATCAGCTTGGGAGCGGGGTTGATTTGGAATGACTGGATGTTGTCTTGACTCGATCATTGACTGGAGGGCTTCCTCTAGCTTGTCGACCCGGCCCTTTAGTAGACTGTCCTTGTATTCTGCGGGAGTACTCTTCACCTTTTCTTGCAATAGGGTCACTGCTGTATCATCGTACTCTCTCTTCGCATTTAGAAGCTTTTCCAGGACAATCTTGGCCTTACTCAACCTGAGTTTGTAGAAACTTCCTCCACTTGACGAGTTTACCAAGTCTTTGCTCTTTGCATCCATTCCATCATAAAACTTTGAGTAGACCTCCACTTCCATCAGATTATGATTCGGGCATGCATCCAGAAGACCTCTGTATCTGTACCAGTATTTGCTCAGGCTTTCGCCACACCCTTGGGTAGCCTCTCTGATTTCTCTTCGGAGTGCATTTGCTTTTGCTGTTGGGAAGAATTGATTCAGGAACTCCACTTTGAAATCTGACCACGTCTTGATGTTGTTGGGTTCCAATCCTCTAAACCAGGCATCTGCTTCGCTCTTTAGAGAGAGTGGAATAACCCTTAGCTTGAAATCCTTCTCACTTGACCCCTCTGGTCTCCTATGCACTCTGCAAATTTTATCGAACTCACGGAGGAATTCAATCGGGTTCACTGCATCAGTTCCCAAGAAGGTAGGTAGGGTGACAAGCATGTTTGGGTTCACATACACCGCCTCCTACCCTTGAGTGACAGCTATGGCAGATGTCAACTCATTCACCGAGTGACATAGAATGAACCTATCTCAAGATCTTCTGCTTGATTGTAAACCATGTTGGTCTCCTCCTTGGCTTCCTCCATGACTGAGGTTGCTATCGATTCAAGTGGACTCACCGAGGTGATGTCCTTGCTTTCTCCACAGTTGGCTTCCGAGTCGGTTGGTGGAGTGGGTAGTGGTTTGCTAAAACATACTTGTCCCCAAGTATAAAGAAAAAGAAAAGAAAAAGATAAGGCAAATTTCAGACATGGTTTTCTCATTTCAAGAAAGTAAAAGAAAACGAAAAAGAAAACAAGACTCGAAATAAAAACACATATTCACATAGATGCATTTGATCGAATAAATTCCCAACAATCATACCCGAGGTCGAGGTCAATCCATTTGCCAGCAGCTTATATTTCTTCCTTTTCACTTTTACTTGATCAAGGTGTCAGTTCGTCAAGATTACTCAATTTAAAAACCACTGTTAGATCACTCAGTCACTCATTTCTTACCAGAGATGTTAGGACTGTTCACTTGGTATTGCCACAAATTTAATACCTCGAATCGGATTGCACAAAATAGCTCCTTAAGGTCTTTGTTTGGGGTGTAATGGGGCTTAAGGGTAGTGGTGTATCAAGGTAGGGTCCTAGGGGTTCTAAGTTTTAAAAAAAATAAACTGTAAAAAGAAAAACACAAGAGTCAAGAGACCAAAGATTTGAACCTTTTATTTTGCCACTAGATACCTCACTTGGTCAAGTGACGACTTTTAGCCTTAATATTTTGGCTTTATTTTCTACCTTTCGACTTGCATGGGTCAGGTTACAATTTTTTCCTGCCCTCTTTTTCACAAACTTTTCTCGATTTCTGACTTGATCAACCTGATTGACTAACTTGCTCAACTCGGCTACCCTTTTATTTTGACTTTCTATTGGTACCCCATTTTCCTTGAAATGACTCATCTCTTGACCTCTTTTCCTCACGTGTTTGTAAAAGAAAAAGAAAAAGTGTATGGATATGGATATGGGTTTTGGTTTCAAAAAAAGGGTCAAAGTGTATGGGCTCAACTTGGTTAACTAAGGGGTGCCTTGCTTGACGAGGCAGGTTCGTGGAGCGAAAGAAGAAAAGGGTCAAATTGGTTAAGTCCTAATGCCTCTAGTCCTTACTACTTGTGCAATTTTTATCTAAATTTTAATAATTCAGCCTCTCGTAAAATTTTTTCTTTGTAAAGATAGTAGAAAGTGTTCTACTTTGGCTTATAACTCACATATAGAGAGGCTTCACAGTAAGTTTAAAAATTGAGCATTTCCATCAACTTGCATCGTTCAAACTGATCAAGTTTTTTTGCAATCAGGTTCTACATGTAAACATACTGATTTCTTTCTCTAACTCTTCCAAAACTAATCAAGTCTTTCACTTATCCAACTTCATGCATGTTGCCTATTTATTACTAACTGATATTTTGTATTTTCAAAAATTAAATTTTTGACATGTATGATTTTTATTTTCTAGAACTAATCTCCCCCCTCCCACTGCATATGAACTCATCCTCGAGGGACTGGATGTAGTGGAAAAGGGTTAGGTATAGGCAACGGCACAACAAAAACCAAGGAAAACTTCTCACACTTAGACCAGACACTGGGCTAAGTGTGAGACAGTGCCAACAATCAAACATGCCAATCAAAACAGAAAAACAACAAACAAAACACATAGGCAAAAACGGACAACAACCTCCACAAACTTCTCACACTTAGTCCATGCACAGGACTAAGTGTGAGAACGGAATAGAAAACAACAAATTACACAAATAAAATGAGTTAAGGGTGATACTACTGCCTTTGAGATGGTTGAACATGGGATGTTATAGGCCTTCCTTATTGCCTCCATTTTGCAGGCCTTCCGTATTACCTGCAGGACATTCGCGTTCATCGGAGCTCCTACTTCTAGGTATCATTTCCCTCATCTCCTTCGCGTGGAGGGGCATGCTGGGCTGCGTTAGTAAACCCAATACCTTTACTGGTATGGTGGCCCCTCTTGGGATGAGGAAGGACACTCTCTTCCCCCTTCGTCTTGCTTTCTTCCTCTGCTCTCACCCGGTTGTCCTTCACAGCCTTGCTTGCATCTACGGCTGCACCGGCCCCTTGGGTCGCTTGTCTCTTTCATCCACCTCTCACCTTAAAACCGCAGCGTCCTCCAGCAGTTGCTCTATCGTCCGCCAGCGCGTCTTTTCCGGGATAGGGTCATCCTCCACAGTCGAAAAGAGGTTCCATTCTGCATCCATTCGTCGTAGTAGGAGATCACAGGGGAGAGGCAGAGAATCCTCCCTCTCATCATTATCATCAATATTTACAACCTCAACCGGTTGCGGCAGCCCCTTGGGAAGTTATGTAAGGTTCCTGCCACTAGGTGGTGACGGCGTGTTTCGAGTGGGCGTGCCCTCTGCTGGTGGTGGCGAAGCGGGGTCCTTAGACCGAGAAATTCCTAAGCGAGCTTTAAGGGAGGTGTAAACCTCCGCGGGGTCAGTGCCAGTGGGAAAACTTCTGAGTATGGAGTCTAGACGCTTTTTGTAAGCAGGGTCCACATATTGGAGTGGACCGATGAATCTGGGAGGCGATAATGGGATTCTAGTGGTCTGTGGGGAACGGTTAGGGTTTTCTGGTTTGGCTGGTGATAAGGATCTCCGGTTACCACTGCTGATACCGGCTCTTGAAGTAGAAGAAGAAGTATTGAGTTAAGTGCTTTGCATTTTTTTCTGGTGATGATTGTGGGTGATTCCTTGAAGGGGATTTGAACTTAGAGAGAATTGGATGAGGGTAACACGAATGTTCTGAAGGCAGTTGATGAAAAGTGGGATCAGAGAGACCCCTTTTATACGGAAATCCCGACTATTGAGATCCCTGCAACTGTTCAAATCTCTACGACTCTTCGCGTACAGGTGCGCCTTTTTAGAGTTCCAGGTGGCAAAGCTTCTCCGATACGCTTCCTCCCTCTCTCCAGGGCGTCCTTTCACTGTGACAGTTGGCATCGTCTGACACCTCTTCAATGGCTGCACACGTCCTATCATCACCTGCCCTAATCAACGAAAGTACTGTACCACCAATTAAATTCGAATTACACTGATCAAGTGGACAATTAATTCCAGATGAAAAATCAAATAGTTCCACTTGATCAGTTTCCTTCCTTTCTTCCGCCTTTTAATTTCTAAAAACTAACACACGAAAAACTATTTACACTAACTACAAAGGATTTGACTGAGTTCCCCTAGGATGTCACTTGATCAGTTTAATAGATTAAGAATTTGTTGTTTGATCAAGCAGACTACCCATGAGTACCCGATCACTCCGTTTACCTGCTCACTGGCGGGAGATAGGTAGGAGTAGTAGAATGTCGTCCACCACAAATGCCTCTATTCCTTCTCTATACGACTTTACCCTGTGACCATTTACCATGAATGAAGGCAAATCTGGATCGCCCCCTTGGAGTTCGATTGCTCCATTTGTTCGGATGGCGATAATGGTATAAGGGTCAATCCACCTTGACCTAAGCGTCCCTGGCATCAATTTCAGACTGGACTGGAACAGCAGTACCCTCTGGCCCAACTTGAGTTCCTTCTTGCGAAGGTTTTTATCGTGCCACATCATAGTCTTTTCCTTGTACCACATGGCAGAGTCATAGGCATCCAGACGGAGCTCTTCAAGCTCTTGTAGCTGCATTCTCCTCTTCAAGCTCCAGCCTCGCATATTCATTTCCTTGACTGCCCAGTAAGCTAGATGTTCCACTCCCACCGGTAGATGGCACATCTTCCCAAATACCAACCGGTATGGGGACATTCCGATAGGTGTTTTGAATGTTGTCCTGTAGGCCCAGAGTGCATCCTCCAGACGACGACTCCAGTCTTTCCATGCGGGATTGACCGTCTTCTCTAAAATAGCCTTGATTTCTCTGTTTGATACTTCGGCTTGGCCATTGGACTGCGGGTGGTAGGGTGTGGAGAGGCGGTGGTGGACTCCATACTTTCGCATTAAGGCTTCAATGGTTCTATTGACGAAGTGAGTCCCCTGGTCAGAGATAATAGCCCGTGGTACCCCATATCGGGTAAAGATGTTCGACTTTAAAAAATTCACCACTTCTCTAGACTCGCATGTCTTAGTTGCCTTTGCCTCGATCCACTTGGACACATAGTCCACCACTACTAAGATGTAGAGATTGCCTTCAGAAGATGGGAATGGTCCCATGAAGTCCATTCCCCATACATCAAATATTCACAGACAATAATGGGGCTTCTCATCTCTTGTAGATATCCCGCCGGTAAGCTGGCATCGAGGGCACTTCTTTGAGAATTCATACGCATCTCAATGGATGGAAGGCCAGTAGAATCCGCTGTCCAGTACCTTTCTTGCTGTTTTCTTTGGTCCGAAGTGACCACCACAAGCCAATGAGTGGCAGTGGACCAACACATCTTCTTGCTCCCAGTCTGGTATACAGCGTCGAATTACTTGATATGCCCCTTGTTTCCATAGATAAGGATCATCCCAATAGAAGTATCGGGAGTCACTTTTAAGCTTTAGCTTCTGAGCCCTCGTAACTTTATCACTTTAAAGCAGCTCGTCTGTCACTAAGTAGTTGGCCATGTCTGCAAACCATGGCTCTTCCCACGTGTGTTGTCCCTTGCTTCTTTGTTCGGCTTGATCAACCTCTTCCACTTGGTTGACCCACTGATGGTTAGAAATTGACTTGATCAGGTGGAGATGCCCCTCAGGGAAAGCATCTGGAATAGCTTCTCCGTCATCTTCTTGCAAAATTCGGCTCAAATGATCCGCCACTTTGTTCTCGCATCCTTTCTTATCCACTGCTTCCCAATCAAACTCCTGTAGAAGGAGTACCCATCTGATCAATCGCGGCTTAGATTCTTTCTTCACCAAGAGGTATTTGATGGCTGCATGATCTGTATACACTATCACTTTGGACCCCAACAGGTATGCCCTGAACTTCTCAAATGCGAAGACCACTGATAGCATCTCCTTTTCGGTCACGTCATAATTTCTTTGTGCTTGATTTAGAGTTTTGGAAGCATAGAAAATGACGTAACTCTTCCCTTCAATCTTTTGACCCAATACTGCTCCTACAGCATAGTCACTGGCATCGCACATCACCTCAAAGGGGTAATTCCAGTTGAAGGCACGTACTATTGGAGAGCTTATCAATCGGTCCTTCAGAATTTGGAATGCGGCCTTGCAGGCATCAGAGAATTCAAACTCCACATCATTCTGAAGAAGCTTCGTAAGAGGTTGGGCTATCTTTGCAAAATCCTTGATAAATTTTCTATAAAACCCGGCGTGGCCTAAAAAGGCTCTGATTTCCTTCTGATTGATGTGGTACGGGAGTTTTGCAATGACAGCTACCTTTGCTGGGTCGACCTCTATTCCCCTGCTTGATACTACATGGCCTAGGACTATCCCTTCAGTAACCATAAAATGACATTTTTCAAAATTCAGAACCAAGTCTTTCTGGCGGCATCTTTCCAATACCCTGTACAGGCTATGCAGCCCTTGATCGAAATCGTCCCCATAGACAGTAAAGTCGTCCATGAAGATCTCAATGCATTCTTCCAACAGGTCAGAAAAGATACTCATCATACATCTCTAAAAAGTCCCCGGGGTGTTACAGAGGCCAAACGGCATCCTCCTGTAAGCGTAAGTGCCAAAAGGGCAGGTGAATGTTGTCTTTTCTTAGTTATCTGGATTCACAACGATATGGAAGTAGCCACAGTAACCATCCAGGAAGCTGAAATACTGCTTCCCTGTCAATTTCTCCAATATTTGATCAATGAACGAAAGAGGGAAATGATCCTTCTTCGTAGATTGGTTCAGCTTCCTATAGTCTATACACATTCTCCACCCAGTAACTGGTCTTGTCGGGATCAATTAGTTTTTCTCATTTTTCACTACATGAATCCCCCCTTTCTTTGGCACCATGTGCACAAGGCTGACCCAGTTACTGTCTGGAATGGAGTAGATAATTCCGATCGAGACCAACTTGACGATTTCCTTGAGTACCTCTTCCCTCATGTTGGGGTTGAAGTTTCCGTTTTTGGTCGCGGTGGGGCTTGGATCCTTCTTCCAGTCGGATGTGGTGTATACACAAGTCTGGGCTAATACCCACCATGTCTGTCAGCTTCCAGCCGATAGCCTTCTGGTTCTTTCTCAATACTTCCAGCAATCTGTCTTCCTGCCCCTGGGTCAAGCGGCTGTTGATGATAACGGGCATTGTTTCGCCCTCACCCAGGTAGGCGTACTTTAGATGTGCTGGAAGGGGCTTCAACTCTTTCGCGTGGTTCTTCAGTGGGTAGAGGATTTTCTGCAGCTTCTTTCTCTAATGGCTAGTCTTGATCAAGCCGCTTTGCCAGGCTCGATACTTGAGCTGTCCCACTGTAACATCCCAAACTTTTGTGACCCTTTTTATTACGTTATTGGAATTTTGGATTTTTGAAACCCTTGATTTTATGTGATTAAGTGTTTTGCGTGAAATAAATTGTTGTGGTAATTGTGGAATGATGAGCTCGAGTTTTTATCGTTTTTCCAATGTGGGGAAAGATTAATAGGATCATGCATTTATCCTTTCTCGAGTCGATTCATTGAAATATTCGGCCCTTCCTAATTATTGAAATAATACTTCTCTTTGTGGATTTAATTAATTGTTTTGGGACTTTATTCCAAATTAAATCCAAACCAATGGACCCTAAATTACAATACATGAAATTCGAACTCCATCCCTTTTTCCTTGGGAGTTTCGAAAATCTCCAATAGGAGATTGGATTATTTTTCATTTGATTTAATTAGTGCTTTATGGACTCTCTTCTTTTGAAGTTAATCCAATTAAATCTTGTTATATCTTATTTCTTCAACCAAAGTAAACAGAGAGTTGGGATATTTCCCTTGGCTATTTAGCCTAGCAATTTTCGGCCCTCTCCAATAAAATTGGGAGAATATTTTATTTGTTTCCTAATTTGGGGAATCCCTCTTTATTCAAATAAATTCATATGTCAATTTAATTGGGGATGTGAATATTTTTCTACTACTTCCCTTCCATGTCACACGCTCCATACTATTATTTTCCTTGTGGGAATTTAATTGATTGTTACCTATTTTATGGGAGCCTTTTTTTTTCCATAAAAGAAATTACCAAATTTAAATCCTATTCTATTTAATTGGGGATTTAAATAATTTCCTTGTGCAAAGTCCTTGAAATTTTCGGCCCCCACCATAATTTTCCTACTTGGAGATTTAATTTAATTGTTTCCTTGTATTCATTATTTTTATTTCCCAAATTGTGGATTTATTTCTCTCCAAGTAAATATCAAATAATCCCTTATTAATTTGCAGCCATAATTTTCGAAAATTAGGCTCTTTATAATTGTGGGATTTTTATTCATTGGCCTATATTTTAATTCCCCACAATTTATTTATTTAATTCATTCATGGACTTAAACCTAGCAAATAAATACAAATTAAACAAACCCTAGCCCCATCCTCCTCAAATTTTCGCCACTTTCATTCTCTCTCTCTCCCACACGTTTTTTTTCATCTCCTCCACTCTCCCATCTCCAAAAATCTTCCATTCAAGTTTGTTCTTGCAGCCATTGAAAGTACCTTCGAGAGTTTCCAACGGATCGCTTCGTTCTTCTCTTCTACCGATTGGTTTTTGTAAAGGAAGGTATATTTGCACACTTTTTCTTCTCCTTCTCTAGTGAACCACGTTTTGAGTCCTACATGCATGTAGAGAGTGTAGGTTTGATAGATCGCAAGTTCTAATGGGAGGGAAATTGTGTGTTCGTAAGAACTTGTGTGGTTTTTACGTTGTTGATTGAAATCATGTGAGTTGGATCGAATTATTGGGTGAATAATATGAGTTTGTATGCAAATATGTGTATGAGGAACGTGTAAGCATGATTATGTGTTTTCGAGCATGAAAAATCGGTGGTTGTGTTGTGGAAGTTTAAAACCTTATTTTCGAACTGGAACCAGAAATCTGTGATGCACGACCAGTGACTTATGATCTGTATTCGACCCATCAAAAGAACGAATTTTGCTACGAAATTTTTACTGAGTAAACTTCAAGGTGTTTTTCTGTGTCTCGTGTGAATTTCATCCCGTTTTATCGAAAAATGAATTTTTAATAAATATTTGAAGTCGACTGCGCAAATCTGCCAGAAACGTGAGTTCTCGCCATGAATGTTTCGTTTTCTGTTTGACTGACCAAATGACCTCCGATTGATGTGATTCTTAAACTATATTAAAATTTGAAGCGTCTTCTGTATTGTGTTAAATTTTAAGCCTTTTTGGACATAGTATGAATTTATGGTGAATTTTTCAAATGAACTGCGCAATACTGTCAGAAATTGTATGTTCCGACCAGAGAGTTCAATATGTGATATGACTGACGATATGACGTGATTTCGATATGAAAATTTTTCATGGATGATCTTGAATGTGTCCTCTGTATCGTGACCAAAATTTAGCATGTTTTGAGCTCGGATGAATTTAAAGTGATTTTTACAAAACGGTCGCGCAATTCTGCCAGTTTTCTGCCTTGATTAAATGACACTTATTTCTCAAGTTTAAAAGTATTGTATGATGCATGTATGTCCAAGGAATGTGCCTAAATGTTGGAAATCACTTGTGATAAGTTGAAATGTGTTACGTGTGTTTTACACCTTTGAGATGTATGTTCGGTTTGGGAAATTTAGGAAAACGTTGAGAGAGCGACGATAGGACATGCATAGTAAAATAATGTTGTGTGAGGCTGACTTGTGTTGTCGTTGACAAGGGTGTTGGGTACTCATGAACTCGAGGATCGAGAGTTGCTAAGTTGGGTTGTGATTTTGCTAAGAGAACGAGGTGGGCTTTCTTTTCAAACCTCTTTATTTTTCCGAAAAATATTATGTGGAGATACAAGGGTGGTTTAACTGTTATGTCATGCCATGGACTGTTTTTGTTATGAGATTGTGTGCCTGATGCCTAGTTCGTATGAGTTTACTCCGTTAGGCTATATGGCTGTTTTGTGAAACGAATTCGGGTCCGAGTAAGGCCGTAAACCCTATCGGGCTGTGTACACTGGTGGGATCGTGAGCCGTCATTGCAAGTCGGCCGGTCTCGTGGGCGAATAGTGTGGCCACACTTTCGTCGCACTGTGGTTGTGACTGTTGGATTGATGTGAAAAGTGGGGAGATTATTTGACTGGCCAGTCTATGAAACATTTTTGGTGTTCTCGTGATAATTTCTTTACTGCGTATAAAACTCGAGATCACTGGTATGGATGACATAACTTGATAAATGTTTTCGGCATGAGCCCATTGAGTACAACAAGTACTCAGCCCTGCAATTTCTTTTAAAAATTTTGCAGCTTGAGCGGGATGTTGCGGTGGATGTTGAGCTGGCTAGACCTTAGGATACGTTGTGTCGTCATACATAGGCGTGATCCTTGACTCTCCTTGAACCTTATTTATCCGCTGCTATGTTTTAATTTATGTCTTAAGACCTTAAGCTTTTCGTTTTGGTGTTGGAACATGTATGGTGGTGTTAGGTTTTAAACGTGCATCTACGTTGTCTTTTGAAAATGGTATTCTCTGAGATTTAAGTTAAGTGCTTGTTCTACTTTAGTTTTTAGTTGTTATATTTCTTAAGTCTAATTTTTCCCATTGTCTTTTTAAAAGTATTTTATCTTATGTCTTTTCAAAAATAAAATATAACCTTAAAATCTTTAAACTAAGTTGTTTTCCCTTTCTTCAAATTAATTAAGTTGTTCTTTTTAAATTGTAATCCATGCATGTCGGTCACGATCGCCGCGTTTGTGGTACCCCTTGTATGGGCGGTCGTGACAGAGTGGTATCAGAGCTTTGTTCTTTCGCTCTGGTCCGAGAGTCTTCTTTCACTTTAAGTCTAAGTTAGTGAACCCTTATTTGACTAGAAGTGTCACGAAGGCTCAACATCCAAGCATCACGCTCAACCGATGAAAGTGAGGTATGTTTAAATTGTTGAAAGTATGCAAGATAGATGCATGGAATGGTTGATGATATGATGAGGGTGTTTGGCAAGTGTATGCATGTGGATGAACGTTATGCATGAAGATGAATTGTAATGACATGATTATGTGGAATATGAGCATGATTTCCATGATAATCTAAGCGCGTGATATATATATATATGAGTACGATGTTGTGATAGTATGATTTTGTTGAGTATGATGATGATTGTCAAGATGATCTAAACACGTGTTGTATGTAAGAATGGGATATTGTTCTGGTATGCTTATGTGAAACATGAGCATGAGTGACATAATGTCGTAAATATGTGTTATGTGTGAAAGTTCTACGATGTAAGCATGCGAACATAAGAAGATGGAGTGTTTTACATCAAAAATGGAAATTGATGAGTTGTTTTGACAATGTTGAAATTTATGAGAAAAGATGAGTAACTAAAAATGTTGTTTCAAACATATATGCGAAGTGCATGAGTGTTTTGTCTGGAATACAAATGCGTTATGAGTTTTGAAAGATTTGCATGGTGTTTGACATGTAGAAAAAAATGGGAAAATGATTTTGAGGTTGATTGTTTTGCAATATTAATGACTAGTTGTTCTAGTGGAGTATGATTGAGGAAAAATATTTATGTTGTGGAAAGTTGTTGGAATTTTTGAAAAAAAAAATATCTTTGAACTTTAAATGAAAACATGTTAGTTCTTTCTTTCAGGAAAATTAATTGATCAATGGAAAATATTGTGAGTATGAATTGTCCAAAAGAAAAAAAATTGAGTTTCGACAATAAAAAAAAAAGTTTTAAAAAAAAAGAAATAACTTTTTAGTTTGGAAAATTGAGCTATGGAAGTGTGATGTTATGTATGTTATGAGGTGCGAAGTATGATACGTTATTCTATGGAGTGTTTTATACGAATGATGAAAGTTGATGCGAAAGTACGTTTTAGTTGAGTCAAAACTTTTATTTCAAAAGTGAGATGTGGAATTTTTTTTGGAAAGTGTGAAAGTGTAAAGAAATTTTGTTTCAAAAGTTTAGAATATAGTTGTAAAGTTCGAAAGTGTTTTGCTATGAGATGTGAAAATGTGGTGTGTTTATCTTGAGGTATGAATTACGTAAATTATGGTAGATGAGATGATGAATTGTGTTGTGAACTTAGAGGACCTAAAATATAAGCCTAGTTGACCGCGTGAATCGTAGTTCTATGTTGAAAACTTAACAATTGCTTTTCCGAGCAATGAAACGTACGAGAATATGAGAGTTTAGGCAAACTCTTAAGTCAAGGTGCGAGACAAGAAGAACCGATGCTAAGAGATATTTTCATGCAACGACGAGCGATCATACTCGCGATTTAAATTAGTATAGTTTAATCTTGCGTAAGTGGAAGCACGATGGAGGTGATCTCCATGCCCTGCTAAGGAGCATGAGGATGATAACCATGTCCTACGAGGATAGTCATTATGACAGGCAAAGAATTTTATGAAGATATGGATTTCAACTATCGTTATTAGTGGCAATGACACGAAGAATCTCAGCGTGGAATCCACAGTTCTTAGAGCGATGTTACCAGTTTTGGCTTGCGAAAGATGAACAAGGAGGTGCGACTTTAATAGCTGAACAAACTATTCTAATCAACAGTTCTTACTTGGATTATAAGAAGTTATCTTTTAGGACCTTTCAAATAGCCGTGAGCCATTGTCTATTTAATAGCTTGTTTCATTCACACCTTGCAAGTGATGCGTATTGTTTCTTTTCCTCTATTGAGTCATAACTCACTTTCAGTTCTTGGAAAGTGGTGTTGCCTTCATAACTTTGGACACTTGGATTGATTGTAGTCTTTTTTGGCCTATTATTTATATGGACCATACTTTGACTCTGTGAGCCTTTGCTATTGAGCTTCATTCCTAAGGCTGCTTGCAGTTACGTCCTTCAATATAATCACGTTTCACAGACATGTTTTCTATGGGATATTCTTCTTCGAACTTTTGTTCTGCCTTTTATTTTGTCACCGTGTCTGTGTCAAGTTCTTTCTTACAGAGTGAAATTCTTTTTGGTTCAGTTCATGTATCCTTTCCATAATAGAACCTTTCTTTCTACAAAATGAAGTTAAGGCCTACATTTTGTTCCTTGCCTTAACAAACTTAATCCACTTGATTTTGTTTTCAATCGCCCCTTTGACTTTGAGTGCCTTTCACAAACTTATGAACCCATTGAGGTGATTCTGTCAGTCCATATTATGATTTTCCTTGAACCATAATTGGTACCGCTTTGTGACAACTGCCTACATTTCTCAATCCTCATGCAACTGATCATTTCTTTTCCTCAACCCTTTAAGTCATTATCCATTGATGTGTGGACCTTTCAATTTTGGTCGAACAACTGAATTATCTTTTGGTGGCCTATTATGAGAGTTGACATTAATTTGATTCCATCCCATATTCATGACCTATCTTATGTTCTTTCAAGCTCCGAGGGGATGATCATAACTAATTGTTACAATCCAAAATCGGTTCATATCCAAGTTAAGACTATTTGACTAAAGTTTGTGTTAGGAGAGTTAGGAGTAGTAGCTCGACTTTTACACGTCATGCCTTTGGAGAACGTTGACATAATTTTGGGAATGGATTTGCTTACCGAGAACCACGCAATGATTCACAGTAAAGAGAGACAGATTTCTTTTCAAGCCCCGGGCGAAGAGCCGGCTATCTTATATGGGATCTCCATGAACAGACGAACCTCCATAATCTCTGCTTTGCAAGCAACTACGATGATAAGAAAAGGGCGTCCGGCGTATCTGGTATACTTGAGTGGGGAACAAAAGAAGGATTTGAGAGTGGAAGACGTGGCAGTGGTGTGAGATTTTCCCGATGTGTTTCCAGAAGCTTTGCCAGGACCGCCACCCGACAGACAAGTGGAATTTACCATTGAGTTGGAACCAGGGTCTGCGCCAGTATCAAAGGCGCCATATCGAATGGCCCCTAAGGAGTTGGCCGAGTTGAAGGTACAGTTACAAGAACTGTTAGACTTGGGTTTCATTCGACCCAGTGTGTCACCATGGGGAGCGCCAGTTTTGTTCGTTAAGAAGAAGGATGGAACGATGAGGATGTGCATCGACTATCGTGAGCTTAACAAGATGACCTTGAAGAATAAGTACCCACTGCCAAGGATTGACGACTTGTTTGACCAACTTCGAGGAGCGGACGTATTCTCGAAAATGGATTTGAGATCAGGGTATCATCAACTAAAGGTCCGACGAGAGGTTGTGCCTAAGACTGCTTTTCGCACTCGTTATGGCCATTATGAATTCGTCGTGATGCCATTTGGGCTGACCAACGCCCCAGCCGTTTTCATGGACTTGATGAACCGAGTTTTCCACGAGTATCTTGACAAGTTTGTGTTAGTCTTCATCGACGACGTGTTGGTATACTCGAAGAACGAGGAGGAGCATGGACAGCACCTACGAACAGTGTTGGAAACGTTGCAAAGGGAGAAACTTTATGCCAAGTTTAGTAAGTGTGAGTTTTGGTTGACTCGAGTGAACTTCCTTGGTCATATTGTGACGGCAAATGGGATTCAAGTAGACCCAGCAAAGGTCGAGGCCGTACAGAATTGGAAATCGCCGAAAACGTCAAGTGAAATCCACAGTTTCTTGGGATTGGCGGGATATTATCGACGATTCATTGAAGGATTCTCCAAG
Source organism: Salvia splendens (assembly GCF_004379255.2). NCBI lineage: Eukaryota > Viridiplantae > Streptophyta > Magnoliopsida > Lamiales > Lamiaceae > Salvia > Salvia splendens. Next base: position 19,438,822 of record NC_056033.1, read on the forward strand.
ATTGCGAGACCAATGACGCAACTACTAAAGAAAGGGATCAAGGTGGTTTGGACGCCAGAGTGCGAGGCGAGTTTCCAACTATTGAAGGAGAAATTGACTACAACACCAGTCCTAGCGGTACCAGAACCCGACAAAGACTTCGGCGTCTATACGGACGCGTCGAAAGTAGGACTATGATGTGTGTTAATGCAGGATGGGAAGGTGATAGCATATGCTTCCCGACAGTTGAGACCGAATGAGTTGAATTTTCCGACGCATGATTTGGAGTTAGCAGCAGTGGTGCATGCACTGAAAATTTGGAGACATCACCTCTATGGAGTGAGATGCAAAATCTACACCGATCACAAGAGTCTCAAGTACTTCTTCGAGCAGAAGGAGCTAAACATGCGACAACGACGTTGGTTAGAGGTCGTGAAAGACTATGACTGCGGTATTAATTACCATCCGGGCAAGGCGAACGTGGTCGCCGATGCTTTGAGTAGGAAGAACCAACCTCAACTGGCTTATTTCCTAACGCAAGAGGAAGCGTTGATTCACGAGTTCGACAAGATGAGTTTGGAGATAGTGAAAGCGCCCGAGACAGTGGGTGCAAGATTGGCGACGCTAGTGATTGAGCCAGATTTGAAGACCAAGCTCATAGAAGCCCAGCGACGTGATGGAAAGTTGGAGGAGTTACGTGCAAAGGTGAGAGCCGAAAAGCTTGATCATTACCGCGAGGAGGCGGATAATGCTTTGACGTACGATGGACGTTTGTGTGTGCCGAACGATGAGGCGCTAAAAGAGGAGATTTTGAATGAAGCGCACAACACGCCTTACACCGCACACCCCGGAAGCACGAAGATGTATCGGGATTTGAAGCAACGGTTTTGGTGGAATGGAATGAAAGGGGACGTAGCGTCGTATGTGGAATGATGTCTGGCATGCCAACAAGTGAAGGCCTTGCACCAACGGCCATATGGGAAGTTACAACAGCTTGAAATTCACGAATGGAAGTGGGAGCATCTAGCTATGGATTTTGTGACGGGTTTACCAAAGTCACAGAAGGGCAACACCGCGATTTGGGTGATCATTGATCGACTTACTAAAAGCGCGCACTTCTTACCGATGAAGATCACTTATGGCGCGGACAAACTAGCAAAGCTCTACGTGAACGAGATTGTGCGTTTGCACGGAGTGCCAAAGACCATTGTATCCGACCGCGATACGAAGTTCACATCAAAGTTTTGGATGAGTATGCAACGCGAATTGGGCACACAACTGAACTTCAGCACTGCATATCACCCGCAATCGGATGGGCAGTCAGAGAGGACGATTCAGACACTTGAAGATATGTTGCGAGCAGTTGTCTTAGATCGAGGGGGAAGTTGGGAAACGGTTCTACCATTGGTTGAATTCGCCTACAACAATAGCTATCAAGCGACGATCGATATGGCTCCGTATGAAGCCTTGTACGGCAGGAAGTGTCAATCCCCACTTTATTGGGATGAAGTCGGCGAGAGGAAGATGTTAGGGCCCGATGCTATAAAGGAAATGACTGAAATTGTGCATCAAATCCGCGCAAGGATCAAGGAAGCTCAAGATAGACAGAAGTCGTATGCGGACGTGCGTCGAACGGAAATCAAATTCGACGTTGGTGACGAAGTGTTCTTGAAAGTGTCCCCGACTAGAGGAGTTGTGAGATTTGGAGTGAAGGGCAAGCTGAAACCGCGTTTTGTGTGACCGTACGAGATCATCGACGAAGTAGGTCCTGTAGCGTATCGTTTGGCGTTACCTCCCAGCTTTGGGAACGTGCACAACGTGTTCCACGTGTCGCAGTTGCGCAAGTACGTGTTCGACCCCAAGCATGTGATTCATCAAGAGGAAGTGATCCTAACCCCCGACATGAGCTACGAGGAAAGGCCCGAAGCAATACTAGATCGGAAGGTACAAGAGCTTCGAAACAAGTCGATAGCGTCCGTGAAGGTGTTGTGGAAGCACCATGGTCCCGAGGAAGCTACGTGGGAATTAGAAGATAAGATGAAAGAAAAGTTTCCCGAGCTGTTTATGTGAGACGTTTAAATTTCGGGACGAAATTTCTGTTTAGAGGGGAAGGATTTAACATCCCAAACTTTTGTGACCCTTTTTATTACGTTATTGGAATTTTGGATTTTTGAAACCCTTGATTTTATGTGATTAAGTGTTTTGCGTGAAATAAATTGTTGTGGTAATTGTGGAATGATGAGCTCGAGTTTTTATCGTTTTTCCAATGTGGGGAAAGATTAATAGGATCATGCATTTATCCTTTCTCGAGTCGATTCATTGAAATATTCGGCCCTTCCTAATTATTGAAATAATACTTCTCTTTGTGGATTTAATTAATTGTTTTGGGACTTTATTCCAAATTAAATCCAAACCAATGGACCCTAAATTACAATACATGAAATTCGAACTCCATCCCTTTTTCCTTGGGAGTTTCGAAAATCTCCAATAGGAAATTGGATTATTTTTCATTTGATTTAATTGGTGCTTTATGGACTCTCTTCTTTTGAAGTTAATCCAATTAAATCATGTTATATCTTATTTCTTCAACCAAAGTAAACAGAGAGTTGGGATATTTCCCTTGGCTATTTAGCCTAGCAATTTTCGGCCCTCTCCAATAAAATTGGGAGAATATTTTATTTGTTTCCTAATTTGGGGAATCCCTCTTTATTCAAATAAATTCCTATGTCAATTTAATTGGGGATGTGAATATTTTTCTACTACTTCCCTTCCATGTCACACGCTCCATATTATTATTTTCCTTGTGGGAATTTAATTGATTGTTACCTATTTTATGGGAGCCTTTTTTTTCCATAAAAAAATTACCAAATTTAAATCCTATTCTATTTAATTGGGGATTTAAATAATTTCCTTGTGCAAAGTCCTTGAAATTTTCGGCCCCCACCATAGTTTTCCTACTTGGAGATTTAATTTAATTGTTTCCTTGTATTCATTATTTTTATTTCCCAAATTGTGGATTTATTTCTCTCCAAGTAAATATCAAATAATCCCTTATTAATTTGCAGCCATAATTTTCGAAAATTAGGCTCTTTATAATTGTGGGATTTTTATTCATTGGCCTATATTTTAATTCCCCACAATTTATTTATTTAATTCATTCATGGACTTAAACCTAGCAAATAAATACAAATTAAACAAACCCTAGCCCCATCCTCCTCAAATTTTCGCCACTTTCATTCTCTCTCTCTCCCACACGTTTTTTTTCATCTCCTCCACTCTCCCATCTCCAAAAATCTTCCATTCAAGTTTGTTCTTGCAGCCATTGAAAGTACCTTCGAGAGTTTCCAACGGATCGCTTCGTTCTTCTCTTCTACCGATTGGTTTTTGTAAAGGAAGGTATATTTGCACACTTTTTCTTCTCCTTCTCTAGTGAACCACGTTTTGAGTCCTACATGCATGTAGAGAGTGTAGGTTTGATAGATCGCAAGTTCTAATGGGAGGGAAATTGTGTGTTCGTAAGAACTTGTGTGGTTTTTACGTTGTTGATTGAAATCATGTGAGTTGGATCGAATTATTAGGTGAATAATATGAGTTTGTATGCAAATATGTGTATGAGGAACGTGTAAGCATGGTTATGTGTTTTCGAGCATGAAAAATCGGTGGTTGTGTTGTGGAAGTTTAAAACCTTATTTTTGAACTAGAACCAGAAATCTGTGATGCACGACCAGTGACTTATGATCTGTATTCGACCCATCAAAAGAACGAATTTTGCTAAGAACTTTTTACTGAGTAAACTTCAAGGTGTTTTCTGTGTCTCGTGTGAATTTCAGCCCGTTTTATCGAAAAATGAATTTTTAATAAATTTTTGAAGTCGACTGAGCAAATCTGCCAGAAACGTGAGTTCTCGCCATGAATGTTTCGTTTTCTGTTTGACTGACCAAATGACCTCCGATTGATGTGATTCTTAAACTATATGAATATTTGAAGTGTCTTCTGTATTGTTTTAAATTTTAAGCCTTTTTGGGCATAGTATGAATTTATGGTAAATTTTTCAAATGAACTGCGCAATACTGTCAGAAATTGTATGTTCCGACCAGAGAGTTCAATATGTGATATGACTGACGATATGACGTGATTTCGATATGAAAATTTTCATGGATGAACTTGAATGTGTCCTCTGTATCGTGACCAAAATTTAGCATGTTTTGAGCTCGGATGAATTTAAAGTGATTTTTACAAAACGGTCACGCAATTCTACCAGTTTTCTGCCTTGATTAAATGACACTTATTTCTCAAGTTTAAAAGTATTGTATGATGCATGTATGTCCAAGGAATGTGCCTAAATGTTGGAAATCACTTGTGATAAGTTGAAATGTGTTACGTGTGTTTTACACCTTTGAGATGTATGTTGGGTTTGGGAAAGTTAGGAAAACGTTGAGAGAGCGACGATAGGACATGCATAGTAAAATAATGTTGTGTGAGGCTGACTTGTGTTGTCGTTGACAAGGGTGTTGGGTACTCGTGAACTCGAGGATCGAGAGTTGCTAAGTTGGGTTGTGATTTTGCTAAGAGAACGAGGTGGGCTTTCTTTTCAAACCTCTTTATTTTTTCGAAAAATATTATGTGGAGATACAAGGGTGGTTTAATTGTTATGTCATGCCATGGACTGTTTTTGTTATGAGATTGTGTGCCTGATGCCTAGTTCGTATGAGTTTACTCCGTTAGGCTATATGGCTGTTTTGTGAAACGAATTCGGGTCCGAGTAGGGCCGTAAACCCTATCGGGCTGTGTACACTGGTGGGATCGTGAGCCGTCCTTGCAAGTCGGCCGGTCTCGTGGGCGAATAGTGTGGCCACACTTTCGTCGCACTGTGGTTGTGACTGTTGGATTGATGTGAAAAGTGGGGAGATTATTTGACTGGCCAGTCTATGAAACATTTTTGGTGTTCTCGTGATAATTTCTTTACTGCGTATAAAACTCGAGATCACTGGTATGGATGACATAACTTGATAAATGTTTTCGGCATGAGCCCATTGAGTACAACAAGTACTCAGCCCTGCAATTTCTTTTAAAAATTTTGCAGCTTGAGCGGGATGTTGCGGTGGATGTTGAGCTGGCTAGAGACCTTAGGATACGTTGTGTCGTCATACATAGGTGTGATCCTAGACTCTCCTTGAACCTTATTTATCCGCTGCTATGTTTTAATTTATGTCTTAAGACCTTAAGCTTTTCGTTTTGGTGTTGGAACATGTATGGTGGTGTTAGGTTTTAAACGTGCATCTACGTTGTCTTTTGAAAATGGTATTCTCTGAGATTTAAGTTAAGTGCTTGTTCTACTTTTGTTTTTAGTTGTTATATTTCTTAAGTCTAATTTTTCCCATTGTCTTTTTAAAAGTATTTTATCTTATGTCTTTTCAAAAATAAAATATAACCTTAAAATCTTTAAACTAAGTTGTTTTCCCTTTCTTCAAATTAATTAAGTTGTTCTTTTTAAATTGTAATCCATGCATGTCGGTCACGATCGCCGCATTTGTGGTACCCCTTGTATGGGCGGTCGTGACACCCACTTGACCCAGTTAGCCTCGGACGCTCGAAAAAATCCATTATCGCTTTCACGATAGTCTGGTCTTTCATTTCTCCGACCTTCATGGTCTCACACCACTCCTCTACTTCTTTCTCGATATCTTCATCTACAGCGGAGTCAGTGAACTGTCTCTTTAGGAATTCTTCCTCCAAAAATTCCTGCACTAAGGGCTCCGTCACATCTACTGAGTATATGTTCTCGCTGTCGGCTGGCCTCTTCATGGCTTCATCGATTTTGAACGTGAACTGCTCTCCATTGAAGTCCAAGCTTATCGTCCCATTACGGACGTCTACGATGGTGCTTGTCGTAGACAGGAACGACCTCCCTAGTACGACTCCACTCGATTCCTTCGTTGCTGGCTCCGTCATCTTAATTACGAAAAAATCAGCTGGGTACAGAAAGTTATTCACCTTTACAATAGCGTCTTCCAGAACTCCTTGCGGGTGAATACACGATCTGTAGGCCAACTGGATCATTATGTCAATGTCGATGAGCTTGGCTGCTCCCAGCTTCTCATAGATAGCATATGGCAACACATTGATGGATGCCCCGAGATCGCACATCGCATGCTCCACTTGAATATCTCCGATTGAGATCGGGAGAGTGAACATTCCAGGATCAATCTACTTGGAGGAAAGGCCGCTTCTCTGGATCACGGCGGAGACATTCTCTTCTGTAATTAGTCTCCCTTCCTCGTTGACTTTTCCCGCCAAGTAGTCTTTGACGAATTTACTAATCGGGGGCATTTTAAACGGCGTCAAGAGCGGCACCTTCACTTCCATATCTTTGAACATACTCGCCACGTCGATCGTGGCGTCCCTGTTTCTTGTTACCATTCCTCGATACGGATATGGCTTAACTTTCTCAGTTTCTTCTCTCTGACTTTCCTCTGAGAATTCACCTCCCACTTTTGCCTTACCTTTTTCATTCCCTTTTGCTTGCTCTGCCCTACTGGATTCTCCTTCTTCTTCATGGCTTGGTCCAGACATAGATGCTGGAGACTTCACAGATGGAGGAGGGCTCTGGTAGACTTTTCCTGATCTTAGGGATACTTCGCTAGTGTGCTCACGACCAGGTGGTTGTATAGTGGCTGGAATCTTTCCTTCATTTCCCCTCAACTCTCCCAGCGACATCGCAACTTGAGAAAGTTGCTTCGTCAGTATTTGCAAAGCCGTCCGCTATTCCTTCTAAGCCTCTTGGATTTCCCGCATCGCATTATGGGCTTGATGTGGTACTATCATATCTCCTTGGCCATCGTTGGGGTGTCGGTTGTATCTTTGATTCGGTGGTCCCCAACCGTGGTTGGGCTACGGGTAGTCAGATTGCCCATAATTCTCTTGCTGGTATTGCGGCTGGGTATGCTGTTGGTTGCTTCTCTGGTGTGGCGGAACATAACTCAGCATTTGGTTGTTCGGTTGCCTTCCCTGGTTGTTTGACTGGGGGCCTTGCTGTCTGTATCCCCAATTTCCCTCATTCTGTCTGTTTGACCAGTTTGGTTGTCCTCCATTGGACCAGTTTCCTTGAGGTCCACTTGACCAACCTGCCTATTCTCCCTGCATTCTGATCCCTCCGCTATTTGCCCTCTTCTGGTTTCGGGTTGGCCAGTTGGGCTGCCCCTCGGAGGGTTGCATCTGCTGTGTCAAGGGTTGAGGTGGTTGGCTCTGACTCTGATCAGTCCACCTGAAGTTAGGGTGGTCTCTCCATGGAGCGTCTCTCTGTTTGCCCTGGATCCAGTTGCCATTCGCATTCCAGTGGCCAACGGCATTCACTTGGGCTTGCGGCTCTACCTCATGGGGAAACTCGCAATAGTAATAGTGATGCTCTTCCGGTGGTGGTGGCGGCGCATACTGCGGCTCTTGGGGTGCAGGCGGCGGAGGTGCTCTGGATTTTTCTACTGCCTTAAGCAGCTTCTTCTCCATATGTTCGAATCGAGCCTCTAATTTTTCGTCACTACGCGCCTCGGCTGCGTGTACTGCACCCCTTCTATACTGGCCACGGGACGTCTCGTACGAGCGTTTGGCCTCAATGAGCCTCTCTAGAATGTTCTTGGCTTGGCTGAATGGGGTATTTGAGAAATCCCCTTGAGCTGCGAGGTTGAGGTCGTTCTTGCTGTCGATTGTCAGTCCACCGTAGAAGATCGAGTAGATCTCCCGCTCCCCCAGCTTGTGGTTGGGGCATGCTTGAAGGAGCCCTTGGAATCTATCCCAGTATTGGCCGAGGGGCTCATCGTACTCCTGTCTGGCTTCCGTGATCTCCCACTTGAGGGCACTCGTTTTTTACGCTGGAAAGAAGCGATCAAGGAATATCATTCGGAACTCGGCCGATGTTTTGATGGACCCTTCTGGCAGTCTCGACAGCCATACTCCAGCTTTACCCTCCAAAACGAAGGGGATGACCTTCAGTCGGTAATCTTAAGACGTAGATCTAGCCGGTACAGGCTGGATATCACAGTAGCGGCAAAATTCCTCCAGTAAGACGTACGGACACTCTTTTGAAAGGCCGTAAAAGTGGGATAAAACGGCCAGTACTCCTGACTTGATCGCGATGGTCCACATCCCATGAGTAGCGGCAATGGCTTTGATAAGTCGTATTCTTGGCCTTGGTTACTGGTCAGTGTAATGTTCATAATTGGAATATATCTGCAAAACAGTTGCTAAAGTGTGCAGGGAAGTGTTCTAGCCAGTATGGGAATGTTAGGAGAATTCAGGTGAGAAGGCTCGAGATGGAGAAGAAGGATAGCTGGGAAGATCAGCCGCAAGCAAGGGGGTAAAAGAGTCATTTCATGTTTGAAGTCTACCCTAAAAATCAAGGGAGGCCTCCCTATAAAAGGAAGCCACTTGGAGAGAGAAGGGGGATCGATTAGTTCATCAACTCCTATGCTTAGTTAGAAATCTCTCTTCGGTAGATCAATTCTTCAGCATTATCCTTCATATTCTCGTTCCTCGCCGACAGCCATGGTCACCTGAAGCTCATCAGTTCGCCGGAGTTCCACATCCTTTCGTTCCAGTCAGCGTGTTTCGTAGTGTTAACAGTTTCATCGCCCGGATTGGCAAACAATCTTTATTTGCTTTCTTAGTTAATCGCACTTTGTTTTCTTACGTTGGATTTGTTGCACTTTCAATATTTGCGTACTTTGCAGTCTTAGTTGTGATCCAAACGTTTCTATGATATGAAGTTGTTTTTGTGCATCGGTTCTTGTTTGATCTCGTTCTTTTCTGCCTAGATAGCTTAAATCTAGTAGTTACGGTAATTTCTAGTTGTTGCGAGCATGTTTCCATTTTCGAATTGATAGATCTGAGTTCTTGAGTTCAGTTTGCTGGTAGATTTTAGATCTGAAATGGTTAAATGCGAAAGCCTAGTTTACGTAGTTTCTGCCACCTTGCAGTTTCGGTATTTGATCTTTTGATTTGAGGTTTTAATTGTAGATCTGTGTTCATGAAGTTGTTAATCTGTGTTTCTATGGTGATAATTCTGGATTCGCTGATCTGATTTGATTCATGTTGAAGAAGATAACATCTCCATTCAACTTTTGGACCACTTTTGCTTTTTAACCAGTTTTTACTTTTGTCCTTTACTTTTCTGCTGTCACTTTTCAGATCTGTAGGCCTAGTCACCTAACTACCTCTTTTCCTCTGATATTCCGTTTAGCCTTTTATAGTAAACTCGTACTTTCCATATATTTCCTGAAACATATGATCCCCACTTTCCACGTACACGGCTACATGTCAATCATCTTTCTCTCCGCCTCCTAGTCAGTAGAGTAACATCTTAAATTCTAGCCTAGATAAAGTCTCAACCCAAAGCGTGGTAGTTAACCAAACCTTTCCAGAATTTCACCACAATTCCCAAAGCGCATTCGTCTCTGTGGGATTCGACCCTTACGTCCACTATACTAGTCAGTAGAAGTGGGTTGAGGAATTATTGATACCAAGTTCAGGCAGAGCGGGGTTTCCATCCTGATCAGTAGGATACATCCTGTGCTCGACAAGACACATTACACAAACCTGCTCTTTCAAATGGCGCCGTTGCCGGGGATGAATGGCGTTATTAACTGTTATTGTGTGTGAGACTTTGGCGTACATATTGTGGATAATTTTTCTATTTCTTTTTATTTCAGTTTATGAGAAGCAGTTCGGCTCCTGACCAGTGGAGACCGAATATACTTCAGAGAGGATCTATACTCGTAACCACTCGATCCGGCCTGTCGACAGCTTTGTCTGATTTAGGTTCGAGTAGTGACGAAGAACAAGACACCATAGAAGGTGGAATACTAGACAATCCAAGGCTACAGTTGGAAGGCAATCCAAGGAGAATGGCTGACCACGATGATGACGATCCAGAGATCGGAACGCTGAATGCGCATACCGAAGAAGAACCACCGCAAGCTATAGTAGTCACCCCGGGGCAGACAGCTTGTGATATGAAGCCCCATGTTATTGCAATCCTGCCCACGTACTGTGTTAAGAGCTATGAAGGCCCTTGCGAATTCCTTCATGAGTTCTGTAAGATTTGTAGGGCACAGAGAAGGCCAGCAGGGGCGACCGAGGATGACTATAGATTGAAGGCTTTGTCGTTCGTTCTAAAAGGGGAGGCTAACACCTGGTTCATGCGACTACTCTCCAATTCCATTGAGAGTTGGGCAGATTTCAAGTCGGCATTCTTAGGGGAATTCTTCCAGTCATCAAAGACGAGTGCGCTGAAGATAGAGATCACTAGTGTGAAACAAGGGTACAATGAACCCTTGAGTGACTATTGGGCGAAATATATGAGCCTCTTGGATGCATGTCCGAATCATCGTATGGCCGATATAGAAATACATCATACCTTTTATGAGGGGATGAACAAGGCAACAAAGGACCTAGCAAACTCCTCGTCAGGAGGAAGTTTCACGCAGTTTAGGGTCAGTGAATCTAAAAGAGTCCTAGGGAAGTTATTGAGTGCAAAGAAGGAGTACGACAATTTAAGAGATGGTTACAACAGAGAAAGGATTGCTAGTGCCTTGTCTACTAACCAGGAGCACAAGTTAGAGCAGAAGATGGATTTGAAAATGGATGAATTGAAGAAGACACTCAGCGCGATCGAGAAGAACGCACCACCCACTTCCCCAACTAGGAACTACAAGGGTACAGAGCAGGGAAATCAAGGACCAGGCTGTGATCAGCCTAATGATTTTGTCAATATGGAGCAAGTCAATGCTGCGGGGTACTATAATTCTAATGGGAATTGGATCCAGGGAAGGCAGCGGGACGCACCATGGAGGGACCATCTTATCTTTCGATGGGGAGACGGGAACAAAAATCAGAGCCAAGGTCAAGGTCAGAACCAATACAACCCCTACCCGAACCAGAATCCCAACCGTTGCCCAGCAAATCCTGACCACCAAGCCAACTGGTCAGGAAGGAACCAACAAACCCATAACCAGAACTCACAAAACCAGAACCCGAACCCTGTTTATATACCACCCCACCTAAGAAACTTTCAAAATTACCAGAATCAGCCTAATCGGGGTCCACAACATCAGCAGAACCAAAACCAGTTCCAAAACCAAAACCAATATCACCAAGACCAGTACAACCCTCCTTGCCAGTATAACCAGTACCCGCCTAACCAGAACCAGCAAAACTTCCAAAATTTTCAGCTCAACCAAAATTCTCAGTATAACCAGCACCAAGGGCCAAATCAGTCCCAATATCCTAACAGGTCAAGACGATCTATGGAGGATATAATGGGAGAATTGCTTGCTTCGCAGCAGGGCATCAAGGGTGAGTTGCAGTCCAATAATGAAGTAGTGCAGGGGATGCAGAATGCCCAGAAGGAGCATAAAGCGAACATTAATATGATGAATAGGCAGTTGGCCCAGCTAGCAAGTTCGATGGGTGAGTTAAAAGGAAATTCAGGGAAACTCCCGTCTACAGTCCATGTGCCTGAGAAAGCAAACGTGAGCAAGGTCACATTGCGGTTCGGTACCTCCTATGAGGTGCCCAAACCAAAGAAGTCCAGTGGGGAATCAAGTGAAACAACATTACTGAGAGACGTTGTCTCGGAAGAGGAGCTACACAAACCTCTACCCCAAATGCAAGATCCATTTTTCTTGAGTGAGGAACCGTCGAGGAACAGTGAAACCGGAAACAGGCAGCCTAAGGTGGACTCATCTAAGGAAAAAGAACTGACGAAGGAAACTCCAGCCCAGAATGTGCCCGAGAAAGACTCCGGGAAGGCTGTCGAGGAGCTGGTCGAAGAAGAGAAAGGGAAAAAGCCATTCCCTTATCGTTTCGTGACCAAGAGAAAGAAGGAAAACCCAGTGGATTACATGTCAATTTTTGGCAAGCTGGATGTCACCATACTATTCTTCCAAGCCGTGAAGCTACCCCCGCTTGGAAAATTTATCAAAGAATTCATAGCATGGAAAGCCCAGAAGGATGGGAAGATCATGGTGGAAGGGATAGCGTTAGCAATTGTGCAAGAAAAGCTACCACCCAAGAGAGCAGACCCAGGTATGTTCACTTTACATATAACTATAGGAGATGTAAAAATCGAGCATGCAATGTGTGATCTGGGAGCTTCTATAAATGTTATGCCATTGTCAGTTTATAAACGGCTGAAGGGAGTAACGTTATCGAGCACTAGGGTATTAATCCAACTGGCTGATAGGTCGTGTATAAGTCCTGAGGGAGTGTTAGAGAATGTGTTGGTGAGAGTACATGATTTTACTTACCTGCTGACTTTTACGTGATCAAGATGGGTGAGTCTGAAGCTAGGGAGTCTAGCGGTATTTTGTTAGGAAGGCCATTTCTTAGGACAGCCAAGACGATTGTAGATGTGGCTGAGGGAAAAATTTATATTGATTTTCATGGAGAAAAGTTTACCTTTGATATCAATGAGGCCATGAAAAAGCCTATCGATTCTGAAAATCTATGCTATGTGGATGTAATTGACCCTCTAGTCCAAGATTTTCTTGAGACTGAATTATTGCAGGAAAAGCTACAAGCATTGGATGTATATGGGTAGGCTGATGTAGAGGCAGCTGCATGGTGTGACCTGATCAGTAGCCAAGGGTTAACTGATGAAGAGATAGAAGGAGCTATTAAGGACTTCTGCCAGAAATCAGAATTTATTGGAGCCGCAGGGGCTAAGCTACCAATCAGTACAGATGAACTCTCAGAGGGAAAATTAGAAAAGGAAGGGGATGCTGCAAGAAACCCTCTCCAAACAGACACACTTCCCCCACAAGTTGAATTGAAGAAGTTGCCAGCAACCCTGAAGTATGCCTTTCTCGGGGAGGAAAACTTATATCCACTGATAATAAGCAGTAGCCTGACAAAGGAACAAGAAGCAAGGCTACTGACCGTTCTAGGCAGGAACATGAAAGCAATTAGATGGAGCCTTACAGATTTGGTGGGAATAAGCCCTGACGTCTGCATGCATCATATTAGGCTAGAAGAAGGGGCGAAGGCACATCGAGATTCGCAGAGAAAGGTGAATCCCAACACGCGGGAGGAAATATTGAAGGAAATCTTGAAGTTGTTGTCATTAGGGATTATCTATTCGGTGCCCGATAGCGAGTGGGTCAGCCCTGTGCACATGGTCCCCAAGAAGTCCGGGATTCAAGTGGTTCAAAATGAGAGGAATGAGCTGATACCGACAAGGCTAGTCACTGGTTGGCGGATGTGCATAGACTACCGCAAGCTGAACGCCGCGACCAGGAAAGACCACTTCCCCCTACCGTTCATCGATCAGATGTTGGAGCGACTGGCTGGGAAGAAGTACTTTTATTTTTTGGATGGATACAGCGGGTATTTTCAGATTTACGTGAATCCTGAAGACCAGGATAAACCTTCACCTGCCCGTTTGGAACCTATGCGTACAGACTCATGCCGTTCGGACTTTGCAACGCTCCGGGAACATTTCAGCGATGCATGATGAGCATATTTTCTGATCTAATTGAGGAGCGTATAGAAATATTCATGGATGACTTCACAGTCTACGGAGACCCTTTCGACTCATGCCTTCGTCATTTGGATGTAGTCTTGGAGAGGTGTCGAGCGAAGAGCCTAGTCTTCAATTTTGAGAAATGTCATTTCATGGTCACAGAGGACATCATTTCCAAACTACCTTTTCCTACTGACCAGAAGAAAATAAGGGGTTTTCTAGGGCACGCGGGATTTTATCGCCGATTCATTAAAGACTTTGCCAAAATTGCCCAACCCCTCACCAGACTTCTCCAAAACGAAGTAGAATTTAATTTTGATTATCAATGCAAGGTTGCTTTCAACTTGCTCAAGGAAAAGCTGATATCCGCACCGATTATCCGGGCTCCTGACTGGGATCATCCGTTCGAAGTGATGTGTGATGCCATCGATTATGCAGTAGGAGCGGTTCTGGGTCAGAAGATCGAGGGAAAAAGGTATGTGATCTTTTATGCATCTAAGACATTGAATCAAGATCAAAGGAATTATGATACCACGGAGAAGGAGATGCTAGCCGTGGTTTATTCATTCGAGAAGTTTCGGCAGTACTTGTTAGGGTCAAGGGTCATCGTTTATACTGACCATGCAGCCATTAAGTACCTGGTTACCAAGAAAGAATCCAAACCCCGCTTAATCCGATGGGTACTCTTGTTACAAGAGTTCGATTGGGAGGTGGAAGACAAGAAAGGGGTTGAGAATAAGGTTGCGGATCATTTGAGCATGATAGTGCAGGATGGAAATAGCGAGGAGGTGAGAGATCGATTCCCGGAAGAACACTTGTGTGAAGTTATTTTCGCCGCCAGAAAAATTGACTGGGAAGAAGTGATGAAGCTTACTGGCCAGGATGTGACAGAAAGAGGAAAGGAAAAAGTAGGGGAGGAGCCATGGTATGCGGACCTAGCCAACTACCTCGTTTCAGGGGAGCTTCCAGAAGTGCCGAACATCACCAAAGCTCAAAGAATGAAGATCAAGAGTGAGTCGAAATACTACTTTTAGGACGACCCGTATCTTTGGAGGGTAGGAGCCGATCAAGTGATAAGAAGATACGTTCCTGACTGGGAGCAGAGGGACGTATTGACGCATTGCCACTCTCTGGCATGTGGAGGACATTTCGGTCCCAAGAAGACGGCGAGAAAGATTCTGGATAGCGGATTTTATTGGCCATCCCTCAACAAAGATGCCTACGAGTATTGTAGAAGTTGTGAGCGTTGTCAACTGACCGGTGGAATATCCGCGCGAGATGAAATGCCGCACGTCCCGATCATTGTTTATGAGTTGTTCAACATATGGGGGATGGATTTTATGGGGCCTTTTCCCTCATCGTATGTGAACTTATATATCTTAGTTGCAGTTGACTACGTCTCCAAATGGGTAGAGGCCAAGGCCACGAGCACGTGTGAAGCAAGGGAGGTAGCCAAGTTCCTCAAAAGTAATATTTTCTGTCGATTCGGAGTACCAAGGGCCATAATATCTGATCAAGGCACCCACTTATGTAACCGCACCATCGAAGCCTTGATGAAGAAGTACGGTGTGCATCACAGACTATCAAGCTCCTACCACCCGCAAGCGAACGGGCAGGCAGAGATCTCTAACCGAGAGATAAAGAAGATTCTGGAGAAGACTGTAAATCCTTCCAGGAATGACTGGGGTATGAGGTTAGAGGATGCTCTATGGGCATATCGCACAGCCTACAAAACCCTCATAGGAATGTCCCCGTACCGAATCATTTTTGGAAAGATGTGCCACTTACCAGTGGGAATTGAGCACCGAGCATACTGGGCAGTACAACAAGTGAATATGGATGCTACAGCCTGTGAAGAGGAAAGGAACCTGCAACTGCAGGAGTTATAGGAACTCCGATTGGAGTCGTTTGATTCAGCCATGTGGTACAAAGAGCGAACCAAATTGTGGCACGACAGGAATCTGAGGACCAAGGATCTTCATGTTGGGCAGAAAGTACTACTCTTCCAGTCGAGGTTGAAGCTCATGCCTGGAAAACTCAAGTCGAAATGGACAGGGCCTTATGTCATCACCACACTCCGTTCTAATGGAGCATTGGAGATTTCAGGGAGTCTTTCTAACTCTGAACCTTTTATTGTGAATGGGCATAGACTGAATATATTTAGAGCCAATAGTGATGTGGCTGTAGTGGATGAGATCCCACTGCAACCACATACTCAGGTATCATACTAACCGGTAGGATAAGGATTGGGATTCTACTAAGCTAGCTCCTTTAGCGTAATGTACATATGCTGGCAAAGTAGAATTCCAAATTTCCTAAGGAAGATGTAAATATGGTACATGTGTGGTAGTTAATTAATTTGAACCTTTGCATGCTAGTTAATTTAAGAAAACCTAAAAATATTTTTTAGGACCTCAAATGTTAATTGGGAGTACGTACTGACCATCAGAATACCATTTTGGTGAAACTCCCCAATTTATTTAAGTGTCCTTTTAACTTTGTTTCTACTCTAGGAAAATATAGGGGGAAATCATTATAGGGCAGAATTTGATTTTGGGGCTTGCTGCAGCTTTGCAGGCGGGCAGCGACTGAAAAGAAGCGCGTGGTGCAGTGAAAGGACGGGCGACATCTAATCAGGAGACCGCTAGCTAAACCGCCCCTCACACTAACCAAAGCTAACCTAGAACCGCCTATCACCGGTTATAAACCCCAACTACCCTTTTTCCACCCCATAACTGAACCGCCTCTCCCATTTTTCATTTTACAAACCCTCAATTTTTCCATTTCTCTCTACATTTTTCCACCATCACTCCACAAAAACCACCACCCACATTCACCCAAGAAATCACAGGTCTAATCCATGGGAAAGAAATCATGGGAAACAAAAATCAAACCCACTTCAACCCGCAGGGAAGAAACTCCAAAATCACCACCGCCGCGGGAAGAACGGCCGCCAAGCCCACAACCACCGGAACCGACTTCTCAGGCACTGAAAGAGCAGGTTTGTGCAGGTGTCATTTCAAGCAAAGGGTGTATCCTACTGATCAGTATGGAAGTCCCTACTAAACGTGAACCTGGTATCAATAATTCCCAACCCTCTTCTACTGGGTAGTATAGTGAAGGTAAGGGTCGAATCCCACAGAGATGAATGCGTTTTGGGAATTGTGGTGATATTCTGGAAAGGTTTGGTTAGCTACCACGCTTTGGGTTGAGACTTATCTAGACTGGAATTTAAGGTGGTACTCTACTGACTAGGAGGTGGGAAAGGTGTTGGACAGGCGCCTGTGTACGTGTTAGTGGGGAACATGATGTTCGGCTAATAAATGAAGAAGGTACGAGTTTACTATAAAAGGCTAAACAGAATATTAGAGGGAAAGAGGTAGTTAGGTGACTAGGCCTACAGGTCTAAAAAGTAACAACTGAAAAATAAGGAAAAGTAAAGGACAAAAGTAAAAAAAATGTTAAAAAGCAAAAGTGGTCCCAAACTTGGATGAAGATATTGTCTTCTTCAACATAAATCAAATCAGATCAGCAAAACCAGATTCATCACCATAAAAACACAGATTAACAACTTCAAGAACACAGATCTACAATTACAACTTAAAATCTAAAGATTAAACTAACGAAACTACAATTATGCTTACTGGTCAACATGCAAGGTGGCAGAATAACGTAAACTCGGATTTCACACTAAGACACTTCTGGAAAATAAATCTAAACAGCCACTGAACTAACAAATCACAGATCGAACAACTCCAAATGAAATCATGCTTCCAACACTTAGAAATTACTGCAACAACTAGATCTAAGCTACCTAGGCAGAATGAAACAGATTTGAACAGAAAAAGAGATGGATAAAAACAACTTCATTGTATAAAACGTTTGGATCTCAACAAAACACTTCAAAGGATGATAAGTACTGAAAATGCAGCAGATCCAACGAAAGAAAACAAGTAAAGGTTAACTAAGAAAGCGAATAAAGATTGTTTTGCCACTCCGGGCGATGAAACTGCTAACTCTGATCGTGCTGACTGGAACGAGAGAATGGAACTCCGACGAACTGATGATCTTCAAGTGACCATGGCTGTGGCGAGGAATGAGACTCTGGACTGGGCTGAAGGACTGAACTACCGAGAGAATTCTACCTAAGAGTGATGATGATGAATGAGTGTCCCCTCTCTCTCTCTCCAAGTGGCTTCCTTTTATAGGGAGGCTTACCCTTGATTTTAGGGTAAAACCTCGTGGCAAGATGACTTCTTTGCCCTTATTTGTGGTTGATCAGTCCCAGCTATCCTTCTTCTCCATCTCGAGCCATTTTTGCATGCATACTGGTCAGTATGTAATCGTTCTGACGCCCTTTTCACCTGAAGTATCTGAAGCTTTGCCTACTGGCTAGAACACTCAACCTGCACACTTTGAGCAACTGTTTTGCAGATATAATCAATTATGCACATCATACTGACCAGTAACCAAGGCCTAGAATATGACTTATCAGGCGCCAACAATGGTTTCCTTGGATGCAATGGCGGAATTCCTTCGACTGCAGGACCCTAACAGAGATTGGGCGGCGGTGCTGGCTAGTTTTAGTCAAATGGGAGGAGCCCCATATGAACCGAATGTGTAATCCACGGTACAACCAACTGTTTCCATTCCGATTTCCACCGAAATTCCACCAGAAAGAAAATCTCCATCGGTAACCGTACCGCCAGAATCTTCGGAACCCTCCTAAACTCCACAACAAAGTGATTCGATGGAGGTTGACCCCATATCCGCCCATTACGATTCCGACTCAGATGAACGTGAAGCGAGGAAAAGCAGGGAACAGGGGAGCCTACAAGGAGACGATGAACCAGAGAAAACGCCGGCGGCGGGGACCATTTCTCAAGGACCCGTACCAGTGGAGAGACCGGCCCTACTACCCAGGATCCACTTTCGACACAAGCAGAGAAGGAACCCGAAGAAGAGAAAGACGAGGATGACGGAGAGGAAGCCAGATATCAAGTAGAAAGAAAACGGAAAGGGAAAGCCTCTGTCAAGAAGAAGCCCAGCAGCAAGAGGCAGCGCACATTCAATACTGGCGTAGTCATAACTGAAGCCACTCAGAGAACCCCACCAAACCGCAGAGAGTCGAGCGATAACGATTATACTGCCAGCGATGAATCCGAATCAGATAGTGATACATCCATGGAGAATGAGGAGTACAAGGAGCAACAACTCCCAGGCGATCATCGGGAGCTATTACATCCTCCTGCGGAGAGACTCCGATTCAGAAGATGGGCAGTGGAGCTCACAGACGAGTTAGTGGAGGAGATGAAACTTTTCGACTCCAAAAAGCTCCAAGATGCTTTCGGCACCAAGGATGACAAGATCAAACATGTTAAATGTGGAAAGGTACTTCATTTCCCTTCCTTGGATGAGTTGGAAGCTCGTGAGTCGTTTCTGGCCTATTTGCGTGCGTTGGCTTTTGAGTGGTTGTTGGAGAATGGAGATCTGAGTGTCCCGGTTAGATTAGCGAAGGAGTTTTTCACGACCTTTAGGTTTAAGGTCACCACTGATCTAGATGAGGAATGTATCAGTTTTAGGCTGTTTGGCGGAGAGATACGGATGAGCTTGATTGAGTGGACCGTGCGTCTGGGAATGTGCAGTTTGGAGGAGGCCATAGGGCTTGAGTGGAGAAGTAGGGAGCGGGGAATTCCCCGCAGACATGTGGAATTTGAGCCCCAGGAAGCCTGGCTCACCCTGATGTAGGGCAGTTCCAGTCCACTATATCTCCCTCCGTCCATTTCAACACCTGATTCTGCGTCTGGTACAGCTTTACCTGGATTTTAATTTGTTGGGGCAATAAAATTCCGCCGTCCGAACTTCAATGACCGAACTGTACCTCCTCAGGTGCGCTAAGCGCGGAAGGACAGTGCACCTGGGCTTCTGGACCGCGTACCAGTGTCACCTCATCGCCACCCACCCAGCGAGAAACCTCTCCCTCTGCCATATATTGGGAGTATTTGTCAGAAACAACATAGCTATCTTGGAGGGAGAGGACTTATCCCCCTTGACGATGGTCGACCCTCCTGGCCTCTTTGATACACCTTTGTTCGTCCGAACGAACACCGTTTACATGAGGCAGGGCATACCATGTTTCTACGCGATGGGAGAAGAAGCTATACCAGCCGGGAGAGCGACGGCAGCCCAGGGAACACTAGCGCAGGAGCAGAGGAAGGAGAGGTTGGAAAAAGCAGTGGCAGAGTTAGCCGATGATAATAGGAAAGCAAGAGCGGAGTTAAGCCGTTTGGCAACTGTGATGGAAGGAATCTTGAAACAACTGGCGACCGGGAAGTTGGTCCGTGAAGCTGGACCGAGTGGCCATGGAGGCCAGGATGATGAACCCATGGGGACCAAGACAGAAGAAGAGAAACAAGAGGAAGGAGATGCCGAAGAGTCGACAGAATCTGGGAACATCCAGTCCGAGAATGAGGTGGAACAACCGAAAGAACCACCTACACCACAACCTACCCCGCGAAGGAGCAGGAGGAACAAGTGACCAACCATACTGACCAGTTAGTTTTCTTTTTATTTTCAGTTTTTAGTTTTTCGTATTTTAATTGTGTTTTGCTGTGTTTTCAGGTAGTATAATCTGTGTAGTATGTGAGCAAACCCCTTTCATAACATTTAGCCTACGCAATAGTCTAAGTGTGAGAAGTAAAGAGTTTGTCATTTTTGGCGCATGTGTTTGTGTTTTCTGTTTTCTTTTTCGTATGCATGACAACTCACACTTAGCCTATTATATAGTCTAAGTGTGAGGAGTTTGTTGTATATATATGTTTAGGTTTGATGGTTTCTGTTTAGATTTTAAACTCTCCCACTTAGCCTATTATATAGTCTAAGTGTGAGAACTTTTTAATATAAGTATGTCTTGTTGTGTTTTGGTATGTCTGTGCGTCAGCCATACTGGCCATTACCTTTTTCCACTTCACAGCCTCATCTGAGGGCAGACACGTGTGAAGTGGGAGGGGGGAATATGCACTGGCCAGTATAACATGTGTACATTTGTGTTATCTGTGTTTAAGTGTTTGTGTAGTGTCTAGGTCTAGTTTTTTTATTTGATTGGACTTAAAACTCAACTGTCTCGAATTGACGGTGAGGGGAATTGAGGGAGATAGGACATGCTGGAAAATGGAAACCACCCCCCCTTAGTATCTCCTAGTCAGTATAGATGATGCGAGTATGAGAGAAAAGCTCACACTTAGAGCCAAAACACAAAAGCCCTCTTAAAATTTGAGTCAAAAACCTAAAGTTGAACCACTTTCCACTAATTCAGAAAAGAAAAGACTGGCTGCCACAAGGTGCCTAGGGTAAAGTGACCGCGTGTAGCAACACTGAAGGCAGTAGGAACCCCCCTCCCCCTAAAAAAAATTACCAACCCTTAGAACCCCACTTTCTAGCCATATATACCCAGATATAACCCCTAGCCCCTGGAATTGTGTGTGTGCAAGGCAAAAGGCAAGGAGGCAACTAGCCAGAAGGACATACAATAAAGAAACCAACTGGAGCGAAAAGAATTGAGAAGCAGGGAGAAAATCGACCAGGAAGTCATTCCAGGCCCAAAAATAATAAGAAGGAAAATGTGAAGAAAATGGTCGAAAACACTTGACCACAAAAAGAATGTGAAGGAATAAGGGTGGCGAAGCCACAAGATGCTACTGAACAGTTGGGAAGCAACTTCGGAAAAAGTCCAGCCAAGCAGAAGTGGCAGCCGAAAGCCTGAGCGCACACAGTTCCCCCGCATCAGAATAAAGTAATGGTTTTTGAACCTTAGAGCCTTAGGAACAACCACCACAAACACTATAACCCAATAGCCCCGTTACAAGCCTAAAAGACCTTCAGTAGCCGCACGTGAGATCTAAGTCCGAAGCATCTGTGGTTCAGCGCTATGAGAGAATACAGTCCTAACATCCCCAGTGAGGAGTGAGTGACTGAGAGAATCTAGTGTTAAGCCGCGAGTGTGGGTGATCTTGACAAGCGGATGTACTGACTGGGAAGGAAAAGGGGAGGGCGGCGGAAATTCAAGGTTGTCTAAGGCCGGATTGCACCTGATCCCAAGGGGAGAGATGGTTGAAAATATAGCCCAATTGAGTTGTGTTAATGTGTTTAAGTGTCTTTAGTTCTGTTTATGTGTATGTGTCCGTGCTTATGTGTTTTTCTTTGCGCCATAGTTTAGGGTCTAGGTTAGGATAGATTCGGTCAGGGGAGTAACCAAGCTAGAATTCGACTTACTTCTTTTGTTGTTCTTCACGCTTGAGGACAAGCATGTGGTAAGTGTGAGCAGTTTGATAAGTCGTATTCTAGGCCTTGGTTACTGGTCAGTGTAATGTGCATAATTGGAATATATCTGCAAAACAGTTGCTAAAGTGTGCAGGGAAGTGTTCTAGCCAGTATGAGAATGTTAGGAGAATTCATGTGAGAAGGGCGTCAGGATGTTGCTATCCTGACCAGTATGCATGCCAAAAAGGCTCGAGATGGAGAAGAAGGATAGCTGTGTAGATCAGCCGCAAGCAAGGGGGCAAAAGAGTCATTTCATGTTTGAAGTCTACCCTAAAAATCAGGGGAGGCCTCCCTATAAAAGGAAGCCACTTGGAGAGAGAAGGGGGATCGATTAGTTCATCAACTCCTATGCTTAGTTAGCAATCTCTCTTTGGTAGATCAATCCTTCAGCATTATCCTTCATATTCTCGTTCCTCGCCGACAGCCATGGTCACCTGAAGCTCATCAGTTCACCGGAGTTCCACATCCTTTCGTTCCAGTCAGCGTGTTTCGTAGTGTTAACAGTTTCATCGCCCGGATTAGCAAACAATCTTTATTTTCTTTCTTAGTTAATCGCACTTTGTTTTCTTACGTTGGATTTGTTGCACTTTCAATATTTGCTTACTTTGCAGTCTTAGTTGTGATCCAAACGTTTCTATGATATGAAGTTGTTTTTGTGCCTCGGTTCTTGTTTGATCTCGTTCTTTTCTGCCTAGATAGCTTAAATCCAGTAGTTACGGTAATTTCTAGTTGTTGCGAGCATGTTTCCATTTCCGAATTGATAGATCTGAGTTCTTGAGTTCAGTTTGCTGGTAGATTTTAGATCTGAAATGGTTAAATGTGATAGCCTAGTTTACGTAGTTTCTGCCACCTTGCATGTCACCCAGTAGTTCCAGTTTCGGTATTTGATCTTTTGATTTGAGGTTTTAATTGTAGATCTGTGTTCATGAAGTTGTTAATCTGTGTTTCTATGGTGATAATTCTGGATTTGCTGATCTGATTTGATTCATGTTGAAGAAGATAACATCTCCATCCAACTTTTGGACCAATTTTGTTTTTTAACCACTTTTTAC
This sequence comes from Salvia splendens, assembly GCF_004379255.2. NCBI lineage: Eukaryota > Viridiplantae > Streptophyta > Magnoliopsida > Lamiales > Lamiaceae > Salvia > Salvia splendens. The sequence goes on from NC_056033.1 coordinate 19,461,685, forward strand.
TTTTGTCCTTTACTTTTCAGCTGTCACTTTTCAGATCTGTAGGCCTAGTCACCTAACTACCTCTTTTCCTCTGATATTCTGTTTAGCCTTTTATAGTAAACTCATACTTTTCATATATTTCCTGAAACCTATGCTCCCCACTTTCCACGTACACGGCTACATGTCAATCATCTTTCTCCCCACCTCCTAGTCAGTAGAGTAACATCTTAAATTCCAGCCTAGATGATCCAAAGCGTGGTAGCTAACCAAACCTTTCCAGAATTTCACCACAATTCCCAAAGCACATTCATCTCTGTGGGATTCGACCCTTACGTCCACTATACTAGTCAGTAGAAGTGGGTTGAGGAATTATTGATACCAGGTTCAGGCATAGCTGGGTTTCCATCCTGATCAGTATGATACATCCTGTGCTCGACACGACACCTGACACAAACCTGCTCTTTCAGGCATGTGTGGGCTCCTTCTCGTCATGAGCGTGCAGAGAGCCAATTCCTGAGTCGTTGTCGATGAGGGCCATCTCTGCTTTTGCTTGTTCAAGTGGTGGTGGTCTGGGCTGCACGTTCTGCTCTCCTTCTTCTTCGCTGGTCAGTTGATCAGCGGCTACTGCTGCTGCTAGTGCAGCTCTGTAACGAGTGGTAACTGCGCCGACTTCCTGGACTCTCCAATGAGCGTTAGTGCCTCTGTATATAAGAGGGTGATTCTAGTGACCGCCGCGGTGGTACCTTCTCATCAACAGAAGAAAAAACAAATGAGAAAAGAAAGAAACAAAATTATATACACTTATGCGCTACACATAAACATAAAATAACACCATGCATCCCCGGCAACGGCGCCATTTTGGCAGGCTTGCTGATGCGACTGCGGAAATTTTTTATTCAAGTTATATGGAAGAGATAACTGAACCGGATGGATCAGTTAGCAAATGTCGTTGCCACTCTATCAAGTTGATCTCGCTCTCGCAAGCCACCAATGTAATTTATAAACTCCCAATTTTACACTACTTTAACAGTAAAGCGGCAAGTTCGGGGTCGATCCCACAGAGAAGCTAGTGTATCAAGTGTGTGAGTAGTGAACATGGGGTTGGCTGCTGCCACGCTTTAATTTTTGGAGTTTTTAACTACTGATTTTAACATAGACAGAAAAGTAACTAACTACTTGTTCAAGGAAAATTTAACTACTCGGTCAAGTGAATTTTAGACTGGAATGAAAATTAACTACTTAAAACAGTAAACACGATGATGAAAACAGAACAACTTTGATTTTATACTCAGAATCCAAACGAGTACATCGAACATGCGGAATGCACAAGCTCGAAACTTTAGCTACAAAGCAACTTGAAATTAAACTAAGCTAACACTTAGGAAAATACGAAAGGAAGTAAACCGAGAAGATCCTCGGCAGGAAACTTGAGACAACGCTGACAGATATAGAGTATTCTATAGCGCTCCTTTCGGTCACCCTTTTCTCTAACTAAGCATTACTATATCTAAGCTATCTAGAGAATTGGATTAAACTAGAGAACTAAACTAAACTAAAGACGAAAAGTAAAGGATCAGCTTTTTTTAATGTGGTGGCACATCCTCTATTTATAGGCTCGGCACGACCTCCAGCTGGATAACGATCTTGGAAGGGAATATTCGCTCACGCTAAGAGTGAGCGACTCATCGATTGCTACGTGCTCTCCTTCTAGAATGACGACGCTTTTCAGTAACATATTCATGACTCAGCTCCGTCCTTGCGTCTCATATATCAGCACGTGTCCCCTTTCTAGAACGTCGTCCTTGATAACAGAATGATGTGCACCATCCAGCTCATTGCCTCGCATGTCCTTCTTCTGGAAGCCTGTGGTCCCCTCCTTGACTGCTTGGTTACTCCCCTTGATCAACTCCCCCAATTTCTTGCCTCTTTTCGCCTATTGTACTTGCTTGATCAGTTTGACCCTGATGCCTTGGTCAAGCGGCATTCCTGCACATTTAACACTTGCTTTGCGCGATAAACCGATCAAGGTAGCGTACTTTTTACCCCTAAACCGATGCATGAAATGAGCCTTATCATTTGCCTTGGACAGTGTTTAGCTTCACTCCTTCCTCTTCCTCTATCCGCCTCTTGGACTCGGTGCCTTCGAACTAGGGTAAACAGATAACAACAAAAAGCTTATTTACAAAATTCAAACAAATTTTTTAAACAAAACCTAAGACGCTCCGCCCATCTATGGGTTCCCTTGCTTCAGCAGTCCCCTTGGTTCACACCAGTAGGGTAAACACTTAATCGACATAGATCAGGACGTTGATTCTTCTCCATGTTGCTCTGAGCTATCTCTCTCTACTGCAATCAAAACAAGAAATTGAAAATATTAACAATATTCACAACCCAAGTGTCTTACAGCAAAAGTAGGGTAAACAACATCATCACAGGTAACGGTGCCATTAGAAAAGTGCTTGCTTTGTGTCTTTCTTCTTCGGTGTGCATTTGTATCGTTGTGGACTGCTCAAGTCAAATCATCAAACTGATCCGGCTAGCTAATTGTATGCCCTTCTACCTGTGAGAACAGGTTAGTGGATCCAGTTGAAACTCAGGCTGATCAACTTAATTTACTCCGACTCGAGAGAATAGAAAGGAAGAACTCAAGACAAGCGTGCTTTCAAAACCTTAACCCACTAATACTATTAACTAGTATAGGGAAGTAAGGATCGATCCTATAGAGATTAGGCGTTTGAGATTTGCATGCTAGACACGAAAGGGGAATGGCTGCGGCCACGCTTCTATGGGTGAGTGAAGTTAACTACTAGACTGGGAAGATTAAAGCTATTAAACTGATCAACTCATAAAGCTTAATTAGTCTACTTGCTCAGCTGAACTTTCCATAAATGGACAAACAAAATAAACGGGAGGCTGTCAGTCCCTGCAAATTGTAAGATAAATTAAAAACTTTGTAACGGCTTCATCTTCTTCCCAAAATCAACCTGGAAAACAGAACAGAAATGTTGATCTGAAAGATCAAAGAAGATTAAACTTCAAATCAGCTCATAAACTAAATCTACTTCTAAGATCTAAACTACAACTACGTAAAACATGAAACTAACCCATAATCATGCATGAACTAACACAGAAACTACTGGATCTAAACATAGTACGGATTCTCAAGCGTAAAACATCAGATCTGAACAAATCAAAGCAGAGCAAAACATATCTAACCTAGAACATGCGAAATGAAAAGGAAACTGAAAGCAAATAAAAAACATCATGCATAAAACAGAACACAGTGACCTGAAATAAAAACATAACTTCGAATCCACTAAGTAAAAAGCATCAAGCGTCAATAACAACAAAAGTAAACTGAAAACAAACAAGGAAAATAAGAAATTGTTCCATCACCCCTTCTCGGAGTGGAATACAGAACCAAAAGCTGAAATGTGCAGAAAAAAACCACCAAAAGCGCCAACTAACTAAACTATACTAGAAAGGAACCAAGTGTGTGTGTGTGTGTGTAAAAATAGGAGAACGGAGTGCTAGAGCTGCCAATTTCAGCTCTGGAAAAGAGCCGAAAACTAATGAGTGGCACTGATTGAAGCTTCTCTCCTTCTTCCTTCTCTATTTCCATTTATAGGAAGGCGTGAGGTCTTGATCCGTAGGGCATTTGTCTTTTGAAAGGTCATCTTTACCTTTGCCCTCGAGGATTTTTTCTTGTGCGACGCATTAGTCTTTCATTTGGTGCTCCGCTGCTTGTCATTTGCTTCACTTGATCCGTTTGTGCAGCGATTTGGCTTCTTCTCCTGGTCCACTTGTCCGCCCAATTGATCAACTTAGTTTCTGAAAATAACGAACTTATACACACACCTGGCTCAAAATTAAGCGTTAGTGTCACGACCGCCCCTTAGGGTTAATAAAAGCGGGCGATCGCGACTTAAAGGGGTTTAGATGAACGGCATAGAAGACTAGGGTTTTCAATAAAAGTTTGACTAAAAACTAAGTCTAATAAATAATGCGACCAAGAGTATTAGGGTTTAATGAATAAAGACTAGGGTTTAGCATTTATTCAAAAAGTGTAACGAGTTTCAAACATCCCATCATAAAATAGTTTCAGAATTTAAATGAAAAGTATTCTAAGAAAAATATCACAGCGGAAGCATCCAAGAGAAGAGTGACGTCATGTGTGAAGACACAACGACACTCGGAATTTCAAAACCAAAACAACCACAGTTCATTATTAGTTCCTGCTCAACACCGCCAACCGCCCGTCGCCGCTCAACCTACATATAGGGAAAACATATGCAGGGCTGAGTACTATGAAATAATACTCAGTGGCTCATGCCGAAAACATTGTAAATACAGTTTATGATATCATGCCGTACGTAAGTAACCGTCGGGGTTTTTCTTTAGAAAGGCCCGAGGCACTCAAAATCATTTTTCCATTTCAAACATCGACTGATCAGTCATTTTTCCCATAGACGTTAACCATATCTGCCAATACATGACAAGGAATGCGGCCGCAAACCAGGTCACTAGACCGGCCAGCCCGTACGCTAGCACACAGTCTACCATAGGTGTACACTAATCCAAGTAGGGTTTGCTGCCCTACGGGGACCCGAATTCGATTTATAAATAGTGGCAAAAACCACATCAGATAGGCACGTAAAAACCAAAACAAGGCATGAAGTCACATTTATTCTCATTGATAAAACATTAGGACATGGTCCTTATTTAAAAAGGAAGAGAGCCCACCTCGATCCTTTAGTTTTCAAGTTTCGCTTTTCCTTTGGTATCACGCGTCTCGCACAAAATTTCACCTTTGGATAATGTGTCCCCGATTAGTCACTAATATGGACTAAAATCATGCATGTCCTAGATCACTCCCCTTTCCCAATCAACAATAGGAATCACATCATATCACCCATCTTTGCATATCACATCACCTCATCACATATGTAAACTCATGTATGTCATTCAAGCATACAAATATAGTTGTTTAACCAAAGTAGAGATCTGGCAGCTCTGCGCAACTTTTTTGTAAAAATTATTTAAAAATCATCCGACCTCCGATGGGGCTAAAACTTTATGACAAGGCAGTAGACTCATCAAATAACATTCTGTTTAAATTTCATGTCAAAATACCACTTTTAAGTCGGGCAAAACAAAGGCGTAACCTACTGGTCGAGAAAACACGTTTTTGGCAGAATCGCGCAGTCAACTTTAAAAATTCACCATAAATTCATCGTTTAGCCAAATGGGTCGAAATTTACACACAAAATAGAAGACATCACGAAGTTTACACAGGAATAAGAATCGGTCAAATCGGAGTTCGTTTGGTTGGTCAAAAATACATCAGAACACACTGTTCGGAAATCACAGATTTTCATACTGATAGCAATTCGAATTAGGGTTTATCCCTACTCATTCAAAATCAATCTTTTCATGGTTTTGATATACAATCATGCTCAAAAGAGTCCTTAAACACATATTTTCACGAAATCGCACATCAATCACCGAGGATTCAATAAATCAACAAGCAATTGCAATCAAAACGCACTCACACATATGATTTCACATTCCCACCGATTAAACCCTTAGATCTTCATTCCCTACACTCTCTACATGCATGAGGGAGTCAAAGAAAGTCTAGATGGAGAGGATTGAAGAATATGGGTTTGAATTTACCTTTTCTTGGACGAAATAATCGGTAGGAAGCAATTAAAACCTTGGTTCTTCAACAATCTCTTGGAAAATTGATAGGATCTTGAGTGAAATGGATAACAAGTGGGAGAAGAGATGAAAAAGGGGGTGGGGCGTGTGGTTTGAAGAAGTGGGCGTGTGATTTGTGTGTTAGGTTTAGGGGTTGATCCTTTGTTTATAGGATTTAATTTGGATAATTATACCAAAACAAATAATTAAATCCAAGAAAAATAAATTCCTCTCCAAATAATAATAGTGGTCGAAAATTCCCTTCATAAAAGGGCAAGGTAATTATTTATGATCCTAATTAAATCTCACTCCCCGAAATAATATAATTCACCATGATATATTTCATTCCACATTAATTAATTTAAGCCACTTCATAAAATCAACGAATTTGACTCGATCAAATCAAAATTAGGTCACCATTTCAATCACATAATAAATCCGTCATTTAATTCGGCAATCAAAGCAATAAGTACAACATCTTAGGGTTCGAAAAATTAGGGTTCGAAAAGTGGGGCGTTACATCCTACCACTCTTAAAAGAAATTTCGTCCCGAAATTTGGTACTCTCATGGGAAGAGTTCTGGGTATAACTCCATCATCTTGTCCTCAAGCTCCCATGTGGCTTCTTCGTGCCCGTGGTTTCTCCACTGCACTTTCACGTAGGCAACTTGCTTATTTCTCACGTTCTGGACTTTTCGGTCTAAAATCGTTTGGGGTCTCTCCTCATAGCTCAGGTCCGAATTCAACGCGACCTCCTCGTAGTGAATCATGTGCTTTGGGTCGAACACGTATTTACGTAACTGTGACACATGAAAGACATTGTGCACGTTCCCAAGGTTCGGAGGTAGCGCCAAGCGATATGCAACAGGACCCACTCCTTCAAGGATTTCATACGGTCCAATAAATTGCGGTTTCAATTTTCCCTTGACGCCGAAACGTGTTATCCCTTTCGACGGGGATACTTTGAGGAAGACTTTGTCGCCAGCTTGAAATTGCAAGTCGGTTCGATTTGACTTCTGTCTGTCTTGAGCTTCTTTTATCCTTTCACGAATTTGTCGAACGATTGCAACCATTTCTTCGACTGCGTCGGGCCCGAGTACCCTTCTCTCGCCAACTTCGTCCCAGTAGAGCGGGGATCTACACTTTCTCCCGTACAAGGCTTCGTACGGCGCCATGTTTATCGTTGCCTGGAAGCTGTTGTTGTAGGCGAATTCGATCAAGGGGAGTGCGGACTCCCAACTTCCTCCTCGGTCTAACACTACGGCTCTCAACATATCCTCGAGGGTTTGGATCGTCCTCTCGGATTGTCCGTCCGTCTGCGGGTGAAACGCCTTGCTAAAATTCAAACGAGTCCCTAGCTCCCGTTGTAGGCTGATCCAAAATCTTGAAGTGAACTTCGGGTCACGATCAGACGTGATCGTCGCTGGGACTCCATGCAGTCGCACTATTTCCCTTATATAAATTTGAGCTAGCTTATTTGATCCATAGGTTATGGGAATCGGTATGAAGTGCGCACTCTTGGTGAGTCGGTCTATAACTACCCAGATGGCAGTATTCCCTCTTTGCGTCTTTGGCAATGCTGTCACAAAATCCATGGCGATATGCTCCCATTTCCACTCGGGAATTTCTAGTGGTTGCAACTTTCCGTACGGTCGTTGATGTAGAGCCTTCACCTGTTGGCAGGCTAAGCAGCGCTCCACAAATGCCGCTATATCCCTCTTCATACCATTCCACCAAAAGGTCTTCTTCAAGTCTTGATACATCTTCGTACTCCCTGGGTGGGCGGTGTAAGGAGTCTCATGTGCTTCACTCATGATTTCGTTTTTGAGTCCTTCGTCACTCGGTATGCAGAGTCTCCCTTCGAATGTGAGAGCATTGTCGGATTCCTCACGGAAATTCCCAGATTCGCCAGTTCTTACTTCGACTCGAATTTCTTCCAATTTCGCGTCCATGCGCTGGGCTTCAACAATTCTTGTTCTTAGATCAGGTGTAACCATCAAGGTGGCAATTCGACCCTTCACTGTTTCGGGTGCCCTTACCACTTCCAAACGCATCTTGCTAAATTCGCGTATCAAGCTTTCTTCTTTGGTGAGAAAAGCAGCCAGTTGGGAATGACTCTTCCGGCTCAAGGCATCTGCCACTACATTTGCCTTGCCGGGGTGGTAGTTGATGCCACAATCATAGTCCTTTACCAATTCGAGCCATCTTCGTTGTCGCATGTTCAAATCCTTTTGCTCGAAGAAATATTTCAGGCTCTTGTGGTCCGTAAAGATCTCACACCGAACTCCGTAGAGATGATGTCTCCAAATCTTTAAGGCATGTACCACCGCTGCCAGTTCCAAATCGTGGGTTGGATAGTTCAACTCGTGTGGCCTCAATTGCCGGGATGCGTAAGCAATCACCTTGTTGTTTTGCATCAACACACATCCAAGTCCCTCCTTCGAAGCGTCCGTGTATACCACGTAGCTCATTCCAGGCTCTGGCACGGCTAAGATTGGTGCGGTGGTCAGTTTATCCTTCAAAAGTTGAAAACTTGTCTCACACTCCGGGGTCCAATTGACTTTTACCCCCTTCTTGAGTTGTTGGGTCATTGGTCTCGCTATCTTGGAAAATCCCTCTATAAATCTTCGGTAGTATCCTGCCAAACCCAGGAAGCTTCGAATCTCGTTTGGTGTCGAAGGTGCCTTCCATTGTTGTACCGCCTCAACCTTGGCGGGATCCACTCGGATTCCTTCTGCCGACACAATGTGACCTAGAAAGTTGACTTCTTTCAGCCAAAACTCACACTTGCTGAATTTGGCGTATAGCTTCTCGGTCCTCAACGTCTCCAAGGTAATTCGCAGATGCTCCTCGTGCTCTTTCTCATCCTTCGAGTAAACAAGTACGTCATCTATGAAGACCAAGACGAATTTATCCAAGTATGGGTGGAATACTCGGTTCATCAAATCCATGAATACTGCGGGTGCATTTGTCAATCCGAACGGCATTACAACAAACTCATAGTGACCATATCTTGTGCGAAAAGCGGTCTTTGGTATGTCCTCCCTTCGGACTCTCAATTGATGGTATCCGGACCTTAGGTCCATCTTTGAGAACACACCGGCTCCTCGGAGTTGATCGAATAGGTCATCTATTCTCGGCAGTGGGTACTTGTTTTTGAGGGTCATTTTGTTCAACTCCCTATAGTCGATACACATCCTCATCGACCCATCCTTCTTCTTGACAAAGAGCACCGGAGTGCCCCACGGTGAGACACTGGGTCTAATGAAACCCAGGTCCATAAGCTCTTGAAGTTGTATCTTGAGTTCCTCTAACTCTTTAGGCGCCATTCGGTATGGTGCCTTGGACACGGGTGCCGACCCTGGCTCTAGGTCGATTGTGAACTCCAATTGTCGATCTGCCGGTGGTCCAGGCAAAGCTTCGGGGAAGACGTCTGGAAACTCTCGTACAACGGCAACATCTTCCACTTTCCTTTCTCCTTTCTCCTCTCCTTGTAGATAGACAAGATAAGCAGGACGCCCTTTTCTCACCATCGCACTAGCTTGAAGAGCGGAGATGATAGACGTTCGCCGGTTCATCGAGATTCCATAGTATATGGTGGGTTCCTTCCCCGGGGCTTGCAGAGATATTTGCCTCTCCTTGCAACGAATAGTAGCAAAATTCGTAGCTAACCAATCCATTCCCAAAATTATGTCAATATCCCCCATTGCCATGACTTGTAGGTTGTGAGTGATTAACTTAAGTCCTCCCATAACAATTTCTACGTTCGAGCATGTTCGAGAAACCTCTATTACCCCTCCCACTGGTGAGGACACCATCATCTTATGTTCAGATTTGTAAGCAGGTAAACTTAAGGTGTCCACACACAATTCAGATATGAATGAATGTGATGCGCCCGTATCAAACAATACAACAATGGGTGTGTCGAGGATATTGCCCATACCTGTCAGGTTTCCCTTCTCGTGACTCCCATGTTCAGTCTTGGGTTGTTTCTGACTCAAGGCATATGCTCTAGCCTGAGAAGGGAGTCTTGGGCGGTAAGGTTGCTGTTGTCGCGTAGGTTGATCGCGATTTCCCCTTGATTCAATTTGCAGTGCCCTTGGCTGCTGGCGGGATCCTTGAGTGTTCTGCCTCGACCCCATTCCCACATTCTTGCTCGGACACTCTCTAGAGAAGTGGCCATTTCCCCCACAGTTAAAGCACTTGGTGGTGTTCTGAATTCTACACTCTCCAAAATGGTACTTGGAGCACACATTGCATTGGGGTGGCTTAGGCCGGAAGTCGCCTCTCTGGTTGGATGAGTTTTGCCCTCCACCATACTGTGGTCGGTTCTGGGTGGGCTGGTACCTCTTGTTGTCATATGGGGTCCCATTCCCCTCCCACTTCCTCTTCTCTCGAGAGTGGTGTGGTGGAGGTAGTGCCAAAGTAGTGTTTTCCTTCATCCTCTCCTTGGGCATAGCTGCCTCAATATCTAGCGCAAGGGCTAACGCTTCCGCGTAGGAGAGTCTCCCACGACTAGCCAACGACATCCTTATCTCATGCCTTAGTCCCTCACGGAACTTTTCAGCCAGCTTCTCGTCAGTATCGACTTGGTCAGGTGCGTACCGGGTCATGTTGTTGAGCGCACGGTCATATTCGGTCACAGTCATGCGCCCTTGGGTCAAATTGTAGAATTCAGATGCCTTTGCCTTCCGGTAGCTCTTGGGCACGTACTTATTATATATTTCTGTCTTGAAGCCTTCCCAAGTCATCCTCGCTGCTTGATCTTGGGGCATTGTCTTCATCCTGGTATCCCACCAGAAGTCAGCAGACTCGGTTAGTTGGTAGGTCACACAACTCAACCGTTCCCTATCATTGCACCCTAAGATTGCAAAAATGCGCTCCAATGCGCGTATCCATGATTCAGCCTGGGCCGGTTCTCCCATTCCATCAAAGACGGGAGGTTTTTGCTCTAGAAAAAGCTTCACAGTTTCACGGTCAACCGGAGGTGGAGGAGGCGGTGGTGGAGGGATGGGTTGTGTCACACTCTCTTCCATCGTCTGAGGGGTAGGTTCGGGATTGTTACGTCTTATGTTGCGTCTTGGCGGCATTCTGATTCAGTACCACACGAGTTACTGTCGCATTTATTCAAAATCCAAGAATAGTCATGTGGCATAGTTGAAAAGTGGAGATCAAGGGGCAATTGCATCATAAAGAGCTTTTGCAAAGGTATCAAATACAATTGCACAGAATGATAACAAGAGAGCAATTGCAAAATAGCATAGCAGGAGGTGATTGTAGAAGAAGGCGATTGCTCAACAGGGTAGAAAAAGGTAATTGTTTAATAATGTAACAAAAGACAATTGTACAATAGAATAGCAAAACATAAGGGCACAATTGGGATAGAAAAAGGCAGTTGCACAACAGAATAATACAATTGCATAATAAGACGGCAAAAGGCAATTGTACAATGGAGTGGTCAAAAGATAGTTGCGCAATAGTACATCAAAGGTAATTGTGCAATATGATAGAAAATGACAATTACAATATAGTATAGCAAGAGGCCATTGCGTCATAGGCTAGCAAAAGATAATCGCACAAAAGATAATAAGGGATGGTACCAAATCATTACACAATAGGATAGCAAAAGACAAGAATTTCCCATAGAAATATGAAAAGTTGCCTCGAAGAGGTCTTAGTTCCATTATAACGAAAACAAAGGACAAAACGATGTCAAGGTCAAGCAAAAACGGTAAAGTATCCAAAACATGGGAAATCGTAATAAAATATTATAGAATTATTATGTTTAATCCCTTCCATCCTCATCTTCCTTCTCCTCGGTCTCTCCAACGCTCTCTCTAATTGGGTCCTCCTCCTCTACGGGATCCTCTTCCTCGGGATCCTCTTCCTCACTTTCCTCCTCGACACCCGCAGGTGGAGGGGTCATCCCAAACCTCACATTGACCTCTCTGTTGCTTCTTTGAGGGGCTGCGACACGCATCCCGAGTCTCCTTCTCTTAGGAACACGGGAGACGCGTGGCTCCTCGTCGCATCGATACTTCCGCATGCGGGCTGTACCCGGCGGATAGATATGTGGAGGTGGATCACGTGGCGGTCCATCAAATGCCGCTGTCATGGCCGGAAGCAGCACCTTTATAAGGCCAACCAAATCCCCTCGCGCGGTGTAATCGAGCGGGCTATACCATATGAAAAACTGAGACGCCTGAGCGGTCCACTCGCTCCAAGGAGATGGTAGAGTGTGGATGAGCTTTTGGATCCCCTCGTGATGGGTAGCTCCCCCATATGCATAGGCGTTCATCCATTTACTGTAAAACTCGGTGACGTAGGTCATGAGGAAGAGCTCCCCGTCCCACTCGTAATCTCGGTAGCGCTCAACCGGGTGGTCCCTTTCGCTGGAGTAGCGATTACGCATCAGAGCATAATACCTTTGGGCCATCTAAAAAAAAAGAAAAACTCAGCATCAGCACAAGGATCGAAAGAAATAACGGTGTATGAGGTTTCGAATGATGCTGAGAATATGATGGGTGCGTATATATAAATCTCCAATGATGGAGGTGTGCGGGTAGTATCATATCAAGAATGAATGGAATTTCATTTCCGAAGCAAAAAGGTTCGTGCGTTTTCGCATTTCGTTAAGTCGCGATATATATCCCCACGCGTCGCTTGCCTTGCGTTAGGCTTTTCCTGCCTCCACGTTCGACACTATCTCAAAATTTTTCATTCATACATGATTTACAATTATGTATAGCAGCATGCTCAAGTTCTTTCACATATTGCCTCATAAAGCAATTGAATAATCACAATCATATAACTTCATTCATCCAACGTATATAGAGTTATCACATATTTGCCAATTTTTCCTTATCAAGTAAAATACAAGTTCATCGCATAACGACATTCATCATCTTGGGCATAAGCGCAAATATCAATTCCATATCCATGCATTTTCATCCATTCATATTCCAAGCAAAAATTTCGAAAATATCATATCAACTTTGTTCCCCATCGAAAATTTCAACTTCGGTTAATCAAATCCAAAACTCACAAAAGTATTTTTACCTCTTTTTTTTGTGGTTGGGCGGAGACGAGTTGTGGTGTTGAGCTATCGATGTTTATCAATTTATCAAATTACACATGCATAGATTTTGACTCAAACAAGACTCTTGGGTCCAGAGCGGAAAGAACTGAGGCTCTGATACCAAACTGTCACGACCGCCCCTTAGGGTTAATAAAAGCGGGCGATCGCGACTTAAAGGGGTTTAGATGAACGGCATAGAAGACTAGGGTTTTCAATAAAAGTTTGACTAAAAACTAAGTCTAATAAATAATGCGACCAAGAGTATTAGGGTTTAATGAATAAAGACTAGGGTTTAGCATTTATTCAAAAAGTGTAACGAGTTTCAAACATCCCATCATAAAATAGTTTCAGAATTTAAATGAAAAGTATTCTAAGAAAAATATCACAGCGGAAGCATCCAAGAGAAGAGTGATGTCATGTGTGAAGACACAACGACACTCGGAATTTCAAAACCAAAACAACCACAGTTCATTATTAGTTCCTGCTCAACACCGCCAACCGCCCGTCGCCGCTCAACCTACATATAGGGAAAACATATGCAGGGCTGAGTACTATGAAATAATACTCAGTGGCTCATGCCGAAAACATTGTAAATACAGTTTATGATATCATGCCGTACGTAAGTAACCGTCGGGGTTTTTCTTTAGAAAGGCCCGAGGCACTCAAAATCATTTTTCCATTTCAAACATCGACTGATCAGTCATTTTTCCCATAGACGTTAACCATATCTGCCAATACATGACAAGGAATGCGGCCGCAAACCAGGTCACTAGACCGGCCAGCCCGTACGCTAGCACACAGTCTACCATAGGTGTACACTAATCCAAGTAGGGTTTGCTGTCCTACGGGGACCCGAATTCGATTTATAAATAGTGGCAAAAACCACATCAGATAGGCACGTAAAAACCAAAACAAGGCATGAAGTCACATTTATTCTCATTGATAAAACATTAGGACATGGTCCTTATTTAAAAAGGAAGAGAGCCCACCTCGATCCTTTAGTTTTCAAGTTTCGCTTTTCCTTTGGTATCACGCGTCTCGCACAAAATTTCACCTTTGGATAATGTGTCCCCGATTAGTCACTAATATGGACTAAAATCATGCATGTCCTAGATCACTCCCCTTTCCCAATCAACAATAGGAATCACATCATATCACCCATCTTTGCATATCACATCACCTCATCACATATGTAAACTCATGTATGTCATTCAAGCATACAAATATAGTTGTTTAACCAAAGTAGAGATCTGGCAGCTCTGCGCAACTTTTTTGTAAAAATTATTTAAAAATCATCCGACCTCCGATGGGGCTAAAACTTTATGACAAGGCAGTAGACTCATCAAATAACATTCTGTTTAAATTTCATGTCAAAATACCACTTTTAAGTCGGGCAAACCAAAGGCGTAACCTACTGGTCGAGAAAACACGTTTTTGGCAGAATCGCGCAGTCAACTTTAAAAATTCACCATAAATTCATCGTTTAGCCAAATGGGTCGAAATTTACACACAAAATAGAAGACATCACGAAGTTTACACAGGAAGAAGAATCGGTCAAATCGGAGTTCGTTTGGTTGGTCAAAAATACATCAGAACACACTGTTCGGAAATCACAGATTTTCATACTGATAGCAATTCGAATTAGGGTTTATCCCTACTCATTCAAAATCAATCTTTTCATGGTTTTGATATACAATCATGCTCAAAAGAGTCCTTAAACACATATTTTCACGAAATCGCACATCAATCACCGAGGATTCAATAAATCAACAAGCAATTGCAATCAAAACGCACTCACACATATGATTTCACATTCCCACCGATTAAACCCTTAGATCTTCATTCCCTACACTCTCTACATGCATGAGGGAGTCAAAGAAAGTCTAGATGGAGAGGATTGAAGAATATGGGTTTGAATTTACCTTTTCTTGGACGAAATAATCGGTAGGAAGCAATTAAAACCTTGGTTCTTCAACAATCTCTTGGAAAATTGATAGGATGTTGAGTGAAATGGATAACAAGTGGGAGAAGAGATGAAAAAGGGGGTGGGGCGTGTGGTTTGAAGAAGTGGGCGTGTGATTTGTGTGTTAGGTTTAGGGGTTGATCCTTTGTTCATAGGATTTAATTTGGATAATTATCCCAAAACAAATAATTAAATCCAAGAAAAATAAATTCCTCTCCAAATAATAATAGTGGTCGAAAATTCCCTTCATAAAAGGGCAAGGTAATTATTTATGATCCTAATTAAATCTCACTCCCCGAAATAATATAATTCACCATGATATATTTCATTCCACATTAATTAATTTAAGCCACTTCATAAAATCAACGAATTTGACTCGATCAAATCAAAATTAGGTCACCATTTCAATCACATAATAAATCCGTCATTTAATTCGGCAATCAAAGCAATAAGTACAACATCTTAGGGTTCGAAAAATTAGGGTTCGAAAAGTGGGGCGTTACAGTTAGTTTACACAATTTGATGCAGTTTTACTACGGAACACATGCACGAAACGAGCCTCATCAGATGTGAATGACTATTATTATTTCATAGGATGATAACATTAGAAAAGTTAAATATATACGCATGCAGTCATTTTTATACCTTATAATTTTAAAGATGAATCAAAAATTAAATAATTGGATGCGAATGATATGATTATTTCATATATATGTGGATGACAATACTAAGAAATTAATTATATATGCATTTAGTCGTTTTTATAACTTGGAATAATAAAAATTATTTAGTACTCACTTTGTCCCTGAATACGAGTCATGTTTTGCTATTTTCGTTTGTCCCTTAATAAAAGTCACATTTCACTTTACCATAAATGGTAAGTAGGCCCCACATTGCACCAACTTATTCCACTCACATTTTATTATAAAAACTAATTAATAGTATATATAAGTGAGACTCATGTTGCACTAACTTATTTAACCCACCTAGACTCATATTCTACTAACTTATTTAACTCACCTTTATTTACATTTCTTAAAACTCGTGCCATAACCAAATATGACTCATATTGTGGGACGGAGAGAGTAATAAAACATTAATTGGATGTGAATGACTATTATTATTTCATTAGATGATAACATTAAGAAATTAAGTATATACGCATGTTATCGTTTTTATACCTTAGAATTTTAAAGATGAATTAAATTTTACTATTAGAAATCTGATTTAGAGATACAACACTTAAATTATGTTAAATAATCTATGATTTATTAAATTAATATTTTTTTATCAATTTTCGCACAATAAATTTGGAATCTAAAAAAATCAATAAAAAACTAATTATGTTAGAAAATCAATATTTATTTATTTTTTGCTCGACAATCAGAGACGAGTTCTGACTGGAAGACCTCGGGCCGAGAAATTTAGGACACCATAAATAAATGAAATATCATCATTTTTTAAAGAAGAAATTATTCAAATACATATATCATATTCATATGGATGCTACGTTAATCTACATAATTAATTTCAAAGGTCTAATAAACCATTTCCTAAATGTGTATACATTGATTACAAAATGCATGTTCTTTCCTAAACAATGATACAAGATTAACTATGTAATACATTAAATTAATTAACAACTATAAATTTATGTTAAATGTAAAATACCTAAAATGTCCAATTTTGTATATACTATTTTTATTAATTTATCACTCAAACACAGAGAGGTTGAGAGTTGAGGGAGTGATGGAGCGACGCCGACGCTCAAGCTCAAATTCAATGCTGGTGCCGTACGCCCACCGCCAGCTAGCGGTGGTTCCGCACGGCTGGGACGTGGAGGAGGTGCCACGCACTGACGGCAGCCGCTCCGACAGGGTTCATCCCCAATTACTCCATTGAATTCTCTCTCTTTCACTTAACAATTCTGCTTTTTTGTCGACATGCAGTACTACTATGAGCCTGGCTCTGGAAGAAAATTCAGGTCTGTCAGAGAAGTTCATCGATATTTGAACGGAGAACCTAACCGCTCCTTCAGATCCAACACTAGGATGCGGATGCGAATGCGAATGCGAATGCCTTTGCACAGGGTAACTTTTTCTGTTTTCCCCCAATTTTATTTCCTACCTATCATCATTTCTTTCCTAGGGCACTTGATTTTAATGCTATAATAATTCAATTCTTTTTTTTTTATTTGTTTATTTGCAGAGTGGTAGATGTCGATATCGAAGGATGCTTGTTTCTGATGGAAAGGTACTAAATAGGAAACTTAGAAACGATTAATCAAGTTCTAGATTCAGGATGTAGAAACTACAACTGTTTCATTCTAAATCTCTTTATGGATATCCAAGGTTTATGAATCTGAATGCCTCTGCCCTAGTTAATACTAATGGATTCACACCAGCTATTAGTAAAACTTGATTGTTTAACTTACTTTTGCCTAGATATATGACATTTGTATGTAAAATGGTGACATCTACTTATCTGTATGATGCATTCAAGATTCTGCTGCTGGTGAAATTGAAATAAAAACGATTTTATTGGTGATTGTATGCCTATGTGCTGTATATGTAATTTATAGTTTTGATGAAAATGCTGTTACAGTTGTTGAGAGTGGATAATGAAGGAAGCAAGAGTTATTTGGCTGTAGTACGGGAAGCCCCCGGCATTCTTCCTGATGGCTGGGTTGTGGAGGAGGTGCCTCGTAAATATATGAACTGGCCTGACAAGGTAATATCATACTTATGACCAACAGTCTTATCTGTTTCCCACCTCATTTTGAAATCCTATGGCATGCAGATAGTAATTTTATTTTGTAAACATGTGTCGTTTCTTAGGTCTTAGCTAACAGAGCAACTTCCAATGGAAATAACAATTTCATTGGGAGGGTATTTATGTGTGTTAGGCATTTGTCTTCGGTCCAGTAACATGTATTGTGCTTTTAGCGTTGGGAGTGATGTCTTAATGCATTTGGTTTAGCCTAACTTTATCTGTGCATCTGTCTGTTCCTGTCCTTTCATTCTTATTCTTAGTGGATTGGAAACTGGAAATGACACTTTGTCACACAGTATTACTATGAACCTGAGACTGGTGTGAAGTTTCGGTCCCTGATTGCTGTTGAGGCACACTTGGCAGAATTGGACGAAGATGCCCCATTATCCAAGACATTAGAAGGGATTATGGAAAATAAACCTCTTGCACAGGCTTTCAAAATGGAAAATCACAAGGTAAGCTCAATTCATAGTTTTGAGATGATAGGACATATTTTTCCATACTTATCTAATTATAACTTGTGTTTGCCTTCATAGACCTATACTCGAAGGAAGAAAGATACTACTCAAGCAAAATCACAAGCCTCATCTTTTATCGAGCCGCCAATGAAAGTGACTTGGGTTCTTGCCAATGCACAAGGGGATTCGTGGAACCCTTTCATCTCCGAGGCATTGGTCCCCGATGCTGTTAAGAATCAATGGACAACCAGATTCACGCTTTTCATGAAGGACGGAACCCACAGTTATTAGAACATCCTAGCGTATAGGTATTCACTCCTCCACTCAGATACATTCTAATCCAATTAAAATATTAATCAACCAACCTTTAACATTTTTTCCTGATGTAAAACCAAGAAAAGTGGAATTATAGGTATTGCTGTTATGAAAATACTTGCTTAATACCGCTATAGAACAGACACGATGACATTAAAAGGATAAAATTCCTGTTGAAATGGCTTGTTTTCAGATGATCAATCTGCCTAGCTAACTTAAATCTGTGTCTTGATTGTGCAGTTGAAGATTAGCTGAACCAAGCCTGCTGTCAAGAATTAACCGATGTTAGGACACTGGTTCTCGGTTTTGGAGCAATGATCAACTATTTCCTATTTTCAATCAGTTCTGATTGTTGCTCATAGCAATATATAACAAGGATAAAGATTGTAGAATTCGCAAAACAATCTTGATTTTAAAATTTTGTAGTTATTTAAAAATACTTATCTTGTAGACTGGCTGGTCTACCCAGTATTCAACAGTTTTATAAAAAAATATATTAATATCTAAATTGTGCAAGATTTTGCTTCAGTAATGCTATATAGCTATCTACCTGAAAAATACATGGACAATCTGTCCCTCAAAATTGATCCTGCTTTGTCGACAGATTCACAGATCTCCTGCCTGTATCCTTCATCATGGGCAAGCGACGACGGAAAATCATTGTTGATGTCTTGTTCCATGTCTATAACGATGTTGTGGAGAATGCAGCATACTAGGATGAATCGAGGCAGCTTCTGACGGTCTGGTCTCCACATTTCACCGTGAATCATCTTCCACACCCCTTTCAACTTTGCCAACGCCCTTTCAGCGACAGTTTGGGTCGCGAGTAGCCTCTTATTAAAATTTGCTTCAACTTTTGAGAGTTCTTTTCCTTGATTTGAGACTTCCTTCCCTTGATATGGAGTCACAAGCCACGGTAGCAATGGGAACCCGAAATCGCCAACTATGTATTCCGTTAACTCTGTTTCTTCTGACAAATGGGTCGTCTTCCCGTTCAGCTTCTCCCCTTTCTGGCATTGTTTAAAGAAGCTCGAGCTCTGGAGCACAGAGGAGTCGGTCATCTTCCCTGGGCACCCAGTGACTATGTTACGGAACCTCAGATCAGGGTCAACAATTGCTTGCAGGATCATGCTGTGGTTCAGCTTGTGATCAAGCCAGGTGTCGGCTTCCTGATCAGACGAGGTCAACAGCATGGTTATATGAGTAGTGTCGATTGCGCCACAGCAGTTCGGAAGGCCTCGGATTATCTCAAACTTGTGTTTTATCCGTGTCATTTCTGATTCTGTTGAAGGCCACTGGAGGTGGCAAAGACCCTTTTCTTCGATGGCCTCCACAAAGCGCCACGTCACTTGCGAGACAGTCGAGTGGTGCGCCCCGAATGATTCACCAATTGAAGCCAACGAGTTGCCAGACCCAAGCCTTACTAGTGCTAAGGCTACCTGATCACTTAACATCATTGGCTTACCATTAGTGAATGCAAAATGTGTCTTAGCCATCATATTCTCTTTCACTAGGGAACATATATAGTCGAAAGTTTTTCTCGACACCTTGAAAGTAGATCTGAAGTTGTCTAATATCTGTGAAGACGACGGACTACCTGCAGATCGACGGAGCTTAGAAGATATATGAAAGAGTATCACAATCACAAAGCATGCGAGTTTTCAGGAAGTTAGGATGATTCAAAAATGTTGAGATGCTTAAATCTGAGCCATATTAGTTATTACTGCTAAATCAGCTGTTTCTTGACATGAAATCACTTCAATGAGTCACTCTCTTCTAATTATTTGACTTCATAATGTTTTTAGCATACAATGTAGTATATACTTATTCCATATAGAAACATCTCCATACAATAATTTAGTCATTCTCTGTAAAAAAAGACCAGGTGAAAGAAAGGTACACCATTTGTATCACAAAATTGCAGGCACATGATATGATCCCTTGTCTGGAGCCATATGCTCTTCTTATCCTGAATTATCATTCCTTTGTGCAAAATATTCAGATGAAAATGGAACTTCAACTGGATAATTATTCTAATTAAGCTTGTCCAGTTATCTTTAGTTGCAATGAGACTACATAGCTCCATTAATCTCTAGCAGATGTCTTTAGCCATTTAACCCTAAATGAAGCTTAGAGAACAAGAGCTTGAAGAGTTCCTCTGACAAAGGATCATCTAAAGATTATTACTCAAATAGAGTCTTCAAATAAAAACGAACTCTGGATAAGAGCTAGCGAAATCCTTGTTCGAAAGCATATTACTGCTTCTTATATAACATAACGATCTTGAACTACGATCTTGAACAGTGCTGCACTATATATCTTCTATTCTCCCTCAAATCAAATTATGAAAAGGGGGAGAAAGTAGGAATTTTACTTCTGCTGGAAACTCAGACTGGTAAAAAAACATAAACACCAATTTCCTTTTTATTTCATGTTTAAGATCATTGGATTGATTATGAAACAACAAAACAAGAATAGCATTGCATTTAGTACTGTCAAATTAATATGCAGAATGTTAGTATTGATGATACTACCTGAAGATTTAACCTGTAATTTCCAAAGAGAAAACGAAGATGAGTACGCAGCACACACACAACAAACAGATCACGAAATGATGATAGACAACATAAATCGGTTAAGTGTAGCAAAAGAAAATTGAAATCAAATTTACCAGCAATTGTTTTTGACCCTGAGATGAAAGAGTTTTCGTCAGCTTTCTTCTCAAATTTCCTTTTCTTTTTATTTCCTCTCACCGGCCCCATCGGAGCCAATTGAATCAAAGCCCCACTGAGATCAAAACAAAAGACCTAGTTACTTGTTATAGTTCATATAATCTCTGATAAAGAAAAAAGTGAATGTTATCTCCAAATGATATATACATGTATGTATATTGTGAATGTGCTTTGCATTCACAAGTGATCAGCTATACATTTTACCTTTGTTCATCTCAAAGATGACACTGACTTAATACACAACTAAAAGAAACAATATCTGATAACTATAATTGAATTAACAACTAACAAATTCAGTTACCTTGACACTTCTAACCAAAAATACCAGTTTCAAACATATCCACAATTACAGGATAAACCTATTTACTTCATCTAGAAAATGGAGCAAAATCAGGATAAAACATTACTCATTTTATTTGAAGAGATCAACTACTTCCACTATGAATTTTCTTCTGTTTTAGTAGCAAATTAAACACATTTGGCATCTGTAACATCAGAAAGTAAACAGGAAAACATTGTCATTTGAATTTGAAGATTCAGCGACAAAAAGAATAATTAACAACCTTAGGCAGTATTGAACAAACAATACACCACAGTGGTATTCAACAGAATACTGAATCAGAGGTACCTGCAGAGGCTCAGGATGTTGGTTTGGGTCTTCCTTCTTTCCTTGGATTGCTTTTTCTTCGACTCTTATTTATGTAAGAAATGCCTTTTATATTTGCCTAATACTTTCCTCTGCTTCCAGATTTCTTGTTTTAATAAATATATACTACCAAATTATGCAACACTCTCAAGAAGCTCCATATTTAATATAGTACTGTATTGGGAGCGATATATTGCTAAATACTTCATTGTTAACTATAATTAAATAATAGTCCTTAAATATTCAAATGAAGGGCCTAGATCATTAGTCTCAAAATGTCAATACGATCAACAAAAAACATCAATAATGGTATTAAGGTCAATTTATAATAAATTAGTCGTAATTAACTTTTGAAAAATATCACATAACTTTAAAACGCATATAACTTTCTCGATTTAAATTATTTTTTCGCACAACATATATCAAATTAAAGATAATTTTATAAGGATTCTAACGAGATCTCACTTGCATATGTCCCGATGTTAAAACTTGAAAAAAAATTAAAAATTTTATTTTTTTCGTACAACAACAAATATCAACATGGTATATAAAATATGTCAATATAATACATGTAAAATGTCATTTTTAAAGCAATGTGTTGACCTAAGTTATATGTTGACATTTTCAAAGCATTGTGTTGATATTTTTCAAACACTATATTGACATTTTCATCCAAAACCCTAATTTGGTAGTTTTTTTTATCTTTTTCGATTTAATTAATAAAAACGAAAATTACACGTGATAAATTGTAGACCACTAGATTTCTAAAATCTTATGGTCTTAAATTAGTTGTAGTTAACAACTAGAGAGTGAGTTAGCAATTGATCACTCCTCCGTGCTGTACTACTATCATATTTTAAATTACTAGTATATAATTATATATATTCAACTCAAATCTTATTCAATCTCGTACAGAAAACACCTCTAAATAAAGTTAGTAAAAATATCCATAAATTTATAAAAAAAATAAGAATTTTATTATTTCCTAAAAAAATACTATTGGATGTTTATAGAAATAGATTATAAATTAGAACGGCGTACTTTGATGTTTATATTATATTTAGTTGATTCTCTCACTCGTTGAAAAATCAATGTACTCAAGAATTGATAATGCGGATATGATGATATTAATTGGACGTTCCTGTTTTGAGCGAGTGAAAAATATGGCATTTTGTTTTTTCCTCAAATTTATCTATGATATTGTGCCGTTGTCATGTTTGACAATGGTGCAAAAATAACCATTTTGCCATCTTTTTATAAAACGACAAACCCTTATAAAATTGTACAATATGGAATATTTAAATTATGATTTTATTTCATTGCTTGTTAAATATCTAATTTTGCCTTGTACAGTTTTCAAATATAAAAAGAAAAGTGAATTGATAAATTAATAGAAAATGAGTCATATATATATATATAGATTTTATTTCATTGCTTGTTAAATATCTAATTTTGCCTTGTACAGTTTTCAAATATAAAAAGAAAAGTGAATTGATAAATTAATAGAAAATGAGTCATATATATATATATATATATATATATAGAGTCTCATTATTCACAAATCCACTCTTAAAGACCGAACCACCGAACCATACCAAATTAGGGTTTTTTGATCTAGTTTTTTATGGATGAGAGGCACAAATTTATAATTTATTTTTACCTTCATCACGAGCCTATTTTAATTCATCTGAAGGTAAATAAGTCATACAAACATGTTACAAAGATTTAAATTCATTCCAGTAGGTTTTTACTTCATTCCAGTAGGTATTTACTTCATTCCAGTATGATTATTACTTCATTCCAGTACGTAAATGCGGTTTCGCCGTCGTGTGTCGTTCTTTCTCTCTACAATATCTATCACCAACGCTGATATGATGTAATAAACACATGGAATGATGCAATAAATTATTGGAATGAAGTATGTGAAGTCCTACTGGAATGAAGTAAAAACCTTATCCAATGAAGTAATAACGTTTCTGAATGAAGTAATAAACACACTTGAATAAATTGCATTTTTTAATGTAAATGAAGTAAAAACTCAAGTCAATGAATTCAAATGAAACATATGTTGAATCATTTCAAAACCTACTGGAAGAAAGTAAAAACATGTTGTAGTTTCAAGGTATTACGTACGGAATGAAGTAATAAATCTATACAATGAAGTAAAATGGGCTTGTAATGAAGACCGAAAAATTTACACAGCAGCACATCTCATCAAAAAAACTAGATCTAATGGCCCAGATTTGGTCTCTAGTTCGGTCTTTAAAATTGGTTCGACATTGATCACAACCCATATATATATATATATATATATATAGGGAGATGATCAAAATAAGTATGTGTTTAAATCCAGAAATGCAGACCAAATCTTGGCCCTAGGATTAGATGATCTAATGGTCAATAATTAACCAAAAACACGGAAGGTCATAATTAAGCAATTTTAGGTCATATTATAATATTTGGGTTTAATGTCATGAGAAGATCGTTTTAGGTCATGCTTTGTTAGCATGACCTAAAAATTACCTAATTATGACCTAAAAGTGACCTAATTATGATATTGTTCTGCGTTTCTGTATTTAAATCTAGTTTTGCATAGATCAAAACTCTATATATATATATATATATAAATGAGGTAATAATATATTATCATAAATTTATATATATATATAAATTTATGATAATATATTAATAAGTAAAATGAGGTAATAAAAAATTTGCATTGTTTATTCGAAATAATAACCGCCACTCTATAAAATGAAATATGAGTATTTAATACTCCTGGTGGGTGAATTACAGCGCACCAGGTCCAACCAAGAATGTGAAGCGGCGGCCTGAGTTCGCCAACAAATTGTATTCACAATTTATACATGTGATAAAACCCTAATGCTTGCATGAATTTTTATATCATTACATAATTCCATTTATTATTTTTCTTCACTCAATTATACTATTACGCGGGACTTCTTTTCTAATGGACTCGCAATCAAACCCATTTACTGAAAGCTATTAAGTTAACAACTCATTCTCCATTAGTCCCCAGAGAATAACCACTTTGATTTCGACATGAGTTTTAATAAAATTAGAAAAGTAAAAGAGAGGTAGAGAAAAAAAGAAATTAAAGTATTGATAATGGGGAATGAGTCTCACCTCATTTGATAGAAAAAAGTTTTTAAACTTGGAAAAATACATATTCTTGTGAGACGGACTAAAAAGGAAAGAGTGCATATTCTTATGGGACGGAGATAGTACTTCATTTCTATTGTCCACTTTTGCTATTTTCGTTCGTGCCCATTAAGTAGGTCTCATATTCCACTAACTCATTCTACTCATATTTTAATATAAAACTACAATATAAAAGTGGGACCCTAATCCACTAATTTTTTTAACCCACTTTTCTTTAGGTTTCTTAAAACTCGTACTGAAACCAAAGTGGAAAAATATTATTAAGGGGCGGATGTAGTATTATATATGATTAGTTAATAAGTAATAATATTGCAGATTAAGTGTTGGGGATCGGTGGCGCACACCCGAGCTCCAAATTAATATGATATTGTCCGCTTTGGGCGAGCTCCTAAGGATGGCCGCCAATGCCCGCGAGGAGCGCCAAACCATGAGTGGCGACATCACATATCTCATTGGCGCCTTTGACGACCTCAACGCTCGCTTCCCTCCTCCTCAAGATGAAGTCAAGCTCATGACATTAAATGAGCACCTGTATCATTAGTTGTTTTTGTTTTGTTTGAGACAATTTTTATTTTTGAGTTTGAACATCTTTTCTTTAAGTTTTTGAAGTTATTTTTGGTTTAAGTTTAGTTTTCACGTTTTTGAAATTTTTCGCAGGTTCTGGACCCTTCCCGATGACCGATGGCGCTTGCGCAGCGGCCCGCTGGCCATTCACAGTGTTCCAACCGCGAATTTTCGAACTTTTTGAATTTTTGCCCCGTCTAACCTTAACGTGAAAATTTCAAGGTATCTTTATTGCATTCTTAGTTTACTCACGTCCCTACCGATTCTACAAACATATTTTACAATTTGTTATAAATAAGTTTGGGGGATGAAGTGGTGGACCGTGAGCTTAGGTTTTTGTTTTTTATTTTTGAATCCATGTCATGAACAAAGCATGAAGAACTTAGAAACATGCATGCTTAGGGACACATTAGACCGAGTTGCCAATGATATGAAGTTCTTTAATCTTTTGATTAAGTATGGCTTGACGTTTTGATTTGATGGTTTGGTAAAAAGGTGCATATTTAGTGAATTGCTTGTTCGCCTTGAATCATGCTTATACCTTGTGAGATTTGAGCCTTAATTTCTTTCATGTGTGATTTATCTGCATTCATGTATATATTTCTAGAACTTGTTCATCGTCTGCCTAATTTTACATAGTGTTTAAGTTGATTTAGGAGGATGTTAGGCCATCCTCTCATAGCTACTTTTATATCCAAAAATTTTGACTCTTTTCGAAAAAATTCTTTATCCCTTTGGAGCCAATTTTGAGTCTTTAAGCCTTTTCTTTGGAAACCAAATCAATGGGGACAATTCATTGGGTTAGTATAGTTATTTTACTTTATCTTTTGTAAAGGAATTTGAGAGATAATGGGAAAATATCTAAAGTGGAAAAGTAGTGTGCCTAGTTTTATAAAGTGCAAGTTGTGAAACAGAGAAATTCAAAGTGTGCTTGATCTATAAATGATGCCTATATATAAATGAAAAAGAAGGAAAGGTCGTGTGGAAAAAGAAAGAAAAATCAAAGGATTGGAAAATGAGTTGAAGGATGAATAAGTGTAAAAGGTGTTATGGGTTTAAAAGAAAAGTGGAGTCTATTTTACTCTACTTGAGATTTTTATTTTAGCAACTTTTTAGTCAAATATTCCTCACCTACCAAAGAGTCTACATTATAACAAAAAAGTAAGACATTTCGGACTTTTGATGCTTAGTCACATCTAGTAGAGGAGGGATTGGACTTTGAGCTAGCCTATGGTAAACTTTGCATGATGCATGATTTGAGTGCTTATATACACTTTGAGAGTGAGAGAACATTTCCCATCTTTGGAAGTTTGCCACATGTGAGTGCATGAATTCAAGGTGTTCCACGAGTTAGTAATAAAAGTCCACTAATAAGTCTTGCTTGATTTGATTGCGTTAATTCATACTTGATCTATCTTTTCCATACTTTGAGGCAATTATGACTTCTAGTCCTTGTGCATTCCATGCGTATATTATTGTATCTTTTATGTTTTGTTCGAGGACAAACAAAAATGTAAGTTTGGGGGAGTTGATACGCTCGGATTTTGCACGGTTTTAAGGCCTTTATTTGGTCCGTTTTTAATGTCAAAATCACAACTCATGTCCATATTTCGTATGTTTTATCCATTTTGATATTTTGACGTGTTTTGTGAGAAATGTGCATATTTGAGCCCAAAAAGAGAGTCAAAACGCAAAGTTGAAAATTTGGAGCTGTTCAAGACGTCCAGCGGTCCGCTGCAACACACCCAGCGACCGCTGGCGCCCAGAGACCGCTAAGCTAGTGGCGGCCTGCTTCGGGAAAGTTGTGCATGAAAGGAAGAACACGCCCAGCGACCGCTGGGGTGTGCGCAACGACCGCTACAAGGGGTCCAGAAAGTTACGGGATGATTGCCAGCGACCGCTGAAACAAGTGCAGCGACCGCTACCCAAGAGACAGAAGCTTCGGATCACCCCACAACGACCGCTGGCCAAGGTGCAGCGGCCCGCTAGGAAAAAGCGGCGAGCATATATGCCCTACTTTTTCTCCAAGACTTACCATACTTTGCAATCATTTTCCTTATTTGAAGAGGAACGACTTCTCCCCTATAAATACCCCCAAAGCTTCATAAAAAATGAGATCTTCTCTTTGCAAAATATTTCCAGAGCTTAAAAGTGAGAGTACTTCATAGTGCAAGGGGTTGAAGAAGGATTCAAGAATATCATCAAGGCTACAAGGATTCTACCTTTGGGTTTTATTCCTTTAGTTCTTATGTTTTCATTGCCTTCCCTACAATCTATGTTTTTAGTTTATTCTATCATGTGTAACTAAACTCATAGGATTCTAGGGATGTGTTAGTAACGACTTTGGTTATACAATTCTGTTTTCTATTTAATATCCGTTTTGTTCCTACTTTGTTTCTTCCTTAAGTAATTGGATAATGCTTCACGTTTGAGTGACACATTCTGTGATGATTTAATATAACTTGCTACACAATCGTGAGAGGAGGTTAGTGAGTTAGATCCACTTAATAGACACTACAATTAGCTTCCTTTAAAACGATACTGTTAATTGAGAGTGAGGACTTTAAAACGGTCTTAGGAGCTTTTAGGAGTTACGGATCTAGGATTGACAACCCTAGTGTTAGTAATCAACGTTTGCATCGCATGAGCATAAGCTAGGTGACTCGTTATATCAAAGTAAGAATTGTTCTAGGGTGTTGTAGTTGGAATTTGTATAACCATAACTGTGAATGTACATCCCTGGAATTCACTTATCTCTTATCTTTTACCTCTGTGATTTATTTACAATTAGTTGTTTATTGCTTTCAAGTGTTATATGTTTTCAAAATTTCTCAAAACTTTCAGTTTTCTAAATAGTAATTGAGGTTTAGTAGAAGGTACACAGTCTGTGATTGTTTTCCTCGTGATCAATATCTGGTACTGACCTTTAGCTATACTAAATCTAGTCTGTATACTTGCAGGTATTTATAGTGCTAAAAAATAGTGCATCAACATGACAAACAATTTTTAAACAACCCTAAACCCTTCTGTCCAGAGCCTTTGTTCTAGCGGTAATGAGCTTAGATATTATTGTATGCAGTGTCGAGTTCGAGCCCTCTTGACATCAGTTGTAATTTTCTCCTTTTTATAGGAGTTTATTTGTAATTTCCTCCTTCATAGAGGAGTTCAAAAAAACAAAAAAAAAACAAACACCCCTCCATCAAGGTGTTTTCTTCTACGGAGATGGGTGGGCTTCCACCGACGACCTTCCTCGTTTTTCTTCAAAGAATCGAGCCCCTCGTTCGACAACGGACCTTCTTCGGATTCATTTTCAGCTGGATGGGTGGACTTTCTCTTCCTCACATATGCGGCTTTAACGTTCACGAGAACGCCGATGGTACAGTAGTCTAGGTGCAACGACTGCCAGCTCATGGCAACCAACGCCGTTATCGGTCGGAATCGATTGTTTCTTGGGAATTAAGGTTTCTTCTTAGGAGAGTGACGAGAGAGAAGAGAGATATCGACTTTTGGGTTCTTTTTTGAAGTGAAGTAATTTTCTTTAGAATAGAGAGAGAGAGATTGACTTTTGTATGTTTTGGATTCGGATTAAAAATTTGAGATATTTAGCAAAATATTTAGAAAATAATTAAGTGACTAATAATCTCAGATAAAGCTAATCGGATCAAAACATACAATGTTTTTGTATGTTTTGGATTAGGATTTCAAAAGGTGAATGTTATGAACCAAAATCGTAAAGCGACCATAAGTTTAAGACCAAAATAGTACCGAAGTTCTTATTCTTGATCTGTGTGTGCTATTGCGCTAGGTCAAGCTTCTCAAACCCAGAGAATCCACTAGATCACGAGGTCTAGGAACCCGGAGGATCTCAGAAGTCTCAGTCGTTGGACACACAAATTCCACATTCAAAACCCTCAACCCGCTATACTATGAATTAGTGCAGGGAAGCAGGGATCGATCCCACGAAGATGGACGCGTAGGAAAGCATTTAGAAGACTCTGGAAAGGTAAATGGCTGCTGCCTCACAATTTTGGGTTGAGGTGTAACTATTACTAGACTTAGGTACTAATTATAAAACTAGACCTAGGAAACGAAAAACATTATGCTGACATCGAACACATTTGTAGCTCAATTTCTCGAACAAACTTCCTTGACCTAGTGAACAACTACCTAATAAAGCTAGACAGAAAGCGAATAAACAGTGAGGACCATTTTCCAGAAACAGCAAGTACGAATGAAAAGCTGCGGATAACAAACTACGAATTTAACTAACAACGACATGCATCTCATTACCTGAATCAAACGCGAACATGAAGGAAACAGAGTACATATCCAGATTCAAACAGAATATAAAGTTCGGGCGTCGGAAACTTGCGATTAGCCGGATATAAAACAGATCTACATACACTAGACGAAAGGAAGTAAAAACACGGAAACGAGGCATCAAACCACGACCACCCTGCTTCAGATCCACTCGTCAGATGCTCAACCCACTCCGGATCCAAGCAATCCGAACCCGTCTACAACCAAAATCCACTCCATAAACTCCAGTTCAACAATTATGTTCCGATCAACAACAATCCTCAACGATTCTACTCTAATTCAACAAGCAATGCGAAAAGCATCCAATCGAGTAAACAACTACAAACTCAGGAATAAAACATCATTCATACTTACAATAAACATCACCGTATCAGAAAACAGAAATTGCATAAATCACGATAATTCGAGAGAAAAACAGAGCCGAGCTTCAAACGGCGAAGCTCGGTGAAATTCACAGCAACGGAATAAAATGAAAGCAGTAAATTGTATCTTCGCCCCACTCGAGGACGGTGTTACCCAACATCAAACAGAAAGTAAACCCGAAATTCCCTATAATTTCCCGGACATTCCCCCAAGTGCGTAGAAATAAGTGAGCTAAGAGAGCCAAAAACAGCCAACCAAAAAAAGTCCTCAAAATAATTGCATGCTCTCTCTCTTATATAGGTGCGGAGGATCTTCTAGAAGCCTTCGCAGAAATCTCAATTCTGCCCTTCAGCTCCGCCGTTTCCTCCGTCTAGTCATTTTCCTTCATACTGCTCACTTTTATTGCCAATTCCCTTCGCCATGCAATCGTCCTTCCTTCTTCCTGGACCTGGCGAAACTTTCTACACACCTGGCTAAAAAAATGTGTTAGACCCCGTAAATGCATGAATTCAACCCCTTAATCAATGCATGAAATTTGCCTTATCAAGTATTTTACTCCAATATTTATAATTAAGGATACATATTTTGAGGGTACAACTATATACTCCCTCCGCCCACGTTACTTGAGGCGTTTCTTTTCGGCACGAGATTTAAGAAAGTTGTGTTTAGTGAGTTAAATAAAGTTGATGAGAGAATAAAGTAAGATGAAGTAGAGGAGATAATAGAGTAAGAGAGAGAAGAGAATAAAGTAAAGAGTGAACTATCATAATAGTCCCTGATCTTGTCGAAAAATGCACCAATGATCCCTGAAAATTTTTCATAGCCTTTTGGTCCCTAAACATTACATTTTTTGTACCTGACAGTCTTTTATACCCCTCTGCATTAAAAATATCTCTTAAATGCCATGGATGACATTTTTGGTCTTTGAAAAATCACAGTTTTGGTACCTCTTTAATCTTGCAAATTTTTTGAACATATATAAAAGCACATTTTCGGGTAAAAAAAGTTTACATTTCTAATACTAGTTAATTTATATTTTCACAACATAAAATAATTTCTTTTGAATTATAATTCACTTAAATATTTTCAATAATTACTTGAATAACGTATAAATTGAGCTTTACATTAAAAAGTTACTTTATTTTACTTTAATAATTTTAAAATGTTACTTACAAGAGTTTGCTTTAATGTACACTAGATATAATTTCACTTATATTTTTAATTGATATACTTAACAACTATTTTTTCACTACACTATATTTTTATTAACATAATTCAAATATTTATTTTTCACTTCAGTATAATAACATTTAAATATTTAAGTAACATTTTTTAAGTAAAAAATTAGTATAGTTCATTATAATACTTTTCCTTCTTAAATGTAAAAAAATTAATTAAAATTTTTAAGTAAAAATAAATCCCACATGCAGAAAGTATTTTCTATAATTCACTTTAGTATTTTTATTAAAAGAAGTTACTATTAGATTTATTTTTTTCGTATAGATTGAGTTTTATAATGAATAATATTTAATTCTAAAAATAAATAAACCATAATTAAATTATTTAAGTTGTATTTATTTATAATCATATAATGACAATAAACTATTTTAAGTAACAAATATTACAAAATAGTATACTACTAGTATTTAAAGTCCAAAATGCCCTGAAACATTAAAAATTCACTTTTTTGGTGCCTGGGGTTATTTCAGTCTTATCGTACCAAAAATGTTATAAAATTTTTTGAAGGACCTCTTATGCATTTTTCGATAAGATCATGGACTATTAGGGAAGTTCACTCTAAAGTAAAAGAAAGAATAGTGTAGGTGTGATTAAATGTTTTATTTTGAGCCACAAAGAGAAATGACTCAAATAACTTGACACAACCCAAAATTGAATACGACTCAAATAGCTTGAGACATAGAGAGTATTAAAACTTGTGATGCACCCAATATTCGTATTTTAAAGGGACGAATGGAATAACTTTTATCTAGAATGCACTGTGAATAATGATTGTCTTGTCACTTTTATTTAAGTGGGTACGCATTTTTACAAGTTTTTTGTGTTTTGCTACATGTGTATCGAATCCGTCTTTGGTGGAGTCCAACTTTACAAGTTTCTAATAACAATATTGTCAAATAATTTTCATGTAAAGAATGCTTGTCCAAAGCAAATTAGACATCTATACATTATTATTATTTTTATTTAAATTTATACAATTAAAATGTAGCATAATGTATTATTGGTTTAAACAATAAATAATTTACGTTCGATGTCTTTTTTTTAATTTCTCTGTTTATGTCATGAAAACCCCATTTCAGTGCAATCTCAGTCACATATACAAAAATACAACAAGATGTGAATTTTATTTTACAAATTTCAATATTCATGCAATCTCAGTCATTTTTCCTAATTTCGAGTATTTTGGTAAGACTGTACGCATGATCACTTCTAGCTGCAAACAAGATTTTAGATCAGAAAATTTAAACACTACTAACGCTATTAAAGAGCAAGTTCTTAGTTGTAAATATTGTTTTATCTAAGATTCTAATGATGCATATATAATGATAGGCATTTTTCCTACAAACTCAATCAAGTTGATGCTATGACAAGCATTTATGGCAGGAAAATATACTAGTACTACTTAACTTCAGAGTTCAACTTCATCTTCATTTGTCTTATCCTGCGACTGTGAGGCTGTCTTGAAATAAAATTTGTTCATTCAAATTGTATGATGTTGATAGAGTCATAGAGATAAAGCGGCGGAGACAGGACAAATGGTTGGACATAACAGGAAAACGCAGAGAACATAACCAGTAGTCATTGAACGGAAAATAAATTTCGGCTAGCCTAAACTCCGTCCCTACAGTTTCATCCGTCCTAAAACTATTTTTCTCCAAGACACATACTTCATCTAATAAAGAGCTACTTATTATACCTACTAATGAGTCAAGATTAACTCAATTGGACTCTTAATCGAACTCCAACTCTTAAAGATGATAACTAGATAATCAATATAATAAATAAACTACTACTGTACTTAAAATGAGGATGACCGCTGGAAATCGATAGGTTTCAGATGCTCGATACAATATCTGGTTTTCTTTGTCCTCGGAGAGAACACTGTGTTTGGAAAAGTACCCATAATTCAGAATGCAGATCAACTCAAAATATCTAATCCAACTTCAGAGATGTGTGTGTATTGACAGATTGAGATAAAAGAAAATTAGCGAACCACAAAAACTGTTACATCCACATGACATATTTTCATTTCATTTAACTTCATAAAACAGGCACAATGCCGAAGATGCAGATTCTCATAAACCCAGCAGAACGAACACACACGTCGTCTCTCATCATTATGAATACTTATTAACTGGAACATATATTTATGCAAGTAGATCATACATAACAAACAGAAGCGTTTGTTGCAAAGAGCAGATCATACATAACAAACAACTACCTTGAACAACTAAAGTAACAGTTATATATCAAAATAGAGAATCAACCTCCTCAA
The DNA here is from genome assembly GCF_004379255.2 of Salvia splendens. Lineage (NCBI taxonomy): Eukaryota > Viridiplantae > Streptophyta > Magnoliopsida > Lamiales > Lamiaceae > Salvia > Salvia splendens. The sequence continues at coordinate 19,495,271 of NC_056033.1, forward strand.
ACTTTGTCTAACATATTACGGAGTATTTGTCTATGAATCAAATGAGCTGTGTCTCAGCCTTTAAGGTCTGCACCTGCTTTATTAAGGTCCTCAAGAGCCTTAGAAATTTGTTCCTCACTCAGACTTTCCAAGCTTATACCCCTTTCCACACCAAATCCTAGACCAATGCATATATAACTATTCGTCAAGGTTATCACAGCAATGCATCTAATACTGTCCAAAACTCGAAAGAAAACGAAGTATGAATATAAAAGGAAGTTTGTCAAAATGAAACTGAAGTTATCCGACTAGCAATGAGTTTGAATTAGCAATGTTGTAACTTGTAGTCTTCAGAGTATCCCCTTTTGCATCAGAATATGTATGCGGTTTTGAATCATATAAATGAGAATCTAAAATAGCTATGTCATCAAACAAATTGGACATGTAAGCATGTTTGTAGGGTAGATAACTCATTTACGAATGAAATTCTATGATTTTGTTCATAGAATTCCATCCCAAGATGAATTATCGACATTTTTGTTCATAGAAAATATCATCCCTAGATGAATTATCTACCCTATAAAAATCCCTAATATTGCATATATGATACACCCTCCGTCCACCATTTAAAGAGCCATTTTGACTCGGCACGGGTTTTAAGAAATTGTTTGACTTTGTGAAGAAAAGTAAGGGAGAAAGTGAGTGGAATGCGGGACCCATTTAAAGTATTAGTTTTATATTAGATTGTGAGTGTAAAAAGTTGGTGGGATGTAGGGTCCGCATACTAAAAGTGGAATAAAGTAAATGGTTCTATAAATCGTAGACAAACCAAAATGGCAAAAGGGTTCTTTAAATGGTGGACGGATGGAGTATACCACATTACCCAGTGACCTAATTATGGCAACTTCATCTAGTATTATACTCCCTCCGTACCATAGGAATAGGCCGAATTTCTTTTTTCGTCCCTCCCATAAAAATAGACAATAGCCTATATCCATTTATGGAAACTTTCTCTTTTTTTCACTTATCATTTATGAGCGCCCTCCCACTCAACCACACCCATTAAAACTCAGGCCATCTCCAATTAGCCTATTTCTTATGAGACTGGAGGGAGTAGATAGGAATGCAATAAAGTTTGAAATTCCAAAGACCATTCTTCAAATGGCAGTCATGTGTAGAAAAATTGATTGGAACTAGTAATTGACCACGTTCATTTGAAAACATCCATAAAAAAGAAAAATCAGGCAAAGAAATAAGCAAATTACCATATCTCGCCCAAAGCTGAGGTTCAATCCCAGTGGCCTCGCGAATCAAAATCGGGAGTTCAGGGTTTTTTGTCTTGTAATTATTCTCAATGAAAGCCCTGCTCGAACAATCAATTAGAACGTAATCAAACAAAAATGCTTAACAAAATTGAAATGAGGATGGATTGGTAAAAACCTAGTGGAAGAGCTGGAAGATGAGTTAGGAGAGAATGATCTCCTTCAGATTTCGAGATAGCTGTCCCCTCCACGCCATTCTCAGTTCTTCGGCGCTTCTTCTCTGTAATGGAATGCGCAATTTAGTAGATTTTGCAATTAGTCCCTCGTCTTTGTAGTTTTGCAATTAGCATTCTACATTTTTGTCCCTAAACTAGTACAATTTTATCAATTTCGACTCTTATTCTTTTATAAATATGAACACATGTCCCTACACTTTAATATAATACTAAATACTCCCTCCGTCTACAGTTTGAAGACTCCTTCTGGTTAGACACGAGTAAACGAGAAAATGAGTAAAATGTTGGACCAATTAAAAATATTAGTTTATATAGTATTGTGAGTTTAAAAAGTTCGTCGAATGTCAGGGTAGTAAAATAAAGAAAATGGTTATATGTGTACCCTTTATTTTAGTTTTGTAATTATTATTATCTTTCCCCTTCCCTCCCCTCGTGTTAGGTACTTCCTCCATCATATTCAAGATATCCACATTCTTAAGCGAAATTTAGGAAGAGTTGTTAATTAGAGAGAAAAAAATAGTTCGAATATTTTGATAAGAAAAGAGGAATTTATGTCAAATATAGAAAATGAACATCTTGAGTTTAATAAAATAAAAATGAAAAATGGACATTTTGGATAAGACGAGAGAGTACTTCATACGTATCTTGTTAATAAAATGTGAGAGAAAATTAAATAAGAATTAAAGTAGTAAATAAAGTTAGAAAGTAAAAATATTTTTTGCTAAAATATAAATAACTTAATTATCTTAAAATTTATTAAGTAATAAAATAACTTAATTAACAAATAAGAGAATCTCTCTCCTCGTGTCTTCTTTCTTCCATATGCAACAGTGTCTATGTAGCCACATTTTTTCAACAAGATTATCGACTATTGGAATTAGGTAACAAATTTTTAATACTTTCTATAGCTAATCAAATTTGTATTATATTTTTATTGTTAGGGTTTGTATACTAGAAATCACTCTTCGATTGATTGAATATTGTAAAACCCTAATTATTATTTTCCAATGAATGCAACAGATTATTTTTGTCATAATGTTGTTATGTTTTACATTTAATGGATGTTTATTGCATATTTAAATGTATAAGCGAACGTAACAAAGTCTAAGTCTTTGTTTTAGTAGACCGGTTGTGGGCGTCGTCCAATTTAAGGTAACACGGTCAGTTCTGAACAAAGAAAAATAAGAATTTCACAACCTAGATAGTCATAGACTACCTATCGTGAAAGGTTGCAATGTCAGTCCATTATTTCTAAGCCTTATTGAAATAAGATGACGTTAGTGTGGTATAGCACTGAATTGGATCTAAACGGAAAGACGAGTCATTATGCTATCTACTGAAAGACAAGGTCTTGATAATTAATTTCTTAATCAATGTACGTTAGCATTGAGCATACGATATTGAGTATCTACTACTTTGACTTACCAAAGGTGCGGGTTTTTCGTCACCCAACGATCCAGGTATATTGGGTAGTGGTGATCATTATCTAGCGGTGCTAGAATTGCTATTATGTTGAATCGTGCGCGAGGAGAGTCTCGTTTGATAACATCCACAAGAGGAGCTCGAAACAAGGTTTTATTATTCGGAACCTAGCTAGTTAGAGTTTGATTACTCTAAGAAGAATAAATAAGAGTTTCTTGCAAAGTCCACTCTTGGAGATTAAAATATGTTAATTAATTAAGTCCATAGCAGACATTGATTAATTAATAGATGTTTCTATTGTCAGGGTTTGTATACTTGAAATCATCTTTCGAGTGATTGAATACTGTAAAACTCTAATTATTACTCCCTCCGTCCCGCTTTAGCAGTCCCGGTTGAATCGGAAACATGTTTTAAGGGGTATTTAAGTGTGTAATAAATAAATAATGCAGTGGAGGTTGGGTCCCACTTGTAAACAACTTTTTTACTTTTTTGCTTTTAAGTGTGCAATAAATAAATGATGAAGTGGAGGTTGGGTCCCACTTTTAAATGATGTAATAAATAAATTGATGTAGTGGACATCAATTTTTATGCACCGAGTTCAACCGGGACTCCTAAAGCGGGACACCCGAAATTGATCAACCGAGACTGCTAAAGCGGGACGGATGGAGTATTTTCCAATGAATGCAACAAATTATTTTTGTCATAATGTTGTTATGTTTTACATTTAATGGATGCTTATTGCATATTTAATTGTATAAGCGAACGTAACAAAGTCTAAGACTTTGTTTTATTAGACCGGTAGTGGGCGTCGTCCAATTTAATGTAACACGGTCAGTTCTGAACAAAGAAAAATAAGAATTTCACAACCTAGATAGGCATAGACTACCTATCGTGAAAGGTTGCAATGTCAGTCCGATTATTTCTAAGCCGTATTGAAATAAGATGACGTTGGTGTGGTATAGCACTGAATTGGATCTAAACGGCAAGACGAGTCATTATGCTATCTACTGAAAGACGAGGTCTTGATAATTAATTTCTTAATCAATGTACGTTAGCATTGAGCATACGATATTGAGTACCTACTACTTTGATTTACCAAAGGTGCGGGTTTTTCGTCACCCAACGATCAAGGTATATTGGGTAGTGGTGATCATTATCTAGCGGTGCTAGGATTGCTATTATGTTGAATCGTGCGCGAGGAGAGTCTTGTTTGATAACATCCACAAGAGTAGCTCGAAACAATGTTTTATTATTCGGAACCTAGCTAGTTGGAGTTTGATTACTCTATGAATAATAAATAAGAGTTTCTTGCAAAGTCCACTCTTGGAGATTAAAATATGTTAATTAATTAAGTCCATAGGAGACATTGATTAATTAATAGATGTTTCTATCTTAAGCGCGGGAAATGAATATAACACACTAAAAGGAAACCCAAAATACTTGTAATTTCGGATTTGGAAAGGCAGTGCAATATTACTTCTGTAGTGGCTGCTTGTAATATTCCAATATAAGCTTGTATTAAATAGTGGGTTCAATTTAATTAGTAAAAAACTAATTTGGTGAGGTCATATCCAAATTCTTCCTTAGATCCATGACTGGGCCCAATATGTGACTTAATATAAATAGGAGAATAAAAGAGACAGAAAATACACTTTTTCCACATCATAATTTTCGTCCCCCTCATCTTTGAGAAAGGATCGAAAATTGCTCTCATTCCGTGAGCAGGTTTCTGTTTTCTTTATTTAAGTCCTAGTATTCTGGTGAGATTTTCCCACATAAATAACAGTCTACAGTCCGGGACACCAGTCAGAAGAACCGAGGTTGAGTTCTCAAGATCTTCATGTGGAGAAGATGCAAGCCATCTTCGATTCTTAAGTGAATCAACGAGGTAAATTGGCTAACTCCGTAGCAAGCATGTTTTAGGGATTATATGTGCTAAAGCATGTTTAAAATTCAAGTTATGAGCATGATACAGGTGATAATCACGCGAATAGAGTTTATCTAAATAATCTGCTAAATAGATCAGTTTATGTGATCTGTAAGGAACGCGCGCTTCCGCTGCCAACCACTTCAATTGGTATCAGGGCCAGTCTTTGGCTCTGATTATTTGGATTTAAATTTCGTGAAATTCATGTATGCTTGTATTATTTGATTACGAAGCATGTTCTTGTTGATTTTGTTATTTTATGCATGTTGAACTCAAGAACTATCGAATCAATGAACTTGAATTACTAGATCGTACGAGACGTGCGATCCGTCGGCGCTCGTGCCGAGATGGATCGCACCACGCGCGATCGAGGCATGGATGTCGAGACAGTGGGAGCGGGGGAGCTGCGATCAAAGGGCGACGCGCAGTTGAGCGAGGGCTCGTGCGCGCCGCTGACCGAGACCGAACGCCCCAGACGGACCCTCGTCGAGATCGACACGGATGCTGGCGTGGTGCGGCGGTTTGATCGAGAACCGACCGAGACACCGAGACGCCGAGAGCGCCCCGAACCCTACGAGACACCGAGACGCCTTCGTGCGCGTAGCTGGCTGAGACAGTGGGAGCTTCGGGTCTCGGTATGCCGAGATGGGCGACGATGATCGGCCGAGAGCAGCGGCACTGACGTGCAAGCCGCTGGCCGAGAAACCGCGTCACCCGACGTGCCGAGACGACGAAACGGAGGCGACGGGTTAGCTAAACAGACACGCTGAAACGAGTGTGGCTCAGGGCGCTTAGGTGTCGTTCAAGCAAGGATATATCCTACTGGTCAGGATAGAGATCCTAACTAAGCCTAGACCCTGGTTTCAAAAATTCCTCAACCCACTTCTACTGATCAGTATAGTGGTGGTAAGGGTCGAATCCCACAGAGATGGTGCGTTAAAACTATTGTGGTGATATTCTGGATGGTTTGGTTAGCTACCACGCTCGGGTTGAGTCTCTACCTAGGCAAGAACTTAAAGGTAATTTCCTACTGACTGGAATGGGGAAAGAAGTGTAGGGGTGCAGCTGTGTACGTGGAAATAGGGGGACATTTTTATAACAGAAAATATTTGGAAGGTACGAGATTCTATTTTGGGCTAGACAGAATATTCAGAGGGTAGTGGTAGTCATGGTGACTAGGCTGACAGATCTGCAGGTTATAACTAAAAGTAAAGGACAAAAAGCAAAAAGCATCTAAAAAGCAAAGTGGTCCCCAACATTAGACATGGACATCATCTTCTTCAACAACACAAACTAAAATCAGAAAATGCTTCCAGATTTAACACGGAAACACAGTTTATCAATTCGCGAACACAGATCCACAAATAAGAACACCAAATCTGAAATCAAAACACAGAAAATGCAACTCCGCGTACTGGTCAGCAGGAAAACGAAAACGAACTCAAACAAGACTTCACATGCAGCTCACTCACGATCAATAGTTCCACATTTAACTAAAGGAATTTTGATGGAAACAAAGAAAGGAAAGTTTCAGCACTTAAACACCAAGGAACCTTAGATCTAAGCTAACTAGGCGGAATAGGGAGGAAAAGAAATCAACACCATAACTGAAACGGAAATCAACTTCATATCATAAACACGTTCGGATCTTCCACAAGTACTTCAAAAACAGAAAATATCCAAAAGCAAACAAGATCCAACGTAAGGAAAACAAGTAAATTAAACTACGAAAGCGAATAAAAGTGTTTTGCCACTCCGGGCGATGATATCTCTAACTACGGTTCTGCTGGCTGGAACGGACGATCTGGAACTCCGGGAACATCTAGATCTTTAAGTGACCATGGCAGTGGCGAGGAACGAGATTCAGGACTGGGCTGAAGGACTGAACTCCGAGAGATTTCTACCTAAGAGTGATGATGATGAATTCCCCCCCAAAGCTACATTTTTCTCTCCAAGTGGCTTCCTTTTATAGGGAGGCTTACCCTTGATTTTTAGGGCAAGACCTTGCGGTGAAATGACTTCTTTGCCCTTAATTGTGATTGAGCAGTCCCAGCTATCCTCCTTCTCCATCTCGAGCCATTTTTGCATGTATACTGGTCAGTACGTAATCGTCCTGACGCCCTTTTTACTTGAAGTGTCTGAAACTCTGCCTACTGGCTAGAACGCTTACCCTGCACGCTTAAGCAACTAGTTTTGCAGATATAATTCAATTATGCACATCATACTGACCCGTAACCTAGGCCTAGAATACGACTTATCAAACTGCTCATACTTACCACATGCTTGTCCTCAAGCGTGAAGAACAAACAAAAAGGAATAAGTCGAATTCTAGCCTGGTTACTCCCCTGACCGACTCTACCTAAACTAGACTCTATACTACAACGACGCAAAGAAAAACATTTGGTCAAACACAGAAAAAACACACAAACAAGAATAAACACTAAAACAAAAAGATTGGGCTATATTTTCAACCATCCCTTACCTCGGGATCCGGTGCAATCCGGCCTTAGACAACCTTGAACTTCTGCCATCCCCCATTCCTTCCTGGTCAGTATATCCGCTTGTCAAGATCGCCCAAACTCTCGGCCAAACACTAGATTCACTCGGTCTCTCATACCTCACCAGGAATGTTGGGACCGCATTCTCTCAATATGCTCAACCACGCTTGCTTCGGACTTGGATCTCACGTGCAGCTACTGAAGGGCTTAAAGGCTTGTAATGGGGCTATTGGGTTATAGTTTTTTTGGGGCTCTAAGTTTCAACATTTCTATTTTATTGATGTGGGGGGGACTGTGTGCATCAGGCTTCTGATCAGTTGCTTCTTAGTTGGCGCTTCTGGCTTGGGTCTCCAACTGGTCAGTATCATCTTGTGGCTTTGCCACCCTTATTCCTTCTCTTTTTTTCTGTGGTCAAGTTTCTGACCATTTTTCTCCACATTCTTCTTTCTCTTTTTCCTTTGTGGCTTCGCCACCCTTATACCTTCTTCTCTCCCCTTTTTTTTTTCTTTTTGTGGACCCGGGATAACTCCCTGGTCGATTTTCTTCCGAACCTTCTTGCCCAGCTGGAGTCTGCTTTCTTGTCCATCTTTCTGGCCAGTAAGCTTCATTCGCCTCACGCTTTGCACACACACAGTCCCAGGGGCTAGGGGTATTTATCTGGGTAAAAGAGTGAGGAAAAGAGGTTCTAAGGGTGGTATATTTTTTTTTTTAAACGGGGGTTTCCTACTGCCTTCAGTGTTTGCTACCCGTGGTCACTTCATCCTAGGCAAATTGTGGCAGCCTCTCCTTCTTTTCAATATTTGTGGAAAGTGGTTCCACTTTAAGCTTATAACTCACATTTGAAGAGGGCTTTCGTGTTTGGCTCTAAGTATGGGCTTTTCTTTCATACTCACATCATCTATCCTGACTAGGAGGTACTAGGGAGGGTGGTTTCGGTTTTCCAGCATGTCCTATCTCCCTCAATTCCCTTCACCGTCAGCTCAAGACGGTTGAGTTTTAAGCCCAATCAACACACAAAATAAAAAACTATACTTAACGGGACACAAACACAAACACAAAAACTACACATATATACATACTCATCATACTGGTCATTGCGTCCCCCCTCCCACTTCACAAGTGTCTGCCCTCAGATAAGGCTGTGAAGTGGAAAAGGTAATGGCCAGTATGATGGACACATAGACAAACAGACAAAAATAACAAAATAAAACTAAAACTTCTCACACTTAGACTATGGAATAGGCTAAGTGGGAGAAGTTTGAAAACCTAAACAGCAACCAACAAAACACATATATACAAAACTCCTCACACTTAGGCCGTGCAACGGACTAAGTGTGAGTCAACATGCGTACGAAACAAGAAAAAAAATACAAAAACATGCTACACAGAAATAAACACAGAAGTTTACCTATCGCAACAAAAACTAACACCAACAATTATGAAAAACTAAAAAAAACAAACAGAAAGCAAAAAAAAACTAACTTGTCAGGGTGGGGGGTTGGTCTAGCGAAGTCTCCTGCTCCTCCGTGGGGCAGGTGGTGTAGGCTGCTTTTCCAGGGGTTCCTCTTCTGTTCCAGTGTGATCCTCACTTTCCTTCGCCGGTTCCTCGGCTGCTGCCGGCACCTCGGTGTTCTCTTCCTCGGGCTCGTCTATCATTGTCTCTGGTGGGTGGGTCTCATCGTCCTGGCCTCCATGGCCGCTTGTTCCTGTAGCTGGTTCCTTCTTCCGGCTGGTCACTTCTTTCAACAACACATCTATCACGGATGCCATCCGGTCCATCTCCGTGATCAATCGATGGTTTTCCTCTCCCAAAGTAGTCACTAACGTCTCCATAGCGTCTTGCTTTCGAGTCAATGTCCTCTGCTCTGCAGATCCTTCCAACATCCGTTCCACTACTCCCGCTAGCTTGACCATCTCTGCTTTCAATTGCTTATTCTCTTCTCTAACTTCTTCCATTTCCTTCTTCATTCTGGCTTGATGCTGTTCCTGGTCTGATGCCAATCCGATCATTTCTGCCCTTATCTGTCTGCTTCCCTCCGCTATCTCCTCCACAGCTTTTTCCATCCCCTCTTGCCTCTGGTCGTGTGCCGGTGCTTCATGAGCTGCTGCCAACCGAGCAGTGGGTGTAGCTTCCTCTCCCATCGCGTAGAAGTGTGGCACGCCTTGCCTCATGTATACCGCATTCGTCCGGGCGAATAGGGAGGTATCAAACAATCCTGGGGCGTCCACCATCGTCAATGGGGTTAAGTCTTCGTCCTCTGAAACGGTGATGTTGATTTTCACAAAGATTCCCAATATATGGCAGAGGAAAATATTCCGTGCTGGGTGGGTAGCGATGAGGTGACATGTGTATGCAGTCTAGAACCCTAAGTGCAACTTCTTGCCTCTCTTGGCACACCACATAAGATACAATTCCGTCATCGATGTCCGGACTGCCGAATTCGACTGTCCTAAAAGGTTGTAACCCAAGAAGAGTTGAACCAGGCGTAGATTAGGATCGTTGAGATGGATAGATCGGGAGATAGTGGACTGAAACTGTCCTGCCCCGGGGTGAGTAAGCTCTTCCCAAGCTACCTGGGGCTCAAAGTCCACATGCCTGCGGGGAATCCCCCGCTCCCTATCTCTCCACTCGGGCCCTATGGCCTCCTCCAAACTGCATATCCCTAGCCGAACAGTCCATTCAATCAAATTCATCCTAATCTCTCCTCCAAATACTCTGAAACTGATACACTCTACATCCAAATCCGTTGTGACCTTGAATCGAAAGGTCGCGAAAAATTCTTTGGCCAAATCAACCGAAACACTCAAATTCTCATTCCTTAACAGCCATTCAAAACCCAACTCATGGAAAAGGGCGAGAAACGATTCCCGAACCTTCAATTCATCTAACGAGGGGAGATGAATTACCTTTCCACACTTTACCTTCTTGCCTTTTGTGTTCTTGGTGCGATAGATGGATTGGAGCTCCTTGGAGTCAAAAAATTGCATCCCCTCCACCACGTCATCTGTGAGCTCCACCGTCCAACGCTTATATCGGAGTGGTTCTGCAGGTGGATGCAATAGTTCCCGATGATTGTTAGGGAGTTGCTGCTCCTTATACTCCTCATCTTCCATGGTCGTATCGCTATCGGATTCAGATTCTTCACTGATCTCATATTCACTGTCACTCTGTGTTTGCCGGTTTGATGGGGTCCTCTGGTCAGCCTCAGTGATCACGATGCCTGTGTTCACGGTACGCGGTTTTTTGGTACTCGGCTTGTTCTTCACAACGGCTTTTCCTTTCCTTTTTCTTTCTATCTGGTACCTGGCTTCCTCCTCAGCTTGGAGTAAGGCCTCGTCTTTCTCAGATCCATCAGACCTTCCTGACTCTGATGTGAGGTTCGGTCCCCCAGCCATTTCTTCCATTGTCGTGTCCGGTTCATTCTGTACTGGAGACACCCCTGTGTCTTCCTGATCAGTAGCTTGAACAGGTTCACCTTCAGCCTCTTTCGGAGTGGCTCGCTCTTCCTCGCTTGCGATCTCTATGGGGTCCTCCGCCGTGTTCGGTTTTGCCCTGCTGGAGGCGCACCTACCCAAACAACGCTGCGATACCCTCTGCGGCTTGGGCGAGTCTGCCTTGGGGTCTGTTTTCACCACCAGTTTTCGCCTGACCGGAATCGGCTTTACAACCTGAGGTGCCACTGAGGTGGGTGCTTCTACTTCTGGCTCTGCTGTCTCTGTTCCTATGTCCTTGACTTCCGTAATCGTATTGTCCTCCTCTTCTTCCGGCTGGTGTGCCGGGCTCTCTGTCTCACTTACTCCCTTTGTTTCCGTGCTCATGCCTACTGCCTTCGAAGTGAGGTCTAGACCCTCAGCCTCCGAGGCAGTAGCTTCCGCTGCTTGGCCTACTTGGTTCAGGATGGACTCAAACTCCTCATCTGTCATCAACGACCGCTTTTGGGCTGATTCGTTCAGATCTATGTCATTCCTCTCTACTTCATGAGATACCGGCTCCTCCTCGGGCGTCTTCTTCGCTTCGCCACTCCCTTCCTGGGTTGTCCCTTCTTGGCTGGCCCTTTTCTTACGCTCCTCAGAGTCGGAGTCGTAATAGGCGGCGACAGCGTCGAGCCCCGCCGAATCTGGTACCGAGGTTTCCGACGGCGCGGTCACCGAGGGAGATCCCTCCTCCGATTGTACTTCTGCGTGTCTGACCGGTGCATGCGGGAGTTCACTGGGTGTGGTTCCTACGCCCCCCATTTGACCAAAACCAGTCAATGCCGCCGTCCAGTCCCGAGTAGGGTCCTGTTGACGAAGAAATGCCATCATGGCATCCATGGAAATCATAGGTGGTGGCTGAGCGGTCGGTGCTGGTGGCGGTGGATTTTGCTGTGGTTGTGCCTCCTAGGTTTCTTGGCGGCGCGGTTTGATTTTCTTGGCGAAAGCTTTCTTCCCCATGTGTGGAAATCTGCGATTTAGTGGTGAAAAGGTAGGGTTGAGAGTTGGGGTTGAGAATGATGTTTCCGCGAGAGAGATGGACAAGAATTTCTTGAAAGCGAATTGAAAATTAGGGTTTGTGAGGGAAAAGTGTTGGGACGGTAAGTTTAATTCGGGTGAGAGAGAGCAGTTGCAGGTGGTTGTAACCGGTTATCAGGGGTAGCCGGTCGCGACGTTTCAGACGGGAAGGGCGGTTGAGGTTGCTGGCCTCTGATTGGTCCGCGCGTCTTTTCCCTCTGATCACGCGCCATTTCTCCTGCTGTCACCCTGCAAAAGCTGCACAAGCTTTAATTCAAATTTTCGTCCTCTCCATAATTCCTCCTATTCATGCCTAAAAAGGAAACTAATTTAAATGGGCACTTAAATATAATTTTGAAATAGCACCAGATAAGTAATCCATTGGTCAATGTGCACTTCAAATTAAAATTAAGGCCCGAAAATATTTTTGGATTTTTTTAGGAATTATCTAGCGTGCAAAGATCAATTACGTATTTACAATATTTACAACTTCCTTAGGTAATTTGGAATTCAACTTGGCCAGTATATGCAAACTATTTTCAAAGGGAAATTGGCCGCGCGGAATTCCAAATTCCTATCTTACTGATCAGTATGAAACCGATGTAAGTGGCTGTAGTGGAATTTCATCCACTACACCCACCTCGCTATTATCCCTGAATATTTTCAACCTATGCCCATTTACTATGAAAGGTTCAGAGTTAGAAAAACTCCCTGAAATTTCTACTGCCCCATTAGATCGGAGTGCAGTTATGATGTAAGGTCCTGTCGATTTGGACTTGAGTTTCCCTGGCATAAGCTTCAATCTTGACTGGAAGAGTAGTACTTTCTGGCCAACATGGAGCTCCTTAGTCCTCAGATTTCGATCATGCCATAATTTAGTTCGTTCTTTGTACCTCATGGCGGAGTCGAATGACTCCAATCTAAGTTCCTCAAGCTCCTGCAGTTGCAACTTCCTTTCCTCTTCACAGGCTGTAGCATCCATATTCATTTTCTGTACTGCCCAGTATGCTCGATGCTCGATCCCAACTGGTAAGTGGCACATCTTCCCAAAAACAATCCGGTAAGGGGACATGCCTATGGGGGTCTTGTAGGCTGTTCGATACGCCCAGAGAGCATCCTCTAACCTTACACTCCAATCCTTCCTAGAAGTGTTCACCGTCTTCTCCAAAATTTTCTTTATCTCGCGGTTAGAGATTTCTGCTTGACCATTTGCTTGCGGATGGTAAGGGCTGGATAGTTTATGGTGCACACCGTATTTCTTCATCAAGGCTTCAATTGTGCGATTACAGAAGTGTGTACCTTGATCGGATATGATCGCCCTGGGTACACCGAATCGGCTGAAGATATGACTCTTTAAGAACTTGGCCACTTCCTTGGCTTCACACGTGCCTGTGGCCTTGGCTTCTACCCATTTGGAGACGTAGTCTACAGCAACTAGGATATACAGATTCCCATAGGATGAAGGAAAAGGTCCCATGAAATCCATTCCCCATATGTCGAATAGCTCGCAAACTATTACGGGTACCTGCGGCATTTCATCCCGGGCAGATATTCCACCGGTCAGTTGGCAACGCTCACAGCTCCTGCAGAACTCGTACGCATCTTTGTTGAGGGTTGGCCAATAAAAGCCGCTATCCAAAATCTTCCTTGCCGTCTTCTTGTACCCGAAATGTCCTCCGCATGCTAATGAATGGCAGTGGGTTAAAACATCCCGCTGCTCCCAGTCAGGAATGCACCTCCTTATCACTTGATCGGACCCTACTCTCCACAGATAGGGGTCGTCCCAAAAGTAGTATTTCGCTTCACTCTTGATCTTCATTCTTTGGGCTTTGGTAACACTCGGCACTTCTGGAAGCTCTCCAGTCACTAGGTAGTTGGCCAGGTCCGCATACCATGGCTCCTGCCCTACCTTCTCTTTTCCTTTTGCTGTATCATTCTGACCAGTAAGTTTCAACACTTCTTCCCAATCAATTTTTCTGGGCACAAAAATCACCTCACACAAATGTTCCTCTGGAAATTTATCATGCACTTCGTCACCGTTTCCATCTTGCACTATTCTGCTCAAATGGTCTGCCACCTTGTTCTCGACTCCTCGCTTACCTTCCACCTCCCAGTCAAATTCTTGTAGCAAGAGTACCCATCGGATCAAGCGTGGTTTGGATTCCTTCTTGGCAATCAGATACTTAATCGCCGCATGGTCAGTATACACTATGACTTTGGATCCCAACAAATATGGCCTGAACTTCTCGAAGGAATACACCACTGCCAGCATCTCCTTTTTAGTGGTATCGTAATTCCGCTGGGCTTGATTTAAAGTCTTGGACGCATAAAAAATTACGTACCTCTTCCCGTCGATCTTCTGACCCAGCACGGCTCCTACCGCAAAATCGCTGGCGTCGCACATTACTTCGAAAGGATGGTTCTAGTCAGGAGCCCTTATGATAGGTGCGGATATCAACTTTTCCTTGAGAAGGTTGAAAGCAGCCTTGCATTGCTCATCAAACTCTTTGCTTGACATCTCTCCAAACTCTTTCTTGACATCTCTCCAAAACTATATCCAAATGGTGACGGCAAGAGTCGAACGAGTCTCCGTAAACCGTAAAATCGTCCATGAATATCTCTATGCAATCCTCAATCAAATCGGAAAATATGCTCATCATACATCATTGAAACATACTTGGAGCGTTGCACAGGCCGAAAGGCATGCGACAGTATGCATAGGTTCCAAACGGGCAAGTGAAAGTGGTCTTGTCCTGGTCCTCAGAATCTACGTAAATTTGGAAATACCCGCTGTACCCATCTAGAAAGCAGAAAAACTTCTTCCCAGCTAATCTCTCCAACATTTGTTCGATGAACGGCAGGGGAAAATGGTCCTTCCTGGTCGCATTGTTCAGCTTACGGTAATCGATGCACATTCGCCAACCCGTGACTAGCCTCGTTGGGATCAGCTCATTCCTCTCATTCTGAACTACTTGGATGCCCGACTTCTTTGGGACCATGTGGATCGGGCTGACCCACTCATTATCCGGTACTGAATAGATAATCCCTAGCGACAACAACTTCAAGATCTCCTTCAATATCTCTTCTCGCATGTTAGGGTTTACCTTCCTTTGAGCATCTCGATGTGCCTTCGCTCCTTCCTCCAACCTAATGTGGTGCATGCAGACGTCGGGGCTAATTCCCACTAAATCTGTAAGACTCCAACCAATCGCCTTCTTGTTCTTGCTCAGCACGGTCAGTAGCCTAGCCTCTTGTTCCTTCGTAAGGCTGCTACTGATGATCACTGGATATGAGTTCTCCTCTCCAAGGAAGGCATACTTCAAATTCGGTGGCAACTTCTTCAGCTCAACTTGAGGTGGAAGTGTGTCTTCGGGTAGAGGGTTTTTCTCAATCTCTCCTTTTTTTTTCTAAATCTCCCCCCTATGGTTCTTCTATACTGGCTGGTAGCTAAACCCCTGTGGCTCCAATGAACTCCGATTTCAGACAGAATTCCTTGATTGCTACTTCTATTTCTTCATCAGTCAACCCTTGGCTACTGATCAGATCACACCATGCAGCAGCTTCGACGTCAGCCTGCTCATAAACATCTAACGCTTGGAGTTTCTCCTGCAATAGTTCGGTCTCAAGAAAATCTTGGACAAGGGGGTCAATCACATCAACATAACACAAATTCTCAGAATCAATCGGTTTCTTCATGGCTTCATTGATATCAAAAGTGAATTTCTCTCCATGAAAATCAATGCAAATTGTCCCCTCGGCCATGTCCACTATTGTCTTAGCCGTTCTAAAAAATGGCCTTCCTAACAACACTCCACTAGATTCCCTAGCTTCATGCTCACTCATTTTGATCACATAAAAATCAGCAGGATAGGTAAAATCATGCACTCTTACTAACACGTATTCTAAAACTCCCTCAGGACTTATGCACGACCTATCAGCCAGTTGGATCAATACCCTAGTATTCGACAATCTAACTCCCTTCAATCGGTTATAGATAGACAATGGCATGACATTTATGGATGCCCCCAAATCACACATTGCATGTTTGACCTTCACATCTCCTATGGCTATGGGCAGAGTGAACATACCTGGATCGGCTCTCTTGGGTGGCAACTTCTCTTGCACTATTGCTGACGCTATCCCTTCCACCATAATCTTGCCATCCTTCTGGGCTCTCCCGGCTATGAAGTCCTTTATGAATTTCCCCAGAGGGGGTAGCTTCACGGCTTGGAGGAATGGTATGGTGACATCCAACTTCCCAAAAATCGACAAGTAGTCAACCGGGTTCTCTTTCTTCCTCTTTGTAACAAATCAGAATGGGAATGGTTTCTCCCTTTTTTTCTCCTCTACTGGTTCTTCAGCAACCTTCTTGGAGTTTCTCTTGGGTAGTTCCTGGGTCTGAGCCTCCATTCTGGGCTCTACCTCTTGAGGAGGTTCCTTCCTGGTCAGTAGGGTGTTGGGTTCACCTCGTACACTTGGTGTATCATCCAAGAAGAATGGATCTTTCATCCGAGGCATAGTTCTCCCTAATTCTTCTGCTGAAATGGTATCACCTCTTATATTCGTTCCATTGGATTCTCCACTAGGTTGTCTCGGTTGAGGCACGTCATAAGTGGTTCCTGACCTCAACGTAACCTTACTCACATTTGCCTTTTCGGGCAATTGGACTGTAGATGGGAGTTTCCCTGCATTTCCCTTCAAATCACCCACCAAACTGGCCAGTTGAGCTAACTGTCTATTCATCATATCCATGTTCGCCTTATGTTCCTTCTGGGCGTTTTGCATCCCCTGCACGACTTCATTATGGGATTGCAATTCTCCTTTGATGCTCTGTTGTGACGCTAGCATTTCACCCATCATGTCCTCAACGGATCTCCTTGATCTGTTCGAGTTTTGGAAGTGACTTGGCCCTTGGTGTTGATTGTTCTGGGAATTTTGCTGGCCTTGATTAGGCGGGTATTGGTTATACTGGGCAGGAGGGGTGTACTAATGTTGAGGATATTGATTCTGGTGCTGGCCTTGGAATTGATTTTGGTTCTGATGTTTTGGGTCCTGGGTTTGGCTGATTTTGGAAGTTTTGGAAGTTTCTCTGGTGGGGTGGCACATAGACAGGGTTCGGGTTTTGTGGGTTTTGGTTTTGGGAATGTTGGTTTCTTCCTGACCAGTTGGGCTGGTAGTCTGGGTTTACTGGTCCACGGTTAGGGTTTTAGTTCGGATGAGGGTTATACTGGTTCTGACCTTGGTTCTGATTTTGGCTCCCGTCACCCCATCGGAAGTTCGGATGATCCCTCCATGGTGCATCCCGTTGCCTACCTTGAATCCAATGCCCACTAGAATTGAAGTACCCCGCAGCATTAACCTGCTCCATATTCCCGAAATCATTAGGCTGATCATAGTTCGGTCCTTGATTTCCCTGCTCTGCACCCTTGTAATTCCCAGCTGGGGAAGGTGGTGGAGTGCTCTTCTCGATCGCACTCAGAAGTGACTTATTCAGCTCATCCATTTTCAAATCCATTTTCTGCTCCAGTGTATTTTCCTGATCAGTAACCGAGGCAACAGCAGCCCGTTCTCGGTTGTATCCTTCCCTTGAATGGTCATACTCTTTCTTTGCATTCAGTAGCTTCCTTAGGACTCTCTTTGCTTCGCTAACCCGTAATTGCGTGAAGCTTCCTCCTGACGATGAATTTGCCAGGTCCTTGGTTACCGCGTTCATGCCTTCGTAGAAAGTATGATGTACTTCAATGTCCGCCATGCGATGGTTGGGACTTGATTCCAAAAGACCCATATATATTGCCCAATAATCACTCAAGGGCTCATCATACCCTTGTTTCACATTAGTTATTTCCCTCTTCAGCGCACTTGTCTTGGATGACGGGAAAAACTCGCCCAGAAATGCTGACTTGAAATCGGCCCAAGTCTCAATAGAGTTGGGGGGAAGGCGCATGAACCATGTGTTAGCTTCCCCCTTGAGCACAAATGACAAAGCCTTCATCCTATAATCATCCTCCGTCGCTCCTGCTGGTCTCCTCTGCGCCCTACAAATTTTGCAAAACTCATGAAGAAACTCATACGGCCCTTCATAGCTCTTCCCACAGTATGTAGGCAGGATTGCGATCACATGAGGTTTCACATCGCAGGCGGTTTGCCCTGGAGTAACGACTATGGCTTGCGGGGGCTCTTTTTCAGTATGCGCGTTCAGCGTCCCGATCTCCGGGTCGTCATCTCCCTGGTTGGCCATTTCTCTTGG
The DNA here is from genome assembly GCF_004379255.2 of Salvia splendens. Taxonomy (NCBI): domain Eukaryota; kingdom Viridiplantae; phylum Streptophyta; class Magnoliopsida; order Lamiales; family Lamiaceae; genus Salvia; species Salvia splendens. Next base: position 19,513,333 of record NC_056033.1, read on the forward strand.
GTTGCCTTCCAACAGTGGTATCTCCTCTGGTAACGGTCCCTCTATGGTGCCCTTCTCTTCGTCACTACTCGTCCCTAGGTCAGACAAGGTGGTCGACAGGCCAGAACGAGTGGTTACGAGTATAGATCCTCGATGAAGTATCTTCGGTCTCCCCTGGTCAGGAGCCGAACTGCTTCTCATAAACTGAAATGAAAAGAAAAGAAAAAGAAGATTATGCACAATATATACGCCAAAGTATCACACACAAAAGTAACTAGTAACGCCATCCATCCCCGGCAAGGCGCCATTTGAAACGAATGTGGCTCAGGGCGCTTAGGTGTCGTTCAAGCAAGGATATATCCTACTGGTCAGGATAGAGATCCTAACTAAGCCTAGACCCTGGTTTCAAAAATTCCTCAACCCACTTCTACTGATCAGTATAGTGGTGGTAAGGGTCGAATCCCACAGAGATGGTGCGTTAAAACTATTGTGGTGATATTCTGGATGGTTTGGTTAGCTACCACGCTCGGGTTGAGTCTCTACCTAGGCAAGAACTTAAAGGTAATTTCCTACTGACTGGAATGGGGAAAGAAGTGTAGGGGTGCAGCTGTGTACGTGGAAATAGGGGGACATTTTTATAACAGAAAATATTTGGAAGGTACGAGATTCTATTTTGGGCTAGACAGAATATTCAGAGGGTAGTGGTAGTCATGGTGACTAGGCTGACAGATCTGCAGGTTATAACTAAAAGTAAAGGACAAAAAGCAAAAAGCATCTAAAAAGCAAAGTGGTCCCCAACATTAGACATGGACATCATCTTCTTCAACAACACAAACTAAAATAAGAAAATGCTTCCAGATTCAACATGGAAACACAGTTTATCAATTCGCGAACACAGATCCACAAATAAGAACACCAAATCTGAAATCAAAACACAGAAAATGCAACTCCGCGTACTGGTCAGCAGGAAAACGAAAACGAACTCAAACAAGACTTCACATGCAGCGATTCACTCACGATCAATAGTTCCACATTTAACTAAAGGAATTTTGACGGAAACAAAGAAAGGAAAGTTTCAGCACTTAAACACCAAGGAACCTTAGATCTAAGCTAACTAGGCGTAATAGGGAGGAAAAGAAATCAACACCATAACTGAAACGGAAATCAACTTCATATCATAAACACGTTCGGATCTTCCACAAGTACTTCAAAAACAGAAAATATCCAAAAGCAAACAAGATCCAACGTAAGGAAAGCAAGTAAATTAAACTACGAAAGCGAATAAAAGTGTTTTCCCACTCCGGGCGATGATATCTCTAACTACGGTTCTGCTGGCTGGAACGGATGATCTGGAACTCCGGGAACATCTAGATCTTCAAGTGACCATGGCAGTGGCGAGGAACGAGATTCAGGACTGGGCTAAAGGACTGAACTCCGAGAGAATTCTACCTAAGAGTGATGATGATGAATTCCCCCCCAAAGCTACATTTTTCTCTTCAAGTGGCTTCCTTTTATAGGGAGGCTTACCCTTGATTTTTAGGGTAAGACCTTGCGGTGAAATGACTTCTTTGCCCTTAATTGTGATTGAGCAGTCCCAGCTATCCTCCTTCTCCATCTCGAGCCATTTTTGCATGTATACTGGTCAGTACGTAATCGTCCTGACGCCCTTTTTACTTGAAGTGTCTGAAACTCTGCCTACTGGCTAGAACGCTTACCCTGCACGCTTAAGCAACTAGTTTTGTAGATATAATTCAATTATGCACATCATACTGACCCGTAACCTAGGCCTAGAATACGACTTATCACACGCAACCCGTCGCGACTGCTGGCCGAGAGCAGCAGCACCGTGTGCGCGTGCGGGTGGCCGAGACGTGGTCATGCTCGATGCGTCGTAGTCCGACGATGAACTCGTCGGATCTTCGTCGTTCGTGCGAACCTCGTGCGATGAGGTAATGATGAAGGATTATTTTAATGAGTATTTAATTTTTAATTAAAAGATATCATTAAAATATTATTATTTAATGGAAATAAAATCTTCTTGGAAGATTTACCTAGATTTTAGGAATTTTTTTATTATTATCTATATCTATGGAAATAAATAATATTATTTTATTCCTGGTGTTAGGGTTAGTATACTGAAAAGCATGTTTCGAGCGACTTCGCACGAATAGAATCTTGCTTGTGTACGGAAAAACTCTACAATCCACTTTTGATCCGATTCAGTATCATTCGAGCAGTTTGCAAGAATAGAATCAATATATTATTACATTGTGTTTGCTTGTGCGTTTATAAGATGTTTTATAAATATTTAAATGCATAAGAAGTAAACAAAGCCTACGTCTTTTGTTTAGTAGACTGGTCGTGGGCTGCGCTCACTTTAAGGTACTACAGTCGGTTCTAAGCAATGCTTTGCAAAAGAGAAGAAGAATTTCACAACCTAGATAGACTTTGGCTACCTATCGTGAAAGGTTGCAATGTCAGTCCGATTATTTCTAAGTCTTATTGAAATAAGATGACGTTGGTGTGGTATAGTACTGAAAGGATCTAACAGCAAGACGAGTCTTTATGCTATCTACTGAAAGACGAGGTCTTGATAAATATCTATTTCTTAATCTACATACGTTAGCATTGAGCATACGACATTGAGTATCTACTACTTTGACTTACCAAAGGTGCGGGTTTTTCGTCACCCAGCGAACCAGGTATATTAGGTAGTGGTGATCATTATCTAGCGGTGCTAGGATTACTATTATGTTGAATCGTGCGCGAGGAGAGTCTCGTTTGATAATGTCCTCAAGAGGAGCTTAAACAAGGTTTTATTATTCGGAAACTGGCCAGTTGGAGTTTTATTACTCTATGAATAATAAATAAGTGTTTCTTGCTAAGTTCACTCTTGGAATTAATAAGATGTTAATTAATTAAGTCCATAGCAGACTTTAATTAATTAATGGACATTTATATCTTAAGCACGAGAAATAAATGATAAACAAAATGGAAACCCGGATTACTTGTAATTTCGGATTTGGATGGGGAGTTCAATATTACTTCTGTAGTGGCTGCTCGTAATATTCCAATATAAGCTTGTATTAAATTGTGGGTTCAATTTAATTAGTAATAAGTTAATTGGGGGAGCCCATATCCAAAACCTTCCATATATCCCTGACTGAGCCCAATATGAACTATTATAAATAGGAGAATAAAGGAGACAGAAAATACACAATTAATGGTCATGAAAATTTCGCCCACTCTAATTTTAGAGGGGACGAAAATTTCAAAAAGATTTTCTCCTCCGTGAGAAATTTCTGTCTTCTTTATTCAAGTCCTAGTGTTTCGATAAGATCAGCCCACCCTGATGTCGGAATAGAGTTCGGGACACCAGTCAGAAGATCCGTGGTCTTGTATTGAAGATCATCGTGGAGAAGGCGCGAGCAATCGACGATTCTTTGGAGAATCAACGAGGTAAATTGGCTAACTCCGTAGCAAGCATGTTTTAGGGATTTTTTGTGTTAAAGCATGTTTGAAATTCAAGTTATGAGCATGATACATGTGATAATTACACGAATAGAATTTGTCTAAATAATCTGCAAAATAGATTCGTATATGTGATCCGTTAGAACGCATGCTTCCGCTGCCAACCCCTTCAATTGGTATCAGAGCCAGGTTTTGGCTCTGATGATTTGGATTTAAATTTCGCGAAATTCATGTACGCATGTATTATTTGATTTCGAAGCATGTTCTTGGTGTTTTGTTTAATTAATTATGCATGATGAACTCAAGAACTATCGAATCAAAGAACTTGAATTGCTCGATCGTACGAGACGTGCAATCCGTCGGCGCTCGCGCCGAGACAGATCGCACCACGCGCAATCGAGGTAGGGATGTCGAGACAGTGGGAGCCGGGGAGCCACGATCACGGGGCGATGCGCAGACAAGTGAGGGCTCGCGCGCGCTGCCGGCCGAGACCGCAAGCCCCAGACGCACCCGCGTCAAGATCGATGCATGAAGCTGGCGAAGTGCGATGGTTCGTCCGAGAACCACCGAGACACCAGGTGCCGAGAGCTCCAATCCTAGACGGAAGGACCAAGACGGGCGGTCGGAGCTGACCGAGAGCAGGCGTGCCTCTGTGCGTGCCGCTGGCCGAGAGCTCGCGCCACCCGACGGCTCGGATGGCCGAGACGGGCATCAAGACGCTGGCCGAGAGGCGCGTGCCGGCGCGCGCGCGCCTGGCCGCGGAGCTTCGACACTCGTCGCAACACGACGCCGAGACGGGCGCTCACCGCTGGCCGAGAGGAGCCGCGCCTAAGCGCACGCTCTTGGCCGAGACGCTGGCGCGCCACCTACGCGCCGGTGGCCGTGGCGCCGTGTGCATCGTATTCCGATGAAGTACTCATCGGATTTTCATCGTTCATCGTTCGTGCGAACCTCGTACGATGAGATAACGATGAAGGATTATTTTAATGATTATTTAATTATTTTATTAAAAGATATCAATTAAATACTATTATTTAATGGAAATAAAATCTTTTGGGAAGATTTCCCTAGATTCTTGAATTTTATTTTGGAAAATATTCATGATGAATTTGGAAATAAGATTTGAATATATCTTTTATAGATTTTATGTATTATATAAGATTTGATTTAATAACAAATCATGTATTAATTAGATTCTTTCTTTATTCATTGGATTTATATGGATTTTATTCCTAGATGAATCCTAGTTATATTTGGAAAGTAATAATCTAAATTGTATCTATATCCTATGGATTTATATGGATTTATTCCTAGACAAATCCTAGTTGGATTTATATAATAATAATATTATTTTATTCTTATCCTATGAATTTAAACGAATTTATTCATAGATAAATTCTAGATGGATTTGGATAGTGATAATATAATATTTTATTCTTATCTTATAGATTTATATGGATTTGTTCCTAGATAAATCTTAGATGGATTTGAATAATTATAATATAATATTATCTAATTCTATGGATTTATATGGATTTACTCCAAGAATAAATCCTAGATGGATTAGGATTAATATTAATATTAATTTATTTTATCATATGGATTTGAATAGATTTAAGACAAATCCTAGATGGATTAAAATAAGTATTAATCCATGATTATCCTTATCTTTTGGATTTATATCCTAGATAGATTAGAATAAAGATAATATATAAGAAAATTCGTATTTAATTGGATTTTGATAAATTAATTTATCAAAGAAATCCTAAGTAATATTTGATATATTCTAGATGTCTATTCTAAATAGAATTAAGATTTGTATAAATATTGGTTGATTGGATTTTATTTATCGTATGGATTATGATGGAATCGTTTCTATCTAGTAATATCTTAGAACGATTTAAATAATGATAATCCTAGATCAAGGTTATCTTGGATTGAAGGATTTGATTTTATCGAAATAAAATCTAGAATGATCCTAAATGGATTTAGATAGTTAATACTATCTTGATAAATCCTAAATGAATTTGGATAATAATTATCCAAGATAAAACATAATTATTTAATTGATTCTCCCTTGACTTGATTAAATAATTGTCATTAACTATCCAGTGTGTTTAAATGCCAGGCATTAAATGGATTTATCTGTTTATTTGGTGTTTATCTTTGTAAGTGGATTATCTGCTTTATCTGCTTATGTGATAATTATGCAAAAACCATATAAAATATCTAAGCAATAATTACAACAAGTGCGTTGTATATGGTCTCCATCAATTGGTCTGCAATTTATAAAGCTTTTTTTCTAATATTATCGTCACCTACTGTGTGAGGACAATAATCCTAAGAAATAGCGAGTTCATAAGGCGGACTTCTCAAATATAAATAGTATGAATTAGAATGTGGTTTCCAATATTATCGCCACCTGCACTGTGGGGACAATAATCCTAAGAAACTACGAGATTCAGAAGTTCACACAGAATTTATGAGATAGCTTGATCTTGTTAGCAGCACATGAGCATTGTTATGGGAGTGTGTTGTAGAAATGAGACTCTGTAATGCTAAATTCGGTGGTCTTGCTTAGGCAACATTAGGCGGCCATGCCACTCTGTGGTCTCTGGACTATTTGTCGATGATTGTGACCAGTAAAATTGTAAGATTTTAATGCGTATTGACCTCCTCTGGGGGATACAAAATTTTAATTTTACAGTTGCAAGATACATAATTGTTTTGTGGTTATTTGCGATTATGTATTGAGTATAAGTATGTGATAATAAGTTTATATGCCAAATCTTCATTATGTCGTTCATATTTTGTCTGCGATCCTTAAAGAAATGAACTCGAATGCCAAAATTATGTAGACTGGAAATGAAAATGGATAAGATTCTCATCGATAAAACATGGAGTTTATACTCACTGATTCATGTCCTCCATTTCCTCAACATAATTCCACGAAGATTGTTCGAGAATGCATCATGCATGTACTTGACAAGTTCTTTGAGGAATAAGGTCAAACTATTTTCTTTTAAGTAGCTCGACAAGTCTTGGTTAGTGACGATGAAAGATGGATGTCAATAGAATTTGTCAAGATGATTCGATTGGGATATCCTAGAGGGACAGAATGTTTTGAGGAATCTTTTGATCACTCAAATAGTTTTCTGACTCAAGTCATCGCCTAAAGTAATAAGAAATGACTACAAGAAGGTTTAACTGAAAAGTAGAAAACCTTCAGAATATTAGTCGTTATATTATGACGAATATAACGACTACCTGCAACAAAAACCTTCAGAATATTAGTTGTTAGAGGAAAGTAACATGATAGATGACGAATTCATGAAGGCTGCATTTTTCCTAAGTCCTAGTTCATTTGAACAAAAGACTAGATATGAAAATGGGCGAGCCTGAATTGTCATAAAAGTTTGTCTGAAGCGAGTGAAGATGTTTTGTAAGTTGGATTGACCTCTTTTAAAGAAGGACAATGACTTACATGGAAATGCAACTTCTAAGTAAGAGATCTTGATCCAGTTAGGTTTTTGTTGCAGTGAGAGCTATTTTTGCTCAATTATTATTTTATGGTTGATGTTTAAGGCATCATAGTATTGAAACAATATAGATGCAACAAGATTGGGTATTAAACAACACATCAACTTCTTAAACAATGAATGATGAAGTATTTATGGCTCTTAGTCTTAAGGCCAAGAAAATACTTGGTTATTGTTCAAACTGATCTAGACTATCAAGATTTTAACAATTTGTTAAATAGTTTGAAAGTCGAGAGTGTCTATTCGATGCACTATGAGTTAGAATCATTTGATTCAGAATACTTATATAAGTGCAACGTAGAAAGACTAGTAAGTCTCAATGGTTTACACCAATGAGGAGACGAGCAAAGCGTTATGATCAGTAGTGGGAGTCTAATCTCCATTAACGAATCCAAGCATTCTTTCAAAGAATGGGATAGTTATGTAAGAAGAAATCGAAGTCTTTCTAAGACAAGTTTGATCAAATGATGAGTTGTACTCATGAAAATCTTATCATTGATTGGACAAGCATTAAATATAACGAGATACACCTTAAAGAAACTACCATCATCAGTACCTTCTACAAAACACGAGTTGTGGACTAGAACGTCTCTAGTCTAGCACATCTCAAGGTGTAATGTTAGTCCAATGCATGTTGGAAAGGTATCCAAGTAATTGGAGTTGAGTACTGATCAGACATGTTTTAAGGTTTTCCCAAATGATGTAAGGTTATAAGTTCTTGTCACGACCGCACTTCCTAGGGATAGAAAGCACGGTGGTCGCGACTAATGGGGGATTTAAGAAGCGGGGGAAGAAAGGGGAAACAATCAAGGGGTACGACATGTAGACCAAAAGATGAAACTTTATTACCAAACCATAGTCTGAAATCACGAAGCAACAAAGTTTGTATAAAAAAAATAGTCCAACAGATTATGGAAAACATAAGAGTTTTAAAACTTGGCATAGCGGAAGCATTTGAGAGTTTGCTACTACTATGTATGAAGACACAATAGCAACCGGAACATTTATTGAATACTGTATTTGTCCAAATGCTCAACATCCTCCGTCCCCCGTCCACGCTCAACCTGCACATAGGGAAAACATATGCAGGGTAGGCATGCACAAACCGGCCCGGCCCGCCGGTTAACCGGCGGTTCGGAACCGCCGGTTCATGAATTGGAACCGGGCCCGGAACCGGCAGGTTGAACCGGCAGAAGGGTCGGCGGGTCGAAAGGGCCGGTTCAGGTTCGGCAATATCTTGAACCGTGAACCGGCGGTTCAAAACCGGCGGTTCGCACAGTGTAAAGTAGGCTAGGGGTTCGTAGGGGTTCAGGTAGGGTTTAGGTAAAGTAGTCTTTTATTTCTTTTTTTTCCCATTAATTCCTACTTTAAAAATATGCAAATACAATTACATAATTGTATTTGTATATACTCTAGTCGATGAAGTATATTTCTCTATACGGCTAAATGAGGGAAACTTTTGACAATTCTACTATAATTGTTGATTGTTAGATGAAACTCAAAATTTAAAGTTGAATTGCTAAAGGTGTCCTTAATTTAGTTATGTAGAAAGATCTTCGCCGGTTAAGAGTATATATATAATACACTTATACGTTTAAGAACTTCAATGTCGTTCTTGTCATTTGTAATTAGTTGTTGACTAGTAGTCTCATTTGTATTTAAATTTTGTTTAAGACTTCAAGACCGGCATATGTTTTCGATTTGTAATTGTTGTAACTTGTAAACATGCAATTTCAATAAAATTGCAACTTTAGTCGTATTTTTTTTCAATTTTATTTACTCACATTTCATACATAAACAACTTTGAAAGTGTAATGTAATTTGATTAAAAAATGAATAGTTGAAAAATGCAAAAAAAAAAAAAAAAGTCGACGAACCGTCGAACCGGCCCGGAACCGGCGGTTCAAGCCGAAAACCGGCGGTTTTGAACCGCCGCGTAAACCGCCGGTTGGTTGAACCTGAACCGGAACCGCCGGGAGCTAGGCGGGCCGGTTCAGGTTCAAGCATTTCCTGAACCTTGAACCGCCGGTTCATGACCCTGAACCGGCGGTTCGTGACCCTTGTGCACACCTAATGCAGGGGCTGAGTACTTGATGCACTCAGTGAACTCATGCCCAAAATATATTTTATCAATAAAGTTATTTCAAGCCCTCGTTGACGGAAACTCGGGTTTTACTTAAAAAAATGCCGAGAAACACTAAAATCATTTCCATCGTAAAACATGGCAGAGCAGCCCATCATCATCATCATCCTCCATCATGTACCATATCTGAACCATTATGTGAAACAAGAATGTGGCCACAAACTCGATCACTGGACCGGCAGACCAAAAAGGACGGCTCACGATCCCCATCAGTGCACTAGCCTAAGTAGGGCGGCTTAGACCTTAGTTAGACCCGAATTCGTTAACCATCAAAGTCTAGTAGAACATTATTCTAGTAGACAATCAGATAGGCAATTCAAAACATAAAATACGCATGACATAACATTTAAACCACCCTTATCTCACCATATACATATCATTGCAAATAAAAGAGTTTAAGTAATAAAGCCCACCTCAAAAGCTAAGTAATTTCCTTAACAATTTCTCGATCCGACTTTAACGAGCGTGCGAACAACCTTTTTGAGAAAATTAAAGTACACATCAATCTTAAGAAAGAAAACATTAAGAATGCATGCACTCTAATTAAAGTCTTTTATCTTGATTCTCGGTTTTTGTGCATTTTCGATTATTCGGCGACCGCCCAAGGCGTCGCGAGCGATGCCGGTCGGCCGCTTTCACCAATACTTCCTCCGTTGGCTCCTCGTATTTTCTCCATGGTGTCGAATTACGAAGCCTCAAAATTATTCAAGCGCATAAGTAAATTATCGCGATTATCTCCATTCGAAAATTATATTTATTTCGGACTTGAGATATATTATTCATCCTTGACATTAATCAAGAATTACTTAAGAAATTCCCCACAATTAATTATTGGCCCAAAGATTTATTTAAAAGTCCCAAAGCTTAATTATTTCCCCACCTTATACCTCCAATTAATATATTAAAGCCCAAACAATTAAATGGAGCCCATCTTTAAAATTTATCCCAATTTAAATTAGTGAGGCCCAATTCAAAAAAACAAAAAGGCCCACATCCCTATTCTCTTCCCCATTCTATCTGTCTCTCTCTATCTCTCTATCTCTCTCTTTCTCTTCAACAATGTTTTTTTTCAATTGGTCACCGCCTCCGCCAATTCACTCCCCGTCGCCGGCCGCTGCTCACCGGGAAGACAAATTGCCACTGCCACAGTGCTGTCAGCGTAGTCGCCGGCCCGGAACAACTCCGAACCACCCCGATTCAACCCGCAAGATAAGTTCTCATTGAAAGTTATATTCTCTTTGGCGTTTAGATTTAAGGTGTTAGATTAAGTTGTTTGATCGGATTACTTGTGGGATTACTGTGTGATGATATGCTTTGTGTAACAATGATCAAAGGGAACTTGGTGGGATTATACCTTCGTTGCTATGAACTTGGTGGGATCGAAAGGGATGAGCTCCTTGGCTTGGCTTGTCTTGTTTGGGATGTTACATCCTTCCCCTCTAAACAGAGTCATAAATTCCAATAATGTATTAAAAGAGTCACAAAAGTTTGGGATGTTACATCCTTCCCCTCTAAACAGAAATTTCGTCCCGAAATTTAAACGTCTCACACAAACAGCTCGGGAAACTTTTCTTTCATCTTATCTTCTAACTCCCAAGTAGCTTCCTCGGGACCATGGTGCTTCCACAACACATTCACGGACGCTATCGTCTTGTTTCGTAGCTCTTGTACCTTCCGATCTAGTATTGCTTCGGGCCTTTCCTCGTAGCTCATGTCGGGGGTTAGGATCACTTCCTCTTGGTGAATCACGTGTTTGGGGTCGAACACGTACTTGCGCAATTGCGATACGTGGAATACGTTGTGCACGTTCCCAAAGCTGGAAGGTAACGCTAATCGGTACGCTACAGGACCTACTTCATCGATGATCTCGTACGGTCCCACAAAACGCGGTTTCAGCTTGCCCTTCACTCCAAATCTCACAACTCCTCTCGTCGGGGATACTTTCAAGAACACTTTGTTACCAATGTCGAATTTGATTTCCGTTCGACGCACATCAGCATACGACTTCTATCTATCTTGAGCTTCCTTGATCCTTGCGCGGATTTGGTGCACAATTTCGATTATCTCCTTTATAGCGTCGGGTCCTAACATCTTCCTCTCGCCAACTTCATCCCAATAAAGTGGGGATTGACACTTTCTGCCGTACAGGGCTTCATACGGAGCCATATCGATCGTCGCTTGATAGCTATTGTTGTAGGCGAATTCAACCAATGGTAGAACCGTTTCCCAACTTTCCCCTCGATCTAAGACAACTGCTCGCAACATATCTTCAAGTGTCTGAATCGTCCTCTCTGACTGCCCATCCGATTGCGGGTGATATGCAGTGCTGAAGTTCAGTTGTGTGCCTAATTCTCGTTGCAAACTCATCCAAAACTTTGATGTGAACTTCGTATCGCGGTCGGATACAATGGTCTTTGGCACTCCATGCAATCACACAATCTCGTTCACTTAGAGCCTAGCTAACTTGTCCGCGTCATAAGTAATCTTAATCGGTAAGAAGTGCGCACTTTTAGTAAGTCGATCAATGATCACCCAGATCACAGTGTTGCCCTTCTGTGACTTTGACAAACCCGTCACGAAATCCATAGCTAGATGCTCCCACTTCCATTCGGGAATTTCGAGCGGTTGTAACTTCCCATATGGCCGTTGGTGTAAGGCCTTCACTTGTTGGCATGCTAGACATCGTTCCACAAATGACGCTACGTCTCCTTTCATTCCATTCCACCAAAACCGTTGTTTCAAATCCCGATACATCTTCGTGCTTCCGGGGTGTGCGGTGTAAGGCGTGTCGTGCGCTTCACTCAAAATCTCCTCTTTTAGCACCTCATCCCTTGGCACACACAATCGTCCATCATACGTCAAAGCATTATCCGTCTCCTCACGGTAATGATCAAGCTTCTCGGATCTCACCTTCGCACGTAATTCCTCCAACTTTCCATCACGTCGCTGGGCTTCTATGAGCTTGGTCCTCAAATCTGGCTCAATCACTAGCGTCGCCAATCTTGCACCCACTGTCTCGGGTGCTTTCACTATCTCCACTCTCATCTTGTCGAACTCGTGAATCAGCGCTTCCTCTTGCGTTAGGAAATAAGCCAGTTGAGGTTGGTTCTTCCTACTCAAAGCATCGGCGACCACGTTCGCCTTGCCCGTTGTCGCATGTTTAGCTCCTTCTGCTCGAAGAAGTACTTGAGACTCTTGTGATCGGTGTAGATTTCGCATCTAACTCCGTAGAGATGATGTCTCCAAATTTTCAGTGCATGCACCACTGCTGCTAACTCCAAATCGTGCGTCGGAAAATTCAACTCATTCGGTCTCAACTGTCGGGAAGCATATGCTATCACCTTCCCATCTTGCATTAACACACATCCTAGTCCTACTTTCGACGCGTCCGTATAGACGGCGAAGTCCTTGTCGGGTTCTGGTACCGCTAGGACTGGTGCTGTAGTCAATTTCTCCTTCAATAGTTGGAAACTCGCCTCGCACTCTGGCGTCCAAACCACCTTAATTCCTTTCTTTAGTAGTTGCGTCATCGGTCCCGCAATCTTAGAGAATCCCTCGATGAATCGTCGATAATATCCCGCCAATCCCAAGAAACTGCGGATTTCACTTGGCGTTTTCGGCGATTTCCAATTCTGGACGGCCTCGACCTTTGCTGGGTCTACTTGAATCCCATTTGCCGTCACAATATGACCAAGGAAGTTCACTCGAGTCAACCAAAACTCACACTTACTAAACTTGGCATAAAGTTTCTCCCCTTGCAACGTTTCCAACACTGTTCGTAGGTGCTGTCCATGCTCCTCCTCGTTCTTCGAGTATACCAACACGTCGTCGATGAAGACTAACACAAACTTGTCAAGATACTCGTGGAAAACTCGGTTCATTAAGTCCATGAAAACGGCTGGGGCGTTGGTCAGCCCAAATGGCATCACGACGAATTCATAATGGCCATAACGAGTGCGAAAAGCAGTCTTAGGCACATTCTCTCGTCGGACCTTTAGTTGATGATACCCTGATCTCAAATCCATTTTCGAGAATACGCCCGCTCCTCGAAGTTGGTCAAACGAGTCGTCAATCCTTGGCAGTGGGTATTTATTCTTCAAGGTCATCTTGTTAAGCTCTCGGTAGTCGATGCACATCCTCATCGTTCCATCCTCCTTCTTAACGAACAAAACTGGCGCTCCCCATGGTGACACACTGGGTCGAATGAAACCCAAGTCTAACAGTTCCTGCAACTGAACCTTCAACTCGGCCAACTCCTTTGGGGCCATTCGGTATGGCGCCTTTGATACTGGCGTCGACCCTGGTTCCACATCAATAGTGAACTCCACTTGTCTGTCGGGTGGCGGTCCTGGCAAAGCTTCTGGAAACACATCAGGAAAATCTCGCACTACTGCCACGTCTTCCACTTTCAAATCCTTCTTTTCCTCCCCATTCAAGTACACCAGATACACCGAATGCCCTTTTCTTATCATCGTAGTTGCTTGCAAAGCAGAGATTATGGAGGTTCGTCGGTTCATGGAGATCCCATACAAGATAGCCGGCTCTTCGCCCGGGGCTTGAAAAGAAATCTGCCTCTCTTTACAGTAAATCGTTGCATGGTTCTCGGTAAGCCAATCCATTCCCAAGATTATGTCTACATTCTCCAAAGGCATAACGTGCAAAAGCTGGGCCACTACTCCTAATTCTCCTAACACAAACTCTATGTTCGAGCAAGTTCTCACAATGTCAATCAATCCTCCAACCGGTGAAGATACATTCAAATTCGATTCAAGCATTGCAGTAGGGAGTTCTAAGGCATTCACACATGACATGGAAATAAAAGAATGCGAAGCACCCGTATAAAATAGCACAATAATAGGCAGTTGTTGGAGCTTTCCCATACCTGCCAAATTCTCTTTGCCCTTGCTGGCTTGGGGTTCCTGCCCTTGATTCCCTTTGAGCGCATATGCCCTTGCTTGCTGTGGGTCCACTTGTCGGATTGGTTGAGGCTGCTGTGGTGGTCTCTGTCCTTGCCCATTCTTCACTCCACCTTTGTTGTTGTTTGGGCACTCTCGAGACACGTGCCCGTTTCCACCGCAGGCATAACACCGAATGCCTCCAACTCGGCACTCCCCAACATGATGCTTGGAGCACCGATTACAGTAGGGTGTTCTCTGCAGGTTTCCCCTCTGATGTGGCACAATTTGGCGCCCATGATTCTGTGGTTGCCGAAAAGTGGAGAAACGCCTCTTGTTGTCAAAAGGAGCTCGGTTTCCCTCCCATTTCCTTTTGTCTCTAAAGTTCGCTTGGGGTGCAGATGGGGTAGGGTTTGTTGTCCTCTCATTCTTGGGCAGTGCTTCCTCCACATCTAAGGCACAGCCCAATAACTCGGAATAAGGAATTCCACTGCGACTAGCCACCGCTACCCTTATCTCTGGCCTAAGGTCGGAACGGAACTTCGCGGCCATCTTCTCGTCTGTATCCACCAATTCTGGCGCATAACGAGTCATCTCACATAGGGCGCGGTCGTACTCCGTGACCGTCATACTTCCTTGTTTTAAAGTGTGGAACTCCACTACCTTCGCCCGTCGATAACTCATGGGAACATACTTATTGTAAACTTCTTCCTTAAACTCCTCCCAAGTAAGCGCCTCACGGCGAGCAGGGTCCATAGTTCTCTTCTTCGTTTCCCACCAAAAGTCAGCGGGTCCTGTCAGCTGATACGTCACGCAGGCCAGGCGTTCTCTGTCCGTGCATCCCATAAACTCAAAGACACGCTCAATGTCGCGTACCCATGCCTCCGCCTTCGGGGGCTCTCCCAATCCATCGAACTTGGGTGGGTTCTCTTTCCGAAAGGCTTTGATGTACTCCCTTTCGTTTGGTTGGGGTAGAGGTGGTGGTGGAGGCGGGGGCGGATTCCCAACACTTCCTTTTGTCTGTTCCCCCACATTGTTCTCCACACGCGGACCACGTCTACGTCTTGGGGGCATGTTGATCTAAAACACAAGTTAGCACCGTTGTGAGTACATCGTTATTAAAACATTATCGCTTTCATGCAAGCGTACGATACGGTAAAAAAACACAAGTACTTAAAAGCACGTGAAAAGGGAAACTCCCATAAACAACGTGGGAAAAGAAAGACATAACATTTGATCGCAAAACAAAAAGGTACTACTTCCATCGTCTTAACAACTTAAGGAAAAAAAAACAACATCACTCATCTATCTAGTGTTAAGATCCTCTTCCGGGTCTTCTTCCTCTTCCGGGTCCTCTTTCTCTTCTACGTGATACTCGTCAACCATGCGGAGGGCTTCTTCGATATCCATGCTATCTTCCACATAATCATCCTCAAAACCCGGAACCATGCTTTCTTGTGGTACGGCTTCTCTTTCTGCCGTGGGTTTAACCTCGATCACGTCTTTGTCTTCCCATACCGTTTCATCTTTTCCTTCTTATGTCGACGGTGGTCGCTCGGTACGTGAGTCAATCAAAGCACACGTTAAGGCCTTTAGAAAACCTTTCATGTCGCCAACCATCATCTGGTTTCTTGGTTCGTACCACGTGAACCGACTGGCTGTTGTTTCCATCCAAGGCTCCCAATTGTCGGGCATCAACTCAATTAGTCTCCTTATGCCACCATAGGCCGTTACATGGTACCCGCAGACATCTCGCCATAGGGTCTCAAAACGGGCAACAACCTCTCTCAAGGCTTTGCCTTCCTCTCTCTCATAGTGGTCGTAATCGTATATCGCTTGTCGCATTCTGGCACTATACTGACTGCTCTTGAGCGCGGTTCGTTT
This sequence comes from Salvia splendens, assembly GCF_004379255.2. Lineage (NCBI taxonomy): Eukaryota > Viridiplantae > Streptophyta > Magnoliopsida > Lamiales > Lamiaceae > Salvia > Salvia splendens. The sequence continues at coordinate 19,529,244 of NC_056033.1, forward strand.
CGTTCGCACCATCTATGTGAAGACGAAAGTTTCTTTTAAAACACCAAAAGTATTATTGTTTGTTCGAAAAAGTTCTTAAGTTTGTCGCGTAGTTTGAAAATTTGTCGTTGTCTTAGCGTTTCATATCTTTGCATGCTATCGTGGTAGTATTTTCGCGCATTATACACATTTAGCAACATCACTAAGTTCGTGCTCACACGTATTCATACCATATTGATATCACCTTTGTATATACAATACATGTCTTAATTATCATGTCAATCATACTTGTATTCCACGCAATCATGCTATTACAACATCATATTTACGCACATAATGCATGCTTAAATTATCATACCGATCATGCTCATATAATCATTCCATTACAACTCATCCTTATGCATATCATTCATTCACATGCATAACTTGTCAACGTCATATCATATCATCATACATTTTCATGCATCAATCTTCCATACTTTCAACAATTTAAACATACCTCACTTTCATCGGTTGAGCGTGATGCTTTGGATGTTGAGCCTTCGTGACACTTCTAGTCAAATAAGGGTTCACTAACTTAGACTTAAAGTGAAAGAAGACTCTCGGACCAGAGCGAAAGAACGAAGCTCTGATACCACTCTGTCACGACCGCCCATACAAGGGTACCACAACGCGGCGATCGTGACCGACATGTATGGATAACAATTTAAAAAGAACATCTTGATTAACTTAAAGGAAGAAAACAACTTAGTTTAAAGAGTTTAAAGTTAAAAAAAAAAATTTTGAAAAGGACAACGGGAAAAATTAGACTTAAAAAATACATCAACTAACTAAAGTTGAACAAATACTTAACTTAAATCTCGAAGAATAAAATTTTCAAAAGACAACGTAAACACTAGTTTAAAACTCATCACCACCATACATGTTCACACACAAAACATAAAGGAAAGATTAAGTCTTGAGTCATAGTTCAAGTTATAGCAGCGGAAAATACGGTTCAAGGAGAGTCAAGGACGACGCATATGTATGACGACACAACGCATCCTAAGTACTTAAGCCAGCTCAACATCCTCCGCAACATCCCGCTCAACCTGCACATGAGAAAAATAATATGCAAGGCTGAGTACTTGTTGTACTCAATGGGCTCATGCCGAAAACATTTTAATAAGTTATGTCATCCATACCAGTGATCTCGAGTTTTGTGTAGTAAGAAAATATCACGAGAAACACAAAAATATTCAAGTCTGGCCAAACAATTTATCTCTCCACTTTTCACATCAATCCATCAATCACGTCACAGTGTGACGATAGTGTGGCCACACTATTCGCCCACGAGACCGGCCGACTTGCAAGGACGGCTCGCGATCCCACCAGTGTACACAGCCCGATAGGGTTTACGGCCCTACTCGGACCCGAATTCGTTTCACAACACAGCCATATAGCCTAACGGAGTAAACTCATACGAACTAGGCATCAGGCACACAATCTCATAACAAAAACAACATGGCATGACATAACAGTTAAACCACCTTTATATCTCCACATAATATTTTTCAGAAAAGTAAAGAGGTTTGAAAAGAAAGCCCACCTCGTTCGCTTAGCAATTCACAACCCAACTTAGCAACTCTCGATCCTCGAGTTCACGAATACACAACACCCTTATCAACGACAACATAAGTCAGCCTCACACTTCAACATATTACTATCAATGTCCTATCGTCTCTCTCTCATCGTCTTTCTCAATCCCCCAACCCAACATACGTCAAAAAGGTGTAAAGACACACGTATCGCATTACAACTTATCACAAGTGCTTACACCATTTAGACACGTTCCTTGGACATACATGCATCATACAATACTTTTAAACTTGAAAATAAGAGTTATTTTAACAAGGCAGAAAACTGGCAGAACTGCGCGACCGTTTTGTAAAAATTACTATAAATTCACCCGACCTCAAAAGAAGCTAAAATTTGGTCACACTACAGAAGACACATTCAAGTCCATACATGAAAATTTTCACACCGAAATCACGTCATTTAGTCAGTCATATCACATATTAAACTCTCTGGTCGTAACATACAATTTCCGACAGTATTGCGCAGTTCATTTGAAAAATTCACCATAAATTCATCCGATGCCCAAAAAGGCTGAAAATTTAACACGACTCAGAAGACACTTCAAATGTTCATATAGTTCAAGAATCACATCAATCAGAGGTCATTTAGTCAGTCAAACAGAAAACGAAACATTCATGGCGAGAACTCACGTTTCTGGCAGATTTGCGCAGTCAAGTTCAAAAATTTATTAAAAATTAATTTTTCGATAAAACAGGCTGAAATTCACACGAGACACAGAAAACACCTTGAAGTTTACTCAGTAAAAATTCCATAGCAAAAGTCGTTCGTTTGATGGGTCAAACACAGATCATAAGTCACTGGTCGTGCATCACAGATTTCTGGTTCAAGTTCGAAAATAGGGTTTTTAAACTTCCACAACACATTTTTCATGCTCGAAAACACATAATCATGCTTACACGTTCCTCATACACATATTTGCATACAAACTCATATTATTCACCCAATAAATCGATCCAACTCTCATGATTTCAAACAACAACGCCAAAAACAACAAGTTCTTACGAAACACACTTTCCCTCCCTTTAAAACTTGCGATCTATCGAACCTACACCCTCTACATGCATGTAGGACTCAAGAACATGGTCAAAACGGATAGGATGATAAGAAGTGAGCAATATACCTTCTTTGACACAAAACGAATCGGTAGAAACGATGGATGAAGCGATTCGTCGGAGACTCTCGAAAATAACTTCAACGGATTGCAAGAACACGAGTTGGATGGAAGACTTTTGGAGATGGGAGAGTGGGAGAAGAATGAAGCGTGTGAGAGAGGGAGAAGAGAGGGGGGCGAAAATTGTAGGGAGAGTGGGGGCTAGGGTTTGTTTAATTGCTATTTATTTGCTAGGTTTAATACATGGGTAAATTAAATAAATAAATTGTGGGGAATTAAAATATAGGCTAACAAATAAAAATCCCACAATTAAAAGAATAAAATAGGCTTGTGGGAGGTGAGGGAATTTCGAAAATTCCATGTGCACAACAAGGAATTTATTTGGTATCTTCTTGGAGAATATATTCATAACTTAAGAAATAAATATAATGAATATAAAGGAACAAATAAATTAAATCTCCAAGTAGGAAATAATATGGGTGGGCGCCGAAAATTCTTGGGTCATTGCACAAGGATATTATTTAAATCCCCAATTAAATAGAATGAGATTTAAATTTGGTAATTTCTTTATGGAAAAGGCTCCCATAAAATAGGTAACAATTATTTAAATTCCCACAAGGAAAAATATAAGCCTAGGGGCGTGTGATATGGAGGAGAATAGAAGGAAAATATTCACACCCCCAATTAAATTGACATAGGAATTTATTTGAATAAAAAAAAGGATTCCACAAAATAGGAAACAAATAAAATACTCTCCAAAATTTATTGGAGGGGCCGAAAAAATTAGGCTCAAATAGTCAAGGCAAAAATCCCAACTCTCTATTTATTTTGGGGTGAAGAAATAAAATATAACATGATTTAATTGGATTATATTCAAAAGAAGAGAGTCAATAAAGCACCAATTAAATCAAATGAAAAATAATCCAATCCCCTATTGGAGATTTTCGAAACTCCCAAGGATAAAAGGATGGAGTTCGAATTTCATGTAGTGTAATTTAAGGTCCATTGGTTTGGATTTAATTTGGAATAATGTCCCAAAACAATTAATTAAATCCACAAAAAGAAGTACTATTTCAATAATTAGGGAGGGCCGAATTTTTCAATGAATTGACTTGAGAAAAAATAAATGCATGATCCTATTAATTATTTCCCCTCATTGGAAAAAAATAAAAGCTCAAGCTCATCATTCACATTAACCACGACAATTTATTTCACGCAACTCACTTAATCACATAGAAACAAAAGTTTCATAAATTCCAATAACGTATTAAAAGAGTCACAAAAGTTTGGGATGTTACACTGCGTCTGTTCAGACTTGTGCGACTCTTCACGTGCAGGCGCACCCTTTTAGAGTGCCAGGTGGCAAAGCTTCTCCAATACGCTTCCTCCTTCTCTCCAAGACGTCTCTTCATTGTGACAGTTGGCGCCGCCTGACACCTCTCTAATTACTGCACATGTCTTATCATCATTTGCCTTTGTCAACTCAATCACTGTACTACTGATTAAATTTAAATTGCACTAATCAAGTGGATATTTTAATTCCAGATGAAATATCAATGAGTTCCACTTGATCAGTTTCATTTCTTCCGTCCGATTTTTGATTAACTAAGAAAATAAAACTTAACACACTAAAAAAACTATTTACACTACAAGGATTTGATCGGGTTCCCCTGGGATGTTAGTTGATCAGATTAAGAGATTTGATCGGACTACCCATTAGTACCCGATCGGACTAGGATTTGATCGGACTACCCATTAGTACCCGATCACTCCTTCTACCTGTTCACTGGCGCGAGCTAGACATTAGTAGTGGAATGTCGTCCACTACAAACGCCTCCATTCCGTCCTTTTCTGTCAACTTGCTTGCCACCAAGTAGTCGGCCATATCTGTAAACAATGGCTCTTTCCGTCCTCTGCTTCCTTGTTTGGCTTGATCAATTTTCCCTTCCTGGTAGATCAACTGTCTTTCGGGTGTTGACTGGGTCAGGTGCAGGTGCTTTTTATGAAAAACGTCTGGCACGGCTTCACCGTTATCTTGTTGTAGAATTTGGCTCAGGTGATCCGCCTCTCTATTCTCACATGCTTTCTTATCCACTACTTCCCAGTCAAATTCATGTAGAAGAAACACCCATCTGATGAACCGCGGCTTTGATTCCTTTTTTGCCAAGATATATTTGATAGATGTATGGTCTGTATAGACCATCACTTTGGACCCCAGCAGGTACGACATGAACGTCTCAAATGCAAAGACTACCGATAGCATCTCTTTTTCGGTCATATCATAGTTCCTTCGTGCCTGATTCAGGATTTTAGAGGCGTAGAAGACGCTGTAACTCTCCCCCTGGATTTTCTGACTTAGTAATGTTCCCACAACACAGTTACTAGTCTCACACATCACCTCAAAAGAGTGATTCCAGTCAGGGCCGCGTACTATAGGAAAACTCATCAATCGATATGTCAGAAACGGGAACGCGGCTTTGCATACATCAGAAAATTCAAACTCTACGTCATCCTGGGGAAGTTTCGTTAGGAGCTGGGCTCTCCTGGCGAAATCCTTGACGAATCCTCCATAGACCTCAGCATGCCCTATCAAAGTTCTTATCTCCTTCTGGTTAGTAGGGTATGGGAATTTTACCACATGTGTGTGCCTTGTCATGACTGTTCGAGGGTCCGACCAGTTTGAACTTCGCTTCTTTGGCATCAGCATGGGTTGATGTTGGAAGAGTAGTTCTTCCTGTTACTGCAAACTTGGTTCGACTGGTTTGTGATCTGTCTGGCTGGACAGGTTCTTGAGGGTAATCAGCGTCGCAGGTAGATGCACTAGTTGCCCTGTAGGCGCGGAATTTTTTAGCTCTCTTCTCAACGAGCCATCTCGGTTGGGTTGGCTTACAGAAATCCATAATTGCTCTCTCAATATCTTGACCATCCATTGCCCCAGTCATTGTTGCTTCAATCCAGTCAGCTGCTTCCCTTTTAAGCTTTTCATCATTAGTGGACTCGGAAGATGGTGTATTGAAGAGTTCCTTTTCTAGACATTCCTGCTCCTGAGGTCTGACAGTATCTAGCGATTGTATGCTCTCTCTACCCTGTGGCCTTCTTGCAGCTTTATTAATGCCGACTGTAAGTTGCTCTCCTTTAAACTCCAGATTAATCGTCCCATGACGGACGTCAATGACTGTGTTGGTGGTGGATAGGAAAGGTCTCCCCAAAAGGATTCCAATAGACTCCTCCGCTCCTGGTTCCGTCATTTTTATAACAAAGAAGTCAGCAGGATACATAAATCTGTTCACCTTAACGATTTCTTCTTCTAGAACTCCCTAGGGATAAATGCAAGACCCGTCTGCTAGCTATATTTCCATATTGGTTTTGACGAGCTTAGCATTCCCCAGCTTCTTGTATATAGAATATGGCATAATATTGATGGAAGCCCCTAGGTCGCACATTGCGTGCTCCATTTGAACGTCTCTGATGGAAATTGGGAGCGTAAATACCCCTGGGTCAGTTCTCTTGGGGGGGAGATCACCAGGTTGGATCATACCGGTCACTTTTTCTGCTTTGACCCTCATTCTCTTTTCAACAACCTGTTCACGGATGTTAGACTCTTCTTCCGTTGTTACTTGATCAAGGGCGCTGGATTTAAAGTTTTTATTATGATTGGTCCTGGGTGCTGGAAAACTTGCAGTTGAACTTTGATAAACTCCTTCTGATTTCTGAGAGACTGTGTTGACATTCTCTCGCCCCGCAGGTGGTTGCACTGTAGCTGGAATCTTTCCTTCATTACCTCTCAGCTCGCCCAGTGACATGGCGACCGGAGATAACTGCTTCGCAAGCATTTTTAATGCAGCTCTCTGTTCCCTTTGGGCTTCCTGTATTTCTCGCACAGCATCATGGGGCTGAAGTGGGATCATCATATCCCCTGGACCTTCACTTTGCTGCATGTTATTTCTCTGATTAAATCGGCCTCCTCCATGGCCTTGCTGGTAGTTGCCGGAAGTTCCATACTGCTCTGGCTGGTTCTGGAAATGACTTCGCTGGTTCCCTTGGAAATACTGTGAGTTCCCTCTTTGGTATTGCGGAACATAATTCACTAGTTGATTGTTTAGCTGCCTTCCTTGATTGCTAAACTAAGGGATTTGATGCTGGTACCCCCAGTCTCCTTCCTGTTGTCGGTTTGACCAGTTAGGTTGTCCTCCACTTGACTAGTTCCCTTTAGGTCCACTTGACCAACCTGCCTGACCTCCCTGCATTCTATTTCCTCCACTGTTTGGTCTATCCAGGATTCAAGCTGGCCAGTTGGACTGCCCGTCAAAGGGCTGTACCTGTTATGTCGCGGTTAGTTGTGGTTGGCTTTGATTCTAATCAGTCCACCTGAAGTTGGGGTGGTCCCTCCATGGAGCATTGATAAGTCGTATTCTAGGCCTTGGTTATTGGTCAGTATAATGTGCATAATTGGAATATATCTGCTAAAGTGTGCAGGGAAGTGTTCTAGCCAGTATGGGAATGTTAGGAGAATTCAGGTGAGAAGAGCGTCAGGATATTTCTATCCTGACCAGTATGCATGCCAAAAAGGCTCGAGATGGAGAAGAAGGATAGCTGGGAAGATCAGCCGCAAGCAAGGGGGCAAAAGAGTCATTTCATGTATGAAGTCTACCCTAAAAATCAAGGGAGGCCTCCCTATAAAAGGAAGCCACTTGGAGAGAGAATGGGGATCGACCGGTTCACCCACTCCTACACTTAGTTAGCAATCTCTCTTCGGTAGATCAATCCTTCAGCATTATCCTTCATATTCTCATTCCTCGTCGACAACCATGGTCACCTGAAGCTCATCAGTTTGCCGGAGTTCCTCTTCCTTTCGTTCCAGTCAGCGTGTTTAGTAGTGTTAACAGTTTCATCGCCCGGAGTGGCAAACAATTATTAATTGCTTTCTTAGTTAATCTTTACTTGTTTCCTTACGATGGACCTGTTGCACTTTCAATTTCCGTTTGCTTTTGAAGAATTTCGTTTAGATCCAAACACCTTTTATTCAATGAAGTTGTCTTTGAGCATCGTTTTCTGTTGAATCTGTTTCATTCTGCCTAGGTAGCTTAAATCCAGTAGTTACGGTAATTTCCAGTGTTGAATCGCATGCTTTCATTTATGTAGTTAATCTGCCTGAGTTTGCAAGTCTAGATAGCTGTTAGATTTTAGATCTGAAATGGTTAAGTGTGAAAGCCTAGTTTATGTGATTTCTGCCACCTTGCATGTCGCCCAGTAAGTTTAGCTGCAGTTTTGGTATTTGATCTATTGATTTGAGGTTTTAATTATAGATCTGTGTTCATGAAGTTGTTAATCTGTGTTTCTATGGTGATAATTCTGGATTCGCTGATCTGATTTGATTCATGTTGAAGAAGACAACATCTCCGTCCAACTTTTGGACCACTTTTGCTCTTTAACCACTTTTTACTTTTGTCCTTTACTTTTCAGCTGTCACTTTTCAGATCTGTAGGCCTAGTCACCTAACTACCTCTTTTCCTCTGATATTATGTTCAGCCTTTTATAGTAAACTAGTACTTTCCCTATATTTCCTGAACCCTATGCTCCCCACTTTCCACGTACACAGCTACATGTCAATCATCTTTCTCCCCGCCTCCTAGTCAGTAGAGTAACATCTTAAATTCCAGCCTAGATAAAGTCTCAACCCAAAGCGTGGTAGCTAACCAAACCTCTCCAGAATTTCACCACAATTTCCAAAGCGCATTCATCTCTGTGGGATTCGACCTTTACGTCCACTATACTAGTCAGTAGAAGTGGGTTGAGGAATTATTGATACCAGGTTCAGGCATAGCTGGGGTTCCATCCTGATCAGTAGGATACATCCTGTGCTCGACACGACACCTGACACAAACCTGCTCTTTCAAATGGCGCCGTTGCCGGGGATGAATGGCGTTATTTATTGTTATTGTGTGTGATGCTTTGGTTTATATATTGTGGATAATTTTTCTCTTTCTTTTTATTTCAGTTTATGAGAAGTAGTTTGGCTCCTGACCAGTGGAGACCGAAGATACTTCAGCGAGGATCTATACTCGTAACCACTCGATCCGGCCTGTCGACGGCTTTGTCTGACTTAGGTTCGAGTAGTGACGAGGAGCAATACACCATAGAAGGGTCAATACCAGAAGAGATACCACTGTTGGAAGACAAGCCAAGGGAAATGGCTGCCAACGTAGATGATGATCTAGAGATCGGAACCCTGAATGCGCATACCGAGGGAGAACCACCGCAAGCTATAGTAGTCACCCCGGGGCAGACTGCCTGTGATGTGAAGCTCCATGTTATCGCAATTCTGCCTACGTACTGCGGGAAGAGCTTTAAAGGCCCTTACGAGTTCCTTCATGAGTTTTGTAAGATTTGTAGGGCGCAGAGGAGGCCAGTTGGGGCAACCGAGGATGACTACAGATTGAAGGCTTTGTCATTCGTTTTGAAAGGGGAGGCAAACACCTGGTTCATGCGACTGCCTCCTAATTCCATCGAGAGTTGGGCCGACTTCAAGTCAGCTTTCCTAGGAGAATTTTTCCTGTCATCGAAGACGAGCGCGCTGAAGAGAGTGATCACTAGTGTGAAGCAAGGGTACGATGAGCCCTTGAGTGATTATTGGGCGAAGTACATGAGCCTCTTGGATGCGTGTCCCAACCATCGCATGGCGGATATAGAGGTACATCATACCTTTTATGAGGGAATGAACAAGGCAACAAAGGACCTAGCAAACTCCTCGTCAGGAGGAAGCTTCACGCAGTTGAGGGTCAGCGAAGCTAAGAGGGTCCTAGGGAAACTTTTGAGCGCGAAGAAGGAGTACGACAATTCAAGAGAAGGTTACAGCAGAGAAAGGATTGCCAGCGCCTTGTCTACTGACCAGGAGCAAAAGATAGAGTAGAAGATGGATTTGAAGATGGACGAATTGAAGAAGACACTCCTGAGCGCAATCGAGAAGAATGCACCACCGACTTCCCCAGCTTGGAACTACAAGGGTACAGAACAGGGAAACCAAGGACCGAGCTATGTTCAGCCTAATGACTTCGTGAATATGGAGCAAGTCAACGCTGCTGGGTATTACAATTCTAGTGGGCATTGGATCCGGGGAGACAACGGGATGCACCATGGAGGGACCATCCGAACTTTCGATGGGGAGGTGGGGGCCAAAATCAAAACCAAGGTCCAAGTTAGAACCAATACCACTCTCACACGAACCAGAATTTCAACCGGAGCTCAGAAAATCCAAACAACCAATTGAACTGGTCAGGAAGGAACCAACAATCCCATAGTCAACAACCTCAAAACCAACACCCACAAAACCAGAACCAAAACCCTGTTTATGTACGACCCCACCAGAGAAACTTTCAAAATTACCAGAATCAGCCTAACCAGGGTCCGCAACATCAGCAAAACCAAAACCAGAACCAGAACCAATATCACCATGACCAGTACAACCCTCCTGGCCAGTATAACCAATACCCACCTAACTAGAACTAACAAAACTTCCAAAATTTTCAGCCCAACCAAAGTTCCCAGTATAACCAGCACCAAGGCCCAAATCAGTCACAATATCCCAACAAAACAAGACGATCCATGGAGGACTTGATGGGAGAATTGCTCGCGTCGCAGCAAGGTATCAAGGGCGAGTTGCAATCCCACAACGAAGTAGTGCAGGGGATGCAAAATGCCCAAAAGGAACATAAAGCGAACATGGATATGATGAGCAGGCAGTTTTCGGTTGGTGATTTGAGAGGAAATTCAGGGAAACTCCCTTCTACAGTCCATATACCCGAAAAAGAGAATGTTAGTAAGGTGACATTGAGGTCCGGCACCACCTATGAAGGACCCCAACCGAAAAAAGCCAAAGGAGAACCGAGTGGGATGAAAAAAATGGGCGATACCATTTGGTTGGAAGAGCTAAAGAAACCCATGCCTCGGATGCATGATCCGTTTTTCTAGGATGAGGAACCGTCGAGGAACAGTGAAACCGGATGCATGCAGCCCAAGGTGGACTCATCTAAGGAGAAGGAACTGACGAAGGAAACTCCAGCCCAGAATGCGCCCGAGAAAGACTCCGGGAAGGCTGTTGAGGGACCGACGGAAGGAACTAAATGGGAGAAGCCATTCCCTTTCCGTTTTGTTACCAAGAGAAAGAAAGAAAACCCAGTGGACTACATGTCAATTTTTGGGAAGCTGGATGTCACCATACCGTTCCTCAAAGCCGTGAAGTTACCCCCGCTTGGGAAGTTCATCAAAGAGTTCATAGCTGGGAAGGCCCAGGAGAATGGAAAAATCATGGTGGAAGGGATAGCGTCAGCAATAGTGCAGGAGAAGCTACCGCCCAAGAGGGCCGATCCAGGTATGTTCACTCTACCTATAATTATAGGAGATGTAAAGGTTGAGCATGCAATGTGTGATCTGGGAGCGTCTATAAATGTCATGCCATTGTCAATCTATAACTGGTTGAAAGGAGTGAAGTTGACAAGTACTAGGGTGTTGATCCAACTGGCTGATAGGTCATGCATAAGTCCTGAGGGTGTTTTAGAGAATGTGTTGGTTAGAGTGCATGATTTTACCTATCCCGTTGACTTTTATGTGATCAAAATGAGTGAGTCTGAGGCTAGGGAATCTAGTGGTATCTTGTTGGGGAGACCATTTTTTAGAACAGCCAAAACAATAGTAGACATGGCTGAGGGGACAATTTGCATTGATTTCCATGGGGAGAAATTTACTTTTGATATCAATGAGGCCATGAAGAAGCCCATCGACTCTGAAAATTTATGCTATGTTAATGTGATTGACCCCCTAGTCCAAGATTTTCTTGAGACCGAATTATTGCAGGAGAAACTCCAAGCTTTAGATGTGTATGAGCAGGCTGACGTAGAAGCTGCTGCATGGTGTGATCTGATTAGTAGCCAAGGGTTGACTGATGAAGAAATAGAATGAGCGATCAAGGAATTTTGCCAAAAATCGGAGTTTATAGGAGCCGCAGGGGCTTAGCTACCTGCCAGTATAGAGGAATCCTTAGGGGGAGAATTAGAAAAAGAAGGTGAAACTGAAAGACACACTTCCACCCCAAGTTGAGCTGAAGAAACTGCCATCAAATCTGAACTATGCCTTCCTCGGAAAGGAGAACTCATATCCAGTGATCATCAGCAGCAGCCTTACAAAGGAACAAGAGGTTAGGCTACTGACTGTGCTGAGCAAGAACAAGAGAGCAATTGGATGGAGTCTTACAGATTTAGTGGGAATAAGCCCCAACGTCTGCATGCACCACATTAGGCTGGAGGAAGGAGCAAAGGCACACCGAGACGCGCAGAGGAAAGTAAACCCTAACATGCAGGAGGAAATACTGAAGGAAATCCTGAAGTTGTTGTCGCTAGGGATTATCTATTCAGTGCCGGACAACGAGTGGGTCAGCCCCATTCACATGGTCCTAAAGAAGTCGGGATCCAAGTCGTTCAAAATGAGAGGAATGAGCTGATACCAACGAGGCTAGTCACGGGTTGGCGAATGTGCATAGACTACCACAAGTTAAACAACACAACCAGAAAGGACCATTTCCCTTTGCCTTTCATCGACCAAATGTTGGAGCGACTAGCTGGAAAGAAGTACTTTTGTTTTCTAGATGGGTACAGCGGATATTTCCAAATTTACGTGGATCCTGAGGACTAGGACAAGACCACCTTCACTTGCCCATTCGGAACCTATGCATACAGACGCATGCCTTTCGGCCTATGCAATGCTCCAGGTACGTTTCAACGATGTATGATGATCATATTCTCCGATTTGATTGAGGATTGTATAGAGATATTCATGGATGACTTCACGGTCTACGGAGACTCTTTCGACTCATGCCTTCATTATTTGGATATAGTTCTAGAGCGGTGTCAAGCAAAAAGTCTGGTTTTGAATTTTGAGAAGTGTCATTTTATGGTCACCGAGGGGATTGTTCTAGGACACGTGGTCTCAGAGAGAGGAATCCAGGTGGATCAAGCCAAAGTGGACATCATTTCCAAACCTACTGGCCAGAAGGAAATAAGGGGTTTTCTGGGGCACGCGGGATTTTATCGCCGATTCATTAAAGACTTCGCCAAAATTGCCCAACCCCTCACCAGACTTCTCCAAAACGAAGTAGAATTCAATTTTGATGACCAATGCAAGGCTGCTTTCAACTTGCTCAAGGAAAAGCTGATATCCGCACCTATTATCCGGGCTCCTGACTCGGATCATCCGTTCGAAGTGATGTGTGATGCCAGCGATTATGCAGTAGGAGCGGTTCTGGGTCAGAAGATCGAGGGAAAAAGGTATGTGATCTTTTATGCATCTAAGACATTAAATCAAGCTCAAAGGAATTATGATACCACGGAGAAGGAGATGCTAGCCGTGGTTTATTCATTCGATAATTTTTGGCAATACTTGTTGGGGTCAAGGGTCATCGTTTATACTGACCATGCAGCCATTAAGTACCTGGTTACCAAGAAGGAATCCAAACTCCGCTTAATCCGATGGGTGCTCTTTTACAAGAGTTCGATTGGGAGGTGGAAGACAAGAAAGGGGTTGAGAATAAGGTTGCGGACCATTTGAGTAGAATAGTGCAAGATGGAAACAACGAAGAGGTGCACGACAACTTTCCAGAGGAGCATTTATGTGAGGTAATTTTTTAGGTCAGGAAAATTGACTGGGAAGAAGTGATGAAGCTTACTGGCCAGTACGATACAGCAAAAGGAAAAGAAAAAGTAGGGGAGGAGCCATGGTATGCGGACCTAGCCAACTACCTCATTTCAGGGGAGCTTCTAGAAGTGCCGAACGTCACCAAAGCTCAAAGAATGAAGATCAAGAGTGAGTCGAAATACTACTTTTGGGACGACCCGTATCTTTGGAGGGTAGGAGCCGATCAAGTGATAAGAAGATGCGTTCCTGACTGGGAGCAGAGGGACGTATTGACGCATTGCCACTCTCTGGCATGTGGAGGACATTTCGGTCCCAAGAAGACGACAAGAAAAATTCTGGATAGCGGTTTTTATTGGCCAACCCTCAACAAAGATGCCTACGAGTTTTGTAGAAGTAGTGAACGTTGTCAACTGACCGGTGGAATATCCGCGCGAGATGAAATACCGCAAGTCCCGATCATTGTTTGTGAGTTGTTCTACATATAGGGGATGGATTTCATGGGGCCTTTTCCCTCGTCGTATGGGAACTTATATATCTTAGTTGCAGTTGACTACGTCTCCAAATGGGTAGAGGCCAAGGCCACGAGCACGTGTGAAGCAAGGGAGGTAGCCAAGTTCCTCAAAAGTAACATTTTCAGTCGATTCGGAGTACCAAGGGCCATAATATCCGATCAAGGCACCCACTTCTGTAACCGCACCATTGAAGCCTTGATGAAGAAGTACGGTGTGCATCACAGACTTTCAAGCCCCTACCACCCGCAAGCGAACGGGCAGGCAGAGATCTCTAACCTAGAGATAAAGAAGATTCCAGGAAGGACTGGAGTATGAGGTTAGAGGATGCTCTATGGGCATATCGCACAGCCTACAAAACCCCCATAGGAATGTCCCCGTACCGAATTATTTTTGGAAAGATGTGCCACTTACCAGTGGGAATTGAGCACCGAGCATACTGGGCAGTACAACAAGTGAATATGGATGCTACAGCCTGTGAAGAGGAAAGGAAGCTGCAGCTGCAGGAGTTAGAGGAACTCAGATTGGAGTCGTTTGATTCAGCCATGTGGTACAAAGAGCGAACCAAATTGTGGCACGACAGGAATCTGAGAACCAAGGATCTTCATATTGGGTAGAAAGTACTACTCTTCCAGTCAAGGTTGAAGCTCATGCCTGGAAAACTCAAGTCGAAATGGACAGGGCATTATGTTATCACCGCACTCCGTTCTAATGGAGCAGTGGAGAATTCAGGGAGTCTTCCTAACTTTGAACCTTTTATTGTGAATGGGCATAGGCTGAAGGTATTTAGGGCCAATAGTGATGTGGTTGTAGTGGATGAGATCCCACTGCAACTACATACTCAGGTTTCATACTGACCGGTATGATGGGGATTGGAATTCCACTGGGCTAGCTCCTCTTAGCGTAATGTACATATGCTGGCAAAGTAGAGTTCCAATTTTCCTAAGAAAGATGTAAATATGGTACATATGAGGTAGTTAATTAATTTGAACCTTTGCATGCTAGTTCATTTAAGAAAACCTAAAACTATTTTTTAGGACCTCAAATGTTAATTGGGAGTACGTACTGACCATCAGAATACCATTTTGGTGAAACTCCCCAATTTATTTAAGTGTCATTTTTACTTTGTTTCTACTCTAGGAAAATATAGGGGGAAATCATTATAAGGCAGAATTTGAATTTGGGGTTTGCTGCAACTTTGCAGGCGGGCAGCGACTGAAAAGAGGCGCGTGGCGCAGTGAAAGGACGGGCAACATCCAATCAGAAGACCGCTAGCTAAACCGTCCCTCACACTAACCAAAGCCAACATAGAACCGCCTATCACCGGTTACAAACCCCAACTACCCTTTTTCCACCCCATAACTGAACCGTCTCTCCCATTTTTAATTTCACAAACCCTCAATTTTTCCATTTCTCTCTGCATTTTTCCACCATCACTCCACAAAAAAAAAACCACCACCCACATTCACCCAAGAAATCACAGTTCTAAGCCATGGGAAAGAAAGCCTGGGCGAAGAAAGCCTGGGCGAGAAATCTACTGCTCACCGCAGGGAAGAAACCCCAGAAGCGCAACCGCCCGTGGAAGCACGACCTCCGAACCCGCCATCTCCGGCGCCAGTTCCTCAGGCGCCGACGATGATTTCTTTAAACGCCATAGCAGAGTTTCTGCGACTACAAGACCCTAATTGGGACTGGACAGTGGCGTTGGCCGGTTTCAGTCAAATAGGGGGAGCAGGGGACGCGACCAGAGGAGCCCCATCTGAACCGAATTTGCAATCCACGGTACAACCTACTGTTTCCATTCCGATTTTCGCTGAAATTCCACAAGAAAGAAAATCTCCATCGGTAACCGTACCACCAGAATCTTCGGAACCCTCCCAAACTCCACAACAAAGTGATTCGATGGAGGTTGACCCCATATCCGCCCATTACAATTCCGACTCTGATGAACGTGAAGCGAGGAAAAGCAGGGAACAGGGGAGCCTACAGGGAGACGATGAACCAGAGAAAACGCCGGCGGCAGGGACCGTTTCTCAAGGAACGGCGAGGGAAGATATAGATTTAAATGAGACGGCCAAGAAACAAGGCCTAATGACGGATGACGAATTCCAGTCGATTTTGGATGGAGTAAACCAGAGGGAAGATGATACTGCCACGATGGTTGAGGATCTGAACCTCACATCTAGGGCAGTAGGAGAAGATGAAGAAGGCAGGGCAGGAGAGAAAGAGCCAGAGTCAGTGAACCCCCAGACAGAGGCGGGGAAGAGTGATGTGCATGTGGAAGCAGAAAAAAAAGAAGCAAGACCAGGAGTACCCAACCCAGTGGCACCTCCGGTGACGAAACCGAAGGCCGTCAAGAGGAAGTTGGTGTTGAAGGGCGAACCTGAGGCTAGTCGGCCAAATCCGCAAAGGGTATCTCAATGATACTTAGGAAAGTGGGCAGCTAGTAAGGCGAAGCCAAACACGGAGGCAGATCCCATGGAGATCTTGAGTGAGGAGGAGAGGACCACTCCCACAAAACCTGGGGAGGAGTCTTTACCTGCTACTGACTTAGAGGATACTGCAAGGGAAAACGAAGCGGTCTCTCCAACACTGAGTGGCCAAGGTGAAGAGGCTGACGGGATAGCTGAGGGTTTGGATCTCGCATCCAGGTCAGTAGGCCACAAGGAGACCAGTCCTACTGCCCAGGATCAATTTTCAACACAAACTGAGAAGGAACCCGAAGAAGAGAAAGACGAGGATGACGGAGAGGAAGCCAGATATCAAGTAGAAAGGAAACGAAAGGGGAAGGCCCCTAAGAAGAAGAAGTCCAGCAACAAGAAGCCACACACAGTGAACATAGGCATCGTTATCACAGATCCAGCTCAGAGAACCCTACCGCACCGTCAAGAGACAGACGACAACGTCTACGTTGCCAGTGAAGATTCGGACTCCGACAGTGATATCTCTCTGGAGGACGAGGAGTACAGTGAGCAACAGCTTCCGCATGATCATCGGGAGCTAGTACATCCCCCGGTAGAGAGACTGAGGTACCGGCGCTGGACAGTGGACCTTACTAATGATCTGGTGGAGGAGAAGAAGCTATTCGACTCGAAGGAGCTACAAAAAGTTTTTGATAGCAAGGATGAAGGGAGTAAGCAAGTGAAGAGCGGAAATGTACTTCATATTCCCTCTTTAGATGAGTTGGGTGCCCGCAAGCAGTTTCTCTCTTATTTGCATGCGTTAGGATTCGAATGGTTGTTGGAGAATGGAGATCCGAGTGTCCCGGTTAGATTAGCGAAGGAGTTTTTCACGACCTTTAGGTTTAAGGTCACCACTGTTCTAGATGAGGAATGTATCAGTTTTAGGCTGTTTGGCGGAGAGATACGGATGAGCTTGATTGAGTGGACCGTGCGTCTGGGAATGTGCAGTTTGGAGGAGGCCATAGGGCCTGAGTGAAGAAGTAGGGAGCGGGGAATTCCCCGCAGACATGTGGAATTTGAGCCCCAGGAGGCAGCCTCTGGAGAATTTACATCCACTCTCTCTCGCTCAATCCATTTCAATAACCCAATCCTACGCCTAGTCCAACTTCACTTGGACTTCAATTTGTTGGGACAGTCGAACTCCGCGGTAAGAACATCAATGACAGAGTTATACCTTCTGTGGTGCGCGAAGCGCGGAAGGAAATTACATCTAGGATTTTGGACAGCGTACCAATGCCATCTAATTGCCACCCACCCAGCGAGAAACCTCACTCTCTGCCATATCTTGGGATTGTTCGTCAGAAACAACATCATCATCACGGAAGCCGAGGACTTATCCGACCAGATCATGGTGGATCCTCCTGGTCTGTTTGATACACCGTTCTTTATCCGAATGCACATTGTGTACATGAGGCATGGGATACCACGTTTCTATGCAATGGGAGAAGAAGCTATACCGACTAGGAGATCTGCAGCACATCCGGGGACACAAGATCAGGAGCAGGGACAGGAAAGGCTAGAGAAGGCAGTGGAAGAGTTGGCGGAAGAGAATCGACAAGCTAGGGCGGAATTGGCTCGCCTGACTAACATGATGGAAGGAATTCTGAAAAAATTGGTAACCGGGAAGTTGGTCCGTGAATCTGGACCGAGTGGCCACGGAGGCCAAACTAATGACCCACGAGTATCAGATGAGGTAGTACCCGAGACGGAAGAAGCAGAGCATAAAGAAGAAGCGGAACAAGAGGAAGGAGATGCCGAATAGTCGGCAGAATCTGGGAACAAGCAGTCCGAGAATGAGGAGGAACAACCGAAGAACCACCTGCACCACAACCTGCCCCGCGAAGGAGCAGGAGGAACAAGTGACCACCACCCCACCTGACCAGTTAGTTTTCTTTTTATTTTCAGTTTTTACTTTTTCGTATTTTAATTGTGTTTTGCTATTTTTTTTAGGTAGTATAATCTGTGTAGTACGTGAGCAAACCCCTTTCATAACACTTAGCCTACGCAATAGTCTTAGTGTGAGAAGTAAAGGGTTTGCTATTTTTGGCGCATGTGTTTGTGTTTTCTGTTTTTTTTTCGTATGCATGTCAGCTCACACTTAGCCTATTATATAGTCTAAGTGTGAGGAGTTTGTTGTATATATATGTTTAGGTTTGATGGTTTCTGTTTAGATTTTAAACTCTCCCACTTAGCCTATTATATAGTCTAAGTGTGAGAAGTTTTTAGTATAAGTATGTCTTGTTGTGTTTTAGTATGTCTGTGTGTCAGCCATACTGGCCATTACCTTTTTCCACTTCACAGCCTCATCTGAGGGCAAACACGTGTGAAGTGGGAGGGGGAATGCACTGGCCAGTATGACATGTGTACATATGTGTTATCTGTGTTTAAGTGTTTGTGTAGTGTCTAGGTCTAGTTTTTTTATTTTTATTTGATAGGGCTTAAAACTCAACTGTCTCGAACTGACGGTGAGGGGAATTGAGGGAGATAGGACATGCTGGAAAATGGAAATCACCTCCCCTTAGTATCTCATAGTCAGTATAGATGATGCGAGTATGAGAGAAAAGCCCACACTTAGAGCCAAAACACAAAAGCCCTCTTAAAATGTGAGTAAAAAGCCTAAAGTGGAACCACTTTCCACTAATTCAAAAAAGAAAAGAGTGGCTGCCACAAGGTGCCTAGGGTAAAGTGACCGCGTGTAGCAACACTGAAGGCAGTAGGAACCCCCCCCCCCCCCCCCAAAAAAAAAAATAATAATAATATCCTACCCTTAGAACCCCACTTTCTAGCCATATATACCCAGATATAACCCCTAGCCCCTGGAATTGTGTGTGTGCGAGGCATAAGGCAAGAAGGCAACTGGCCAGCAGGAAGAAAATGGCCAGCAGGAAGAAAATGGCCAGCAAGAAGGCAACTGGCCTGGCAATTGTGTGTGGCCAGCAGGAAGAAAACCAACTGGAAGAAATAGAGAGGCAAGGAGAAAATGACCAGGAAGAGATTCCAGGCCCCAAAAAGATAAGAAGGAATAAGAGTGGCGAAGTGTCACGACCGACCATACCAGGGGTATCACAAACGCGGCGATCGTGACCGACATGCATGGACAACAGTTTAAAAGAACAACTTAAGACTTAAAGAAAGAAGACAACTTAGTTTAAAGAAGTTTAAGGTCATTTTTTTTTAAAAAGACGTAAAGAAACATACTTTTAAAAAGGGCACCGGAAAAATTTGACTTAAGAGATACAACTATATAAAAAAAAAACTAAGGTAAAACGAACATTTAACTTAAATCTCGAAAAACACTCGTTTAAATCCTAACACCACCATACATGTTCAAACACCACACGAAAAGATTAAGGTCTTAAGACATAATTTAAAACATAGCAGCGGATAAATAAGGTTCAGGGAGAGTCAAGGATCACGCCTATGTATGACGACACAACGTATCCTAGGGTCTTTAGCTAGCTCAACATCCACCGCAACATCCCGCTCAACCTGCACGTAAGAAAAAAATAATATGTAGGGCTGAGTACTTGTTGTACTCAATGGGCTCATGCCGAAAACATTTTAATAAGTTATGTCATCCATACCAGTGATCTCGAGTTTTAACATTTTAGGAAAGAAATATCATCGAGTATCACAAAAACAATTTCATAGCCTGGCCAGGCAAAACAATCTCCCCACTTTCTCAACAACCAATCATTCACATCCTCTTACCATAGTGCGACGAAAGTGTGGCCACACTATTCGCCCACGAGACCGGCCGACTAGCAAGGACGGCTCACGATCCCCTCTGTGTACACAGCCTGATAGGGTTTGCGGCCTTACTCAGACCCGAATTCGTTTATCATATCCCTATAGCCTAATGGAGCGAACTCACAACTAGGCATCAAGCACAATCTCAACATAGCCCTATAGCCTAACGGAGCAAGCTCAAACGAACTAGGCATCAGGCACACAATCTCATAATAAAAACAACATGGCATGACATAACAGTTAAACCACCCTTATATCGCCACATAATATTTTTCGGAAAAGTAAAAAGGTTTGAAAAGAAAGCCCACCTCGATCGCTTAGCAAATTCACAACCCAACTTATAGCAACTCTCGATCCTCGAGTTCACGAGTACACAACACCCTTGTCAACGACAACACAAGTCAGCCTTCCACAACAACATTTTACTATGCATGTCCTATCGTTTTCTCTCTCATTGTTTTTCTCAAATTCCCCAACCCAACATACGTCACAAAGGTGTAAAGACACACGTAACACATTCCAACTTATCACAAGTGATTTCAACATTTAAACATGTTCCTTGGACATACATGCATCATATAATACTTTTAAACTTGAAACTAGGTGTCATTTTAACAAGGTAGAAAACTGGCAGAACTGCGCGACCGTTTTGTAAAAATCACTATAAATTCACTCGATCTCATATGAAGCTAAATTTTGGTCACAATATAGAGGACACATTCAAGTTGATCCATGAAAATTTTCACACCGAAATCACGTCATTTAGTCAGTCATATCACATATTAAACTCTCTGGTCGGAATATACAATTTCTGACAGCACTGCCCAGTTCATTTGAAAAATTTACCATAAATTCATCCAATGCCCAAAAAGGCTGAATTTTAACACGACTCAGAAGACACTTCAAATTTTCATCTAGTTCAAGAATCACATCAATCGGAGGTCATTTGGTCAGTCAAACAGAAAACGAAACATTCTTGGCGAGAGCACGAGTTTCTGGCAGATTTGCGAAGTCAACTTCAAAAATTTATTAAAAATTTATTTTTCGATAAAAAGGGCTGAAATTCACACGAGACACAAGAAACACCTTGAAGTTTACTCAATAAAATTTTCATATCCAAATTCGGCCGTTTGATAGGTCGATTACCCATTAGAAGCTACTGGTCGAACATCATAGATAACAGACACACAATTTCTAAATTAGGGTTTCCTTCTCAAACATCCAAACACCAATTCTCGTGCTTATAACACACAATCATGCTTGATAAGACTCTCTTAAACATGTTTGCACATAAACTTACATCATTCACCAAAGATTTAAATCAAACTTCACACAAATCAATTGAAAACGCATATTTATCAAAGTTTTCAAGCAAACTCACTTTTCCCCCGATTAAAATTGCGATCTACGATTCCTACACCCACTACATGCATGTAGGATTCAAGAACATGGTTCAAATGAAAAGAATGAGGAAAAGTAAAGCCAATATACCTTCTTTGACAAAACGAATCGGTAGAAACGAATATAACTCTTGATTCTTCAACAAACTCTTGGCGAATCGAAAGGATCTTGAGTAGAGTAGAAAAACAAGTGTGAGAGAAGATGGAGCAAGGGGAGGGGCGTGTGATTTGAGAGGGAGGCGTGTGAGATGGGTTTAGGGTTAGGTTTTTGGTTTTATTTATAGAGTTAGGAAATAATATATATCCCACAATTAATTGAAGATTTGGGAGAATAAATCAAATAAAGATTTGAGAGATTTGGGGGGAGGAGGGAGGCGTGAATTATGGGGAGAAATAAGGGGAGGATTTTTGAAAATCATAGCTATTTAATTAGCTTATGATTTAATTTGGTATTTCACGGAGTAGAATAAAATAATACAGAGTAGAGAAATTTGTAAAATCCTCCAAAAATAATGAGAAGTAGGCGTGTGGTTTAAGGTTCCTCCCACCAGAAAAATTTCCAAATCTTTAATAGAATAAAGTAAGGCAAGATTGGCTAGAATATTCCAATTCATTCATGGAAAGAAATAAGTAAGAAATCAATTATAGAATACTTAATTTCTCCTCTCCCAAAAATAGGAGATTTCGAAAATCATGGAAAAATAAATAAGAATATTTTGGTTTTTGGATTTAATTTGGATAAATATCCCAAAATAATTAAATAAATCCAAGAAATAAGATATTACTTCCAATAAATAGAAATGCCGAAAAGAATTTGAATAAGGTAACTGGAACAAATATGCATGATCCTATTTAATTAAATCCCGCCCATTGGAAAATATATCATATTATTCCACATAACTCTCAACCATTAATTTCACATCGTTAACACAACCTCATAGAAATCAATTTCCAAAAATGCATTTCCAAATCAACATCCACATTAATAAAACGAAAATAAGCCATCAAATAAAAAAAATCAAAAATTTTCCGGGGTGCTACACGAAGCCACAGAAGAAAATGAGAAAATACGAAGAAAATGGTCGAAAATACTTGACCACAAAAAGAATGAGAAGGAATAAGGGTGGCGAAGCCACATGACGCTACTGACCAGTTGGGAAGCAACTTCGGAAAAAGTCCAGCCAAGCAGAAGTGGCAGCCGAAAGCCTGAGCGCACACAGTTCCCCGCATCAGTATAAAGTAATGATTTTTGAACCTTAGAGCCTTAGGAAAAACCACCCCAAACATTATAACCCAATAGCCCTGTTACAAGCCTAAAAGACCTTCAGTAGCCGCACGTGAGATCTAAGTCCGAAGCATCTGTGGTTCAGCGCTATGAGAGAATACAGTCCTATCATCCCCAGTGAGGAGTGAGCGACTGAGAGAATCCAGTGTTAAGGCGAGAGTGTGGGTGATCTTGACAAGCGGATGTACTGACTAGGAAGGAAAGGGGGGGCGGCGGAAATTCTAGGCTGTCTAAGGCCGGATTGCACCTGATCCCAAGGGGAGAGATGGTTGAAAATATAGCCCAATTGAGTTGTGTGAATGTGTTTAAATGTCTTTAGTTCTGTTTATGTGTATGTGTCCGTGCTTATGTGTTTTTCTTTGCGCCATAGTTTAGGGTCTAGGTTAGGATAGAGTCGGTCAGGGGAGTAACCAAGCTAGAATTCGACTTACTTCTTTTGTTTGTTCTTCACGCTTGAGGACAAGCATGGGGTAAGTGTGAGCAGTTTGATAAGTTGTATTCTAGGCCTTGGTTACTGGTCAGTATAATGTGCATAATTGGAATATATCTGCAAAACAGTTGCTAAAGTGTGCAGGGAAGTGTTCTAGCCAATATGGGAATGTTAGGAGAATTCAGGTGAGAAGGGCGTCAGGATGTTTCTATCCTGACCAGTATGCATGCCAAAAAGGCTCGAGATGGAGAAGAAGGATAGCTGGGAAGATCAGCCGCAAGCAAGAGGCAAAGAGTCATTTCATATTTGAAGTCTACCCTAAATATCAAGGGAGGCCTCCCTATAAAAGGAAGCCACTTGGAGAGAGAATGAGGATCGACCAATTCACCCACTCCTACACTTAGTTAGCAATCTCTCTTCGGTAGATCAATCCTTCAGCATTATCCTTCATATTCTCGTTCCTCGCCGACAGCCATGGTCACCTGAAGCTCATCAGTTAGCCGGAGTTCCTCATCCTTTCGTTCTAGTCAGCGTGTTTAGTAGTGTTAACAGTTTCATCGCCCGGAGTGGCAAATAATCTTTAATTGCTTTCTTAGTTAATCTTTACTTGTTTCCTTACGTTGGACTTGTTGCACTTTCAATTTCCGTTTGCTTTTGAAGAATTTCGTTTAGATCCAAACACCTTTTATTCAATGAAGTTGTCTTTGAGCATCGTTTTCTGTTGAATCTGTTTCATTCTGCCTAGGTAGCTTAAATCCAGTAGTCACGGTAATTTCCAGTGTTGAATCGCATGCTTTCATTTATGTAGTTAATCTGCCTGAGTTTGCAAGTCTAGATAGCTGTTAGATTTTAGATCTGAAATGGTTAAGTGTGAAAGCCTAGTTTACGTGATTTCAGCCACCTTGCATGTCGCCCAGTAAGTTTAGCTGTAGTTTTGGTGCTAACCAAACCTCTCCAGAATTTCACCACAATTCCCAAAGCGCATTCATCTCTGTGGGATTCGACCCTTACGTCCACTATACTAGTCAGTAGAAGTGGGTTGAGGAATTATTGATACCAGGTTCAGGCATAGCTGGGGTTCCATCCTGATCAGTAGGATACATCCTGTGCTCGACATGACACCAGACACAAACCTGCTCTTTCAAGCATCCATTTGCTTCCCCTGGATCCAGTTGCCATTTGCGTTCCAGTGGCCCATGGCATTTACTTGCTCTACCTCAGGGGAAAACTCGCAGTAATAGTAGTGATGCTCTTCTGGCAGTGACAGCTGCGGCACATACTGTGTCTCCTTCGGTGCAGGTGGTGGAGGCGGCCTCGTTTTTTCTACTGCTTCCAGCAGTTTCTTCTCCATCTGCTCGAATCGAGCATCCAGCTTTTCATCGTTGCGCGCCTCGGCTGTGTGCACTGCTCCTCTCCTGAACTACCCTCGAGATGTTTCTTACGACCTCTTCGCCTCAATCAGCCTCTCCAAAATATTCTTAGCTTGGCTAAATGTGGTTTTCGAGAAGTCCCCTTGTGCTGTGAGGTTGAGGTCGTTCTTGCTGTCCACCGTGAGTCCGCCATAGAAGATCAAGTAGATCTCCTTCTCTCCCAGCTTGTGGTTAGGGCATGCTTGAAGCAGCCCTTGGAACCTATCCCAGTACTAGCCGAGGGGCTCGTCATACTCCTGTCTGGCTTCTGTAATTTCCCTTTTCAGGGCACTTGTTTTCGATGCTAGAAAGAAACGATCGAGGAATATCATGCAGAATTCAGCCCAAGTCCTGATGGATCATTCTGGCAGCCTTGACAGCCAGACACCCGCATCGCCCTTCAAAACGAAGGGAATAACTTTGAGCCTGTAATCTTCGGATGTGGGTCCAGCTGGCACGGGCTGAATATCACAGTATCGGCAGAATTCCTCCAGAATAGCATACGGACACTCCTTCGAAAGGCCGTAGAGGTGGGAAAAAACGTCCAGTACTCCTGATTTGATTGCGATGGTCCGCATCCACGGAGTAGTGGCGATGGCATGTGTGGGCTCTCTCTCATCATGAGCGTGTAGAGAGCCGATTCCCGAGTCGTCAGGGACAAGGGCCATTTTTACTTCTGCTTGTTCAGGTGGTGGTGGGTTTATGTTCTGCTCGGCGGCCGCTGCTGTTTGTGCGGCTCTGTAATGAGTGGTCACTACGCCGGCTTCCTGGATTCTCCACTGAGTGTTAGTTCTTCTGTATATAAAGGGATGATTCCAGTAATCGCCTTGGTGGTACCTTCTCATCAACAGCAGGAAAAAAACAAATGAGAAAAGAAAGAAATAAAACTATTTACACCTACGCACTACACACAAACATAAAATAACACCATGCTTCCCCGGCAACGGCGCCATTTTGGTGAGATCGAGATCGACGGATTGGAATTGGATCAAGTTATATCGAAGATAACCGAACCGATCGGATCAGTTAGCAAATTGTCGTTGCCACTTAATCAAATCAATCCTCAAACCGACTCACGCAAGAAAATATTTATAACTCCCGATTTCGCACTACTTTAATAGTAAAGCGGCAAGTTCGGGGTCGATCCCACAGAGAAGTTGGTGTGTCGAGTGTGTGAGTAGTGAACAGGGGAGGTTTGCTGCTGCCACGCTTTAACTTGAGAGTTTTTTTAACTATTGTCTTTACTCTAGGCAGAATTTAACTAGCTAGCTTGATCAATGGAACTTTAACTACTGTGTCAAGTGAATTGCAGTTAACAATGGAAAAGTAAATACGAGAATGCAAACGAAAATAACTTTGATTAAACTAAAAACTGAGTACAGCGTGAAATTTAAACTAAGCTAACACTTCGGAAGCTAAGAAAGCGGTAAGAACTGAGAAGAATCTCAGCGGGAAACTTAAGATAACGCTAACAGAAATGAGTATTCTGCAGCGCTCCCTTCGGTCGCCCTTTTAACTAAGCTATCTAAGCTAAGCTAGAGAACTAAACTAAACTAAGCTAGTGAGCTGAACTACGCTAGATAACTAAGCTAAACTAAACTAGACGGAATGTATAGTCTCGGATCCTTTGTGATGGCACACCCTCTATTTATAAGCTCGATTCGGCCTCCAGCTGGATAACGATCTTGACAGGGAATATTCGCTCATGCTGAGAATGAGCGACTCATTGATTGCTACGTGCCCTTCCTTCTAGAATGACGATGCTTTTAAGTAACAGATTCCTGACTCAGGTCCATCCTTGCGTCTCATAAGCTAGCACGTGTCCCCTTCTAGAACGTCGTCCTTGATAACAGAATGGTGCGCCATATCCAGCTCATTTCCTCACGTGTTCTTCTTCTAGAAGCCAGCAGTCCCCGCCTAACTGCTTGATCACTCCCCCTTGATCAACTCCCCCGATTCTTGGCCTTTTATCGCCTTTTGTACTTGCTTGATCAGTTCGGCCTTGCTGCCTTGGTCAAGTGGCATTTCTAAACATTTAACACTTGTTTTACGCGATAAACCGATCAAGTAGCATACATTTTACCCTTAAACCGATGCATGAAATGAGCCTTATCATCGAGTTCTCAAGATCTTCATGTGGAGAAGACGCAAGCCATCTTCGATTCTTAAGTGAATCAACGAGGTAAATTAGCTAACTCCATAGCAAGCATGTTTTAGGGATTATATATGCTGAAGCATGTTTAAAATTCAAGTTATGAGTATGATACATGTGATAATTACGCGAATAGAGTTTATCTAAATAATCTGTTAAATAGATCAGTTTATGTGATCAGTAAGGAACGCGCGCTTCCGCTGCCAAACCCTTCATTTATATCATCTGAACTCTTAAACCTTTAGGACCAATGTGAAATTGAAACTACTTAAATAATCGAATAATTTAGTTATTTTTATTTAAAGCAATCGAAAATAGTGTAATAAAATATTTAATCCTTGTAATTACTATCTTGTTTGAGAAAGGTTGGTCAATACTAACATGAAAAGATAGATTTCATGTCTCTTACTACCCATTTATTTACCTTCTTCTTCGCCCTGAATCTGGAAGTGTGCAATCCATGCTTATCAAATTCTTCTTAGCCAAACTGATACTTCTTCTCTACTTCGCTTTCAATTTCTCGTCGTGTATTATGTATACACAACGACAGCAACCAGTAGCAGTGACACGGTAGTAGCTCTTTTCTAGCTCAACCGTGAACGGTGGCAACATGCGACGGAGGTGGTGGCGCTTGGGCTGGTCTTGCATGCGTCTACACTAAACATGGATTTTGCATGCTTTTATGTATAAGGGAAAATCTTTTATGTTGGTAACAATGATCTTTCAAAAATGGAGCGCTTTCTTTTTTTTATCTTCCCAGATAGTGAGCAACGCATGTCCCTCGTTCGTCGGTCATGCATTTTAGGCAACGAAGCATCATGCTTAGAAGTCTAATGCGTTGTTCGCTGCCTTAAAATTGGGCATTCAGATAACAGAATAGACGCGAATTCACGAGAAAGTTTGAGGCAACAACGATTTCTTCCGATTTCCGGTGAATTTCCATTAAGATGTCTTCAGTCTTGCAACAATCCTCTCTTATTTATTCTTTATTGTATATTCTTTGTTAGATCGTGTAGGTGTTCCCCAATTTGATAAATTAGGATTTATA
The DNA here is from genome assembly GCF_004379255.2 of Salvia splendens. Taxonomy (NCBI): domain Eukaryota; kingdom Viridiplantae; phylum Streptophyta; class Magnoliopsida; order Lamiales; family Lamiaceae; genus Salvia; species Salvia splendens. The sequence continues at coordinate 19,557,100 of NC_056033.1, forward strand.
GAAAAAAATGTGCTTAATTGTTGTTCTTTTGTATATTTTTTATGCAAAAATTATGCAAGTATTTTTTACGTGTATTGGGGTGGTAGAATAGCTCAACTTTCACAGGGCATTGGCTATGATCCATTTCGTGCGAGAGACTCCATTGTATTGAATTCGTGTGTTTAATATTATGAATTAATTGCAATGATATGTGTTATTATGAAAATAGATATGAATCAACACACCATTGGCATATCATCAAGACATTGTCTAGTCTTTGATTCAGGTCTGAGTTATATATGTATTAGGACTTACACTGGGAGTAAAATTTTTAAGTGTTTCTTTGCCTATATAAAAATCTTCGATTCACATACGACTTTCTAATTTAATTTATAGTATAGAAAAATGGAAACTATACCAACGTAATGTAAAATTTTCCCAATATTCCTAGACTATGATAGCATATTTCCAACATAATATCTAATCTTCATTGATTATTATGATTGATCTGAACTCTGAAAGGGAGAGTTTAAGTCTTTTCGTAATTAATAATTTTAGTTGCGATTAACGGACCTAATCGAGTAAATGAAAATTGTTAAATACTCCATCCGTCCAGCTCGAGTGATTAACTGCTTTTTGACACGTATTTGAGAAAAATGATAAATAGTCCAAATGAAGAAAAAATAAAGTAAGAGAAAAAATAATATAGATGAAGTTCTCTTCAACATTATTATCTTTCTTTTATTTTACTTTCTCTTCACTTTAATTATTCATTATAATTTTCTTAAAATAGAAGCTAAAAAAGAAAACAATCGCATAATAAGTAGTACTCCCTCCGTCCCCGATTAATTGTCACTCTTTTCCATTTCGGTCCGTCCCTCAATAATAGTCACATTTCATTTTTACCATAAATGGTAAGTAGGTCACACATTCCACTAACTCACTTCACTCACATTTTATTATAAAACCAATATAAAAAGTGAGTTCCACATTTCACTTACTTTTTCAATCAATTTTTCTTTACATTTCTTAAAACTCGTGCCCGATCAAAGAGTGACAATTAATCGGGGATGCATGGAATATTATTTTTGGGATGACGTAACCCTCTTCAAATTTGATTAGTGTCTTATTTTCTAGAATGGAAAAGGACAATTTACTACCACTAACGCTAGTGCTCATCAAATATTTTCATGCCAAAAAATTCTTGACACGAACATAGACGTATGAAATCAATTTAGAAGGTTAAAAGATTAGATATTTGAAGCAATTTAATATAGGTCGCATAATGTCGCACAATCTTCCGCATCATCTATTAAATATGAGCATAATTCAAATACTCTCTATTCATCGATAAAAAAATAATTCTATTTGTGAATATACAGATTTTACTAAAAATTTGATCAAGTAAAAAAGAAGAAAAAAAAAGGTAAGTAAAGTAAGAGAGATATAGAAAAAATAAAATAAAAAATGGAAGAAAAGAGTAAAAGTGGGCAAAATAGCAGAGAGAACTTTCCAGTTTTAGAAATAAGACTATTTTTATGGGCATTCCGAAATGACAATATGAGACTATTTTTCGTGGATAGAGTGAGTATAGATTATTAATGTTATACTCACTCTGTCCCAAAGAAATAGTCTATATCCATTTATAGCAACTTTTTTCTCATTCTATTTTTCTTCATCATTTATAGGCCCGTCATTCACTACATTATTTCACTACTTTTTCTTATTTTCTCTTACTTTACCAATTACGCATTTATCCATGCCAACCCTAAATGACATATTTTTCCTCTTTTATTTTGTTCTCTTTTTCACTAAACTTACAAAATAATTTTCTCGCCGTCCCATAAAAATAAAGACTTTAGTGATGACACATATTTTACTGTAAAATTGATAAAGTGGAAGAGATGTAGAAAGAAAATGTGATTGAAGTATTCTTAGTGGAGAATGAGACTCACTTTATATGAGAGGAAAGACTTGCCAAAAATTGAAAGAGACTATTTTTGTAGGACGAGCTAAAATGGAAAAAGAATACTATTTTTATGGGACAGGATTACACAAAATTTCATAAAAAAACAAATATTTTATATTTATGTAGGATGGAGAGAGTTTTAATTTAGAGCTAATCATTTTTTTTATGAGAAAAAATCTCTAATGTGGTCTATAGACTATTTAGTACTCCCTCTGTCCCAACTAAGTTGAGTCAAAACTTTTGGACATGAAGATTAAGAAATTGTGTTTAAAAGTAGGAGGGAGAAATAAAGTTGGAATGATAAAAAGACTAAAGTAAGTGATGAAATAAAATAAGAGTGATTGAATGTTTTGTTTTTTATCAAAAGAGAAAATGACACAACTTAATTAGATCATCACAAAAAGAATATTATTCTACTTCATTTAGACAAGGAAAATTAATAAAATATGGAAGGTAATTATGTAATTATACTTGCTGATGCACTTTTTATTAGCACTAAATAAACCTGTAAGTATACAGAGTGTATATAGTATAGCTAAATGCTAGTACTGAATATCGAACACAGGGAAAAACAGACACAAATTGTCTACCTTCTACTAAACTTCTTTTACTATTTGGAGAATCGAAAGTTTTGGGATTTTTGAAATAAAAAAAGAGTAAACAACTAATTGCAAATAAAACACAGAGATAAAACAGATGAGATAAGGGAATTCCAGAGATGTGTGTTTCACTGTTATGGTTATACAAGTTCCAATTACAATACCCTAGCACAGTTCGTACTTTGATAGAACGAGTCACATAAGTTATGTCCATGCGGTACAAACGTAGATTAAATACACTAGCGGCGTCAATCCTAGATTTGTAACTCCCTAAAAGCTCCTAAGACCCTTGAAAAGTCCTCGCTCTCAATTAGCAGTGCCGTTTTAAAGGAAACTAATTGTAGTGCCAACTAAGATCTTCTAACTCGCCAACCTCCTCTCACGATTATGTAGCAAGTCAATAGATCATCACAGAATGTCTCACTCAAACGTGAAGCAGTTATCCAACACTTAGAATAGGAACAAAGTATGAACAAAACGAATATTAAATAAATAGGAATTGAATAACCAAAGTCGTTACTAACTCATTATGAGTTTAGTTACACATGATGGAAAAATCTAAACACATAGTTTGTAGAGAAATCATAAAGAACATAAGAACTAAAACAAATAAAACCCAAAAGTTGAGTCCTTGTAGCCTTGATCTTCTCTTGATTCCTTCTTCAAAACCTTTGAGCAATGTAGAACTCTCAAATATTTCTCTCTCTGGAATTATAAAGCCAAAAAGAAGATCATTGATGATGAAGCTTGAGGGGTATATATAATTGCAAATTCGTCCCCCTTAATTAAGGAAAAATGCATCAAAGTATGGTAAATCTTGGAAGGAAAGTAGGTCAAATTTGTGCGCCGCGTTTCTCAGCGGGCCGCTGCACTATCTTCAGCGGTCCCTGGCGAGTGATACATAACTTCTGTCTCTTGATCAGCGGTCGCTGTACTTGGGTTCAGCCGTCGCTGGCAATCATCCCCTAGCTACTGGAACTTTTGGAGCTGTCGTTGGGCATGTTCTTCGTTTCAGCACAACTTTCCCGTAGCGGATCGCTCTCTGTTCAGCAGTCGATGTTGGCCAGCGGTCGCTGGCTGTGTTGCAGCGGACCGCTGGACGTCTTGAAAGCTCCAGATTTCCAACTTCGACTTTTAGCTATCTTTTTAGGGTTTATTTTACACATTTATCACAAAACACGTCAAAATATCAAAATAGATAAACTATGCTAAATATGAACATGAAATGTGACTTTGACATTCAAAACGGATCAAATAATAAACTAAAAATGGTATAAAATCCGAGCGTATCACTTGCTGACGTTCATAGATCATGTCGCACACACGATTGTAAGAATCACTTTGATCTCTGATGTAATTTTGCAATGTGGTGTCTGATGTGTGATCCATATGTTTCATTTTGATTTTTGTTTCTGTGAAAATTTATGGCTGAATTTTATCCATTTGGCCCGAGTCCATTCGGCCGATCCAAACCCGTTCATTTGACTGCACCTCTACAAGTGTCAACAATTTATGTACTACTTCCATTAATCTAGTGCTAATACAAAATCAATTTCACCCAGTATGGCTAACATGATTCACAACTAATACTAATATATATACTTCGTTCTTCCAAAAAATTTACTCCATCCGACATCGAATATGGCCATACTTTTTTTTAGTTTGTTTCACCTAAAATGATCTATTACTAAAAATAGAAATCTCTTTATCTCTATTTCATTTCATTTCTCTTGCTTTATGCTCTCCAGCTAACACACAAAATAAAATTATATAAAATTTCATGCAGCCTAAAAAAAGAGGTAATTTTCCTTGGGACAGAGAGAACATAGCAATAGTTAATCGGCACAAATTTTATGAAAATATTGATGGCTGTGTATGTAATGCATAAAATAGTATTGCTAAAGATCTCATGTAGTAACTTTTTGTAAGCAAGAAAATGTTTCTAACATTAAGATATAAGAAAAGTGTAGAATCACATCCTAAAATATGGTTTATTTTCTGTACGCCAAATAAAATAAAATTGTGTGGTATATTTTTAGTGCATGGAATTATAAGTGGATACGTCAATTTCCTTTCAATTAAGCCATTTTTGCCTTCAGTGCAAATTAATTCTCGTATTATTATTTTTAGCATTTATTTTATATATATTTATAAAAAGAGCTATACATTCAATCTTGGCTGTTCTTTTATATATATATATATAAAAAGAGCTATACATTCAGTCTTGGCTGTTCTTTTGTCACTCCGCAACAATTTTTTCTTTATGCCAATCATGCAAAGCGCTGTAATTTACTTATATAGATAGAAAATTTAACTAACGTAGCCACTAGCGAAGCCATAAGTTCTACGATGGAGGTAGGGGAGGGGCAAATTACTGTTAATATTTATAGGAATTTTTCGATGTTCGTGACGTCACAAGTTCGAAATAATTGATATTTTCAAAATTTATCGTAAATACTATATAATGGATGGAAAAGAATTTTTTATGATGGTATCAACCAAAATATAAATCATAACAAATTGAATACAATAATTATTTTTAAATTTTTTTTATTATGAGCTTAATGATGGAAGAATACAATTAGAAAATGACAAAGAATTAAAATTAGCATAATTAGTAGTGTAAAAGAGGAACAAAAATATATACATAATGCTGCATAGATAGAAAGAAAAATAAAAAAGTTGCATAAATAGGAAAAGAAAAAAATAAGTAAAAACGTCTTCAATGGTAGTAGAACTAGCAACATGATGCACAAGAGACATAGTCTCCAACCAACTGCACTACAAAATTCACATGTTGATATTTGGTTATGTATAATAATAGGTTATATGAAATGACTCCACAATCAAAGAATGTACCAAAATGACAAAATGACTCTACTACTATAGAACGTAGGGAGTATACTAACTTACTATCATTAACGATAGGGCTGACATTTTTTTTCCATAAAACGATAATCCACCCGAACACGCACGAAGGCAATGAGTTATGACCCGATAAGAACCCGATAATTTCGAGTTGGGTTAAGGTTTGACCTTATTAGGTTGGGTCGATATCGGTTTGACCCAATAATTACCCAATCCACACAATTTGCGTTTTTTAAAAATAGCAACTATTTCCATTTTTGACCGTTTCTTAAAAATAGAAACTTTAGAATCTTTTTATTTTAGGACATGGACCCCACAATTCAATAGCTCTACTTTCACTACTTTTTCTCTTCCCCTCTCTTACATTACTCATTTTTCTTTTCGTCTCTCTGACTTTACCAATTTTTCTCACTTACTTTACCAGTTGTGCATTAAAACCCGTATCGTTTCAAATGTTTCTATTTTTTGAATACGGAGGGAGTATATATCTAGTAAGAATGACAATTTTTTGCATAACACGAAATAAATGATAAAACATGCACGAAATAAATGTCTCTAGGTCAAGTCAGTTGGCTCCGTATCTTTAACGAGTTTACCCTTTAATAATCCAATAATTTTGGGTAGGGTTTGGGTTAGTTTGGGTCGGGTTCGGATAACCCCATTAAAAATATTATTATTAATTTAATTATTATTTTTATTAAATATGCTTTAATTTTTATTCTCTAGGTCCTAAACTATGTTTATACCGAAGAATAATGTTTGAAAATTAGTTTTAGTCCTATAATATTAGGAATTAATCGTGTAATATCAGGTTTTAATTGTGTAATAACAAGTTCAAATCGATATTGTTTTGATATCGCGACGTATCAACTCATATTATATTGTGTCTTGTGCGAGTCATATTCGGGTAGCAGGTCGAATTTGTGTTAGGATTGAAAATTTCAAACATATCATATTCAGATTTGGACCTTATTGGATCGGATCATTATCAGATTGATCTGATAACAAGCCAACCCATACGATTTGCTTCCTAAAGTATTAAGCGTTAAATCCATTCTTACATTTCGTACGATTTGCTTCCTAAAGTATTAAGTGTTAGATCCATTTTCAAGAGAAATAAAGAATGCTAACATTTCTTACCATAGTTTATTCTCATCATAAAAAACGTTACGTATGATATCACTTGTGCGTACGCGTAATTGCAGTAACTGTTAGCAAATCTAGGCGTACACTTCATCTGCCCATCTCTGAAAATAGATGACTACTGCAATGACTATTGCACCCAAAGAATATATTTGCAATACATAATACCATATCAAGAAATAAATATTCATTTAAGTTGTTCCAGGCGGACATAATTGCAAGGATAGTTAAGAATCTATTTTCACTAGTTCCTTGTAGTTGCAACATTAGACCTTGGGAGATGGGCTTTCGGTAAGACAGTGGGTTACGGTCCTCCCTCTTAGTACGCCACTGCATACCTTAATTGAACGTCTCTCGCAATACTGTTGGACCTGAATATAGGGGCCTTGGATGGATTTCAATCTTTTTGCAAGAAGAAATAAATATTCATTTGTTTACGGTACCATAGGCTTTTTCAATTGAACCTATGGACCTTTATTTTTATAGCTTTATTTTGAATTGTTAAAGCATAATCCTGGATAATTTTAACAAGACTTTAATTATATACTATGTGAAAAGTTTACCAGAAACGACCTCATAAATAAAGAAATTAAATTTTCAGTCAGAAGAATAAAAACTAATATTTTTGAAGGTAAAATGATTTATTTTTCGAATCAAAAGTTATTTTATAGCATTGTCATTGAAAACTTATTAGTTAATTATCTTTATACGATTAAGAAAATAAAACTTAGTACTCCCTCCCTTTGTTCCATAGTAATGGAATTATTTTATCATTTTAGTACGTTCCAGAGTAGTGGAGTCATTTCCTTTTTAGTAAAAGTCAATACATTTATTCTCACGTACTTTATTCTCTCTTCATCTCTCTACATTTTTCCTTTCCTACTTTATTCTTCTTTAGTTAACTCACTTAACACAATTTTTCTTAATCTTCATACCGAAAAGAAATGTCTCCACTACTATGGAACGGAGGGAGTATCATATTTTCATTACTAAGAAGGTATTTTTTAATTCTGATTGCATATATACAGTGCATGTGTTAGTTGTAAATTAAATTAATACCCCTACCTATCTTCTAGTGATCGTGATAATGATAGTGATATTTGAACTTATCAATTACATAAACTTAAATCCTTTTAATTAATTACTAGTAAAGTATAGATGTGTAGATCATGCATGTGGCACATTATAATATCTATAATTTTACATAAAAATATATATGAAGATGGAATATTTATTCATAAGTGGAAATGGGGCAAGAAATGCAAGGTGCATTACACGTCACTTAGGTTAATCTTTTTAAAGCCCAACCCCACCACAGCTACAAGAGCCCCTAACAAGGGGAGGGGAGCTACCACCCAAACCATGTATACACTTCACAATAAATATAAATATCAGGAATAAAGATGTGTACACTTCACAACCATGTACGTTGACGTAGTTTGGTTCGCATATTTAATATTCTCTCTATCCCATAAAAATAATTTATATTTGTCGTTTTGAGATTTTCCTTAAAAATAAACAAATTCTATTTAAATGAACATTTTTCTCTCTAATGAAGTTAGTCTCATTCTTCACTAATAAGATGTGAATATATTTTAAATCTCAAATTAGGTAAACCCTAAACCACTACCCAAGGTATCATGATTCTTTGGTTACGAAAAATCTGCACCTATTGACAAGTCAAAGTAATGCATAACCAATATCGTATACTCAATGTAATGTTAACAATGATTAAAAAATAATAATCACTGATACCTCATTTTTTTATTAAATAGCAAGAAAGACTTATCTCACTCTTAGATCTGATTAGTGCTATATACTATATCAATGTCGTTTATTTCCTAAAGGCGACAGAAACGTGTGGACTAACACAACATGCCTTTGGCGATAGGTTGTCAAAGCCTATCTAGGTTGTGAAATTCAATTTCTCTTTTGCAAAGCATTACATAGAATCGACGGTGTTACTTTATTCTAAATGACGCCCACACCCAATCTACTAAGCAATAGCATTGCATAGAATCGACTGTGTTTGCTCATTGTACACTTAAATGTTTGAGAAACATCTTATAAATGCACAAACAAATAAAATGTTATTATGTAACTTCTTCTCGAGTCGAGTTAAAAGTGGATTGTAGAGTTTATTGTGTACAAGTAAAATTCTATTCGTGCGAATTGCTCGAAACATGTTTTTCAATATACCAACCCTAACAGGTTGTTTGCTAGGATTCTCTATCTCAGAAAATAATCGGATTCCTTAATTTTTAAAATCTAGCATTTGTTTTCATTTTTAATCAATTTAGGAAAGTAATCAGAATCCTGAAAATTACTAAAGTAGTGAAAATTTTCAAGATTATGATTCCCAACTTATTGTATTTATTATTTTTCACAAGTTAAGGATTCTTACATATTTAAGTATTTTATGGAGTATAATTTTTTAGTATTTTATACAATTATTATTATTATTATTATTATTATTATTATTATGCTATAAATTAATAATTAATTTATTTTTTGAATATAATGTACTATATTATCAATCATACTTAATTATAACTATAATTATAGTTACAAATACATTTAATGATAATTACTACTCCCTCCGTTTCATAGTAATAGAGTCATTTTTTCATTTTGGTACATTCCATAGTAATAGAGTAATTTCCCTTTTTAGAAAAGTCAACACATTTCTCCACTCTTACTTTATTCTCTCTTCATCTCTCTACCTTTTTCATTTTCCACTTTATTCTCCATTTACTTAACTCACTTAACACAATTTTTCTTAATCTCCGTGCCAAAAAGAAACGCCTTCATTACTATGCAACGAAGGGAGTACTATTATTATATACTAATAATTATTCCTTCTATTACAGCCTAACTGAGACATTTTCCTTTTTGGTACGTCCCAACCTAAGTGAGACGTTTTCTCTTTTAGTACTTCATAATTAACTCACTCATCTCTCCTATTTTTTTCACTTATCTCTCTTACTTTATCATCTCTCTTACTTTATTCTTTCGTTCTTTTTCTTACTTTTTTCTCGCTTTTACTTTACTATTAATAATTTAATTAACTAAACATCACTACCTAAATTCTTGTGCCAAAATAAAAGCGTCTCAATTAGGCCGGACGAGGAAATACTAATTTATTAAATAGTAACTAGTACTTCCGTTGTCCCATCTAAGATGAACCCTTTCATTTTCGCACTTTCTTTAGAAAAATAACAAGAGAGAAATTAAAGTAAGAGATAGAATAATGTAGAACAAACTCTCCTCTATATTATTCTTTTTCTTACCTTATTTTCTCTCCACTTTAACTATTTATTAAAGAATTTATCTTAACTGGGACATATGGGGTATATATTACTCCATCTTTCCCATAAAAATAGTCTTCTTTTTCCATTTTGCTCCGTCCCACAAAAATAGTCCTTCCTATTTTTGGAAAGTCTTTTTTCGTCCCCAAAGTCTTTATTTTTATGGGACGGAGGGAGTATATTATTATTATTATTATTATTATTATTCCATTATAAATTATGAAATATAGTTATTTAATTACTATTGTCAAGTTTAATTCGTAATTTAAAAATGAGATCAAAACTTTCTTAAGTAATTATTAATTTATAACATTTTAATAACAATAATATTAATATATATTATATATGTTAACTTTATTAACATTAACATTAACATTAATATTAATATCAGTTTTTATATTTGTATAAAATAATTCAAATTATAAATAATACTTAACTAAATATTCTCCGTCTCATGTTACTCGCACTTTTCATTTTAGGCCATATATTGGGCTTGATTTTTTAGTATAATTAAATTAGAATTTTAAATGTAACGAGACATAACTTAATAAAGGGGCTCTTAACTTAATCTAACATATTAATTAAATACATAATTCTAACTTAAACTAGAAATAATATAAATAATTTGAGACGAGCCGAAATGAAATAGTACAAGTAACATGAGACAGGGGGAGTATATAACAATCTTGAAATCAGGAAAAGAATACTTAGGAATAGTTGGGGAATCTAAACACTAAAAATTTGTACCGATTTCCTTGTTTTAAAGATTTTGATTACTTTTCCAATTTGGTTAAAAATTTAATAAAATTGATATTTGAAACTCAAAAAATCAGATTATTTTTGATCTGACAAACAAACATGACTCTAGCGATTAGTAATGCGATGGGTAGACGTCACCACGGTTCCGAAACCGGCGGTTCACGGTTCGGAACCGCCGGTTCCGGTTCAATAAATTGATGAACCTGAACTGGCCCGGCCAAGGTGCGGCGGTTCCGGTTCGTGAACCGTGGAACCGCCGGTTCAAGTGAACCGTGGAACCGCCTGTGATTGGCCGGTTCCGGGCCGGTTCGGCGGTTCGTTTTGATTTTTTTTTCATTATAAATATGTAATTCAAGTAAAAAATGTAAATATATTTGCATAAATAAAATTAGAATAAAGCAATTTTAGAGATACAAATTACAACTTCAAAATTACAAATTACAACGGTAAAATTGCAAATTACAACTTTAAAATTACAAATTACAACTTAAAATTTACAAATTACAACTTAAAATTACAAATTACAACTTCAAAATTGCAAATTACAACTTATTACTTAACATTACAACTTTAAAATTACAAATTACAACAATTACAAATCGAAAAATTTAAATACAAGTTACTTACAACAATTACAAGTTACTTACAACAATTACAAGTTACAACAATTACAAATCGAAAAAATTTAAATATAAGTTACAACAATTACAAGTTACAACAATTACAAATTTACAACTTACAAGTGTTGACAAAAAAGACTTAGAAGATCATTAAAAGATATTCCTCATTTGATAAGTATCTTATTGGTGAAAAAGTGGGTAATGGGTATCTTTGGGGCAGATGGTACTGGAATACAAATTTATATATGGAATCTGGATGAATGAGGATCAGGTTATAGTTTAAAATGGGAAGCTGGGTTCATTGGCGGGAGTTCGTTTGGCGGGAGTTCGAAAAACAAGTATCAGAGGAGAGTCATAGGATGACGCCCATGTTTGAAGACACGACGCATCCGGGAATTCCTAAAGCTCACTCAACATCCGCCGCAACATCACCCCTCAACCTGCACATAAAGAAAAAGGATATGCAGGGCTGAGTACTTGTTGTACTCAATGGGCTCATGCCGAAAACATTTTATAACAGTTATGTCATCCATACCGGTGAACTCGAGTTTTTACGTTTATTTAAGAAATATCACGAGTATCACAAAAACACTTTTCACAGACCGGCCGGTCAAAACGATCTCCCCACTTTCTCATCAATCAATCAATCACATCCTCTTACCATAGTGCGACGAAAGTGTGGCCACGCTATTCGCCCACGAGACCGGCCGACTAGCAAGGACGGCTCACGATCCCCTCTGTGTACACAGCCTGATAGGGTTTGCGGCCCTACTCAGACCGGAATTCGTTTATCATAGCCCTATAGCCTAATGGAGCGAACTCACAAACTAGGCATCAAGCACAATCTCAACATAGCCCTATAGCCTAACTGAGCAAGCTCAAACGAACTAGGCATCAGGCAAAAATCTCAACATCAAAACAATCACGGCATGACATAACACTTTAAACCACCCTTATAACACCACATCATATTTTCGGAAAAATAAAGAGGTTTGAAAAGAAAGCCCACCTCGTCCGCTTAACAATTCACAATCCAACTTATGGCAACTCTCGTTCCTCGAGTTCACGAATACAATCACCCTTGTCAACGACAACACAAGTCAGCCTTCCACAGAATCATATTACCATGCATGTCCTATCGTTTCTCTCTCATCATTTTTCTCAATTTACCCAACCCAACGTTCGTCACAAAAACAAAGATCCAAGCCCCTTGGCCTAGCGGTAAAGGGTGCTGGATACCGCGTCCATCCTGGAGGTCTCGAGTTCGAACCCTGGGTGGCGTAATTTGTCTTTCCTCCTTGTTATAGGAGTTGATTTGTAATTTCCTCCTTCATATATATGATATAAATATATGAAGTTAATTTAAAAAAAAAAAAAAAAATGTTCGTCACAAAGATGGAAAAACACACCATAATATATTTCAACGTATCTCACGTGATCACATCATTAAACACGTTCCTTGGACATACATGCATCATATAATACTTTTAAACTTGAAAATAAGTGTCATTTTATCAAGGCATAAAACTGGCAGAACTGTGCGACCGTGTTGTAAAAATCACTAAAAATTCACCCGACCTCATATGAAGCTAAATTTTGGTCACAACACAGAATACACATTCAAGTTCATCCAAACAAATTTTCACACTGAAATAACGTCTTTTAGTCAGTCAAAACAATAATTAAACTCTCTGGTCGGAACATAAAATTTCTGGCAGCACTGCGCAGTTTATTTGAAAAATTTACCATAAATTCATCCAATGCCTAAAAAGGCTGAAACTTTAACACGACTCAGAAGACACTTCAAATTTTCATCTAGTTCAAGAATCGCATAAATCGGATGTCATTTGGTCAGTCAAACAGAAAACGAAACATTATTGGCGAGAACACGAGTTTCTGGCAGATTTGCGCGGTCAACTTCAAAAATTTATTAAAAATTCATTTTTCGACAAAAAGGGATGAAATTCACACGAGACACAGAAAACACCTTGAAGTTTATTCATTAAAAATTTCATGTCAAAATTCGATCGTTTGATAGGTCAATTACACATCAGAAACCGCTGTTCGAACGTCACAGATTTCAGGCTTACAAATTCGAATTTAGGGTTTCTTCTTCATTCATCCAAATACAAATTTTTCATGCTTATAATACACAATCATGCTTAAAAAGGTTCTCATAACCATGTTTGCACATAAACTCACATCATTCACCAAAGATTCAAATCAAACATCACATGAACTCATTCAAAATCGCATATTCATCAAAGTTCTCATGCAAACACAAATTCCCACCGATTAATTTTGCGATCTATGATTCCTACACTCACTATATGTATGTAGGATTCAAGAACAAGGATTAAATGAAAAGATTGAGGGAAAGTGAATCAAATATACCTTTCTTGATAAAAACGAATCGGTAGAAACAAGAATTGATGCGATTCATCGGAAACTCTTGAAAATCAACTCCAACGGATGCAAGAACAAAGATGAATGGAGGATTTTTGGAGAGGATGAAGAGATGGAGGGAGAAAACGTGTGGGAGGGGGAGAGGGAGGAGGAAAAAGGCGTTGAAATAATGGGGCTAGGGTTTGGTTTCTCCCTTTTATATTCTAGGATTAATCCCCCACTTAAATAAATAAATAAAAAGAAATTGTGGAGTAAAATAGGAAAAAAAGGGCGTGTACTAAAGGGAGTATTTAAAAAAATTAATATTTAAATCCTTAATTAAATAGGAATAGGATTTAAATTTGGTAATTTCTTGTAGGAAAAGACTCCTACAAAATAGGTAACAAATTAATTAATCCCACAAGGTAATTGAAAGGTATAAGGAATGAAAATTTTAAGGGTCTTAAAGATGGAAAGAATCAAAGTACCAATTATGTCTACAAAGTAATTTATTCTCCCAAGTATAAGAGAAATTCGAAAATTCCAAGGAATGGGGCAAGTGTCGAAAATCATGGAGAATAAATTAGGAATATTTTGGTTTTGGATTTAATTTGGATAAATATCCCAAAACAATTAATTAAATCCAAGTAAGAAGATATTACTTCCAATATATAGAAAGGCCGAAAAGAATTCGAATAAAGTGGCTGGCACAAATATGCATGATCCTATTTAATTAAATCCCCCCATTGGAAAACATATCATATTATTCCACATAACTCTCAACCATTAATTTCACATCGTTAACACAATCACATAGAAATCAATTTCCAAAAAATGCATTTCCAAATCAACATCCACATTAATAAAACGAAATAAGTCACAAATTTTAGGGGTGTTACATAACTAAACTAAACTAAGCTAAGAGAAGGTGGCGTTAAGCGCCTATTAGAGCTTTCTACCTAAACTACGGTAGCGTTAAGCACCCCTCTTCATCGTGGAAAGCTTCTATTTAACGGGCGGCTTCAACTTCAACCCTAAGGCAACTTCTCGTCCGATTAGACCATTTTACCCTTGCAGTAATTGAGGATGATTTAGCAGATACGTCTTCGTGTGGTGAACTCCACTTGATCAACTCAGTCATCTCATGTGGTGAACTCCACTTGATCAACACAGTCATCTCATGTGGTGAGCTCCACTTGATCAACTCATTCATGTGGTGAACTCCACTTGATCAACTTGCTGGTTGGGCGGCTCCATTGCTTGTCTCCAACTGATCAATTTGTCTTCAGATTTGGCCATTTAGCTAAACAGAAAGCAAACATGCAGTGAGGACCATTTTCCAGAAATAGCAAAGTACGGATGAAAAGCTGCAAATAACAAACTATTAATTTAACCAACAACGAACTGCATCTCGTTACATGATTTAAACACGAACATGGAGAAAACAGAGTAATAACCCAGATTCAAACAGAATATATAAATTCGGACGTCGGAAACTGATAATTAATCGGAAACCAACAGATCTACTTCTACTAGACGAAGTAAACAGAACACAGAAATGAATCATCAAATTCATGCACAACCAACTAACTCAGCTTCAGATCCACACGTCGAACGCTTAATCCACTCCGGGTCCAAGCAATCCGAACCAAACTACAACAAAAAACAACTCCATGAACTCCGATTCAACAAATCCACTCCGATCAACGACAATCCAACACTGATTTTAACTCCAATTCACCAGATCAAATGCGAAAAGCATCCATTCAAGTAAATAACCACAAACTCAGAATCAGACATAATCCAAACTCGAAATCAACATCATCATGACAGAAAAATAGAAATTGCATAGATAGATCAATACGATTTCAGCAAATACGAAGGCCGAGCTTCGAACAGCGAAGACTTGGTAAAAATTCGACAGTAAACTAAAAACGAAAGCAGGTAAATTGTTTCTTCGCCCTACGTAAGGACGGTGGTACACAACAACCAACTGAAAGTGAAACCCGAATCCGTCTCAATTTCCGAAACCCCAAGTGTGTGCAGAAGTGTGTAAAATGAGCTCAAAGCCAAAAAAAAGTCTCCCAAAAAAGAACTCCAAAAAACCCTGCTCATTGTTGCATGCTCTCTCTTTTATAGATGCGGAGGCGATCTTCTAAAAGCTTCTCTTGAAATCTCTGTTCTGCCCTTCAGCTTAGCGATCTCCTCCGTCTGGCTAATTTTCATTCATAATGCTCACTTTCTCGCCAAATTTCCTTCGCCAGGCAATTGTCTTCCTTTCTTCCTGGACCTGACGATTTCTTCTACACACCTAGCTTAAAAACTGTGTTAGACCCCGTAAATTGTTGAATTTAACCCCTTAAACGATGCATGGAATTAGCCTTATCAAACTGCTCACACTTAAACCATACTTGTCCTTAAGTATAAAGACAAGTAAAAGAAATAAGGTGAATTTCAATGCACGGTAATCTTATGACCGACCCTACAAACACAAACAAGACACAAACTCCCAGACCTAGGCACATTAACAGACTCAACTAAAAGAAAACAAACACTTAAAGAAAACAAAAACAACAAAGCATGAACTAGTTGCAACTTTTGGGCACCCGTCCCCACAAGGCTATCCGATTGTCTACAGTATCCAAATCTTCCCCTTTCCTTCTTCTACCTAATCGGTCTGTCAGTTCGTCAAGAAAGCCTATTGACTCCCCAATTATTGGATTCAATCGATCACTCATTCCTCACCAGGGATGTTAGGATCAATTCACTCTTAAGTTATTGCCACACCACTGATGCTTCGGGTTATGAGAGTTTCTCCCTCCTACAGTACCCCTTTTTTCTTTTCGTTCCCGGGTCAGGTTAATATTGCTTCATTCCCTTGGATTTTTTTCTTCTCTTCCCCCTTATATATATATATAGAGAGAGAGTCGTGATCATATGATAACCCCTAAATATCGTAATAACCCTATAATTAAATCTGGACCACACATTTTTAAAATCACGCGGTCTACATTAAAACTTAGATTTACTTCATAAAAAAAGGCGGAGGGGTAAATATGTCATTTCGCTCATTCAATTTCTGAGTTTCGCCAAATATCACGTAAAATGATAAAATGATATATGTTAGGTTTATTGCATAGAATGATAGTTTTGGCGGATATAATGATACTCTGAGTTGATAAAATGATACTCTGAATGATAAAATGATACTCTGAATTTCGCCAAATATCACGTAAAATGATAAAATGATAGGTTTATTGCATAGAATGATAGTTTTGCCGAATAGAATGATACTCTGAGTTGATAAAATGATACTTTTGACTGACTGATAAAATGATAAAATCATAGGTTTATTGCATAGAATGATAGTTTTGCCGGATAGAATGATACTCTGAGTTGATAAAATGATACTTTTGACTAACTGATAAAATGATAGGTTTATTGCATAGAATGATAGTTTTGCCGGATAGAATGATACTCTGAGTTGATAAAATGATACTTTTGACTGACTGATAAAATGATAGGTTTATTGCATAGAATGATAGTTTTGCCGGATAGAATGATACTCTGAGTTGATAAAATGATACTCTAAATGATAAAATGATACTCTGAATTTCGCCAAATATCACGTAAAATGATAAAATGATAGGTTTATTGCATAGAATGATAGTTTTGCCGGATATAATGATACTCTGAGTTGATAAAATGATACTCTTGACTGATAAAATGATACTCTGAATTTCGCCAAATATCACGTAAAATGATAAAATGATAAAATGATAGTTTTGCCAGATAGAATGATACTTTCAGCCGATAGAATGATAGTTTTGCCGGGTAGAATGATACTTTCAGCCGATAGAATGATAGGTATTTTTTGTGTATAAAATGACATTTTTGTTTAATAAAATGATACTTTTACCTTATAAAATGATAATATAAGCGGATAAAATGACAGTAACCTTATAAAAATGATAGTTTAGCTGAAGAAATTGCATATAAGCTGGTAAAATGATACTTTAACGTGACAAAATGACTTAAAACTGATAAAATGATAGTTTTTCCGGATAGAATGATACTTTCAGCCGATAGAATGATAGTTTTGTCAGGTAGAATGATACTTTCAGCCGATAGAATGATAGGTATTTTTGGTGTATAAAATGATATTTTTGTTTAATAAAATGATACTTTTACCTGATAAAATGATAATCTAAGCGGATAAAATGACAGTAACCTTATAAAAATGATAGTTTAGCTGAAGAAATTGCATATAAGCTGATAAAATGATACTTTAACGTGACAAATTGACATAAAACTGATAAAATGATAGTTTTTCCCGATAGAATGATACTTTCAGCCGATAAAATGATACTCTGAATTTCGCCAAATATCACGTAAAATGATAAAATGATAAAATGATAGGTTTATTGCATAGAATGATAGTTTTGCCGAATAGAATGATACTCTGAGTTGATAAAATGATACTCTGAATGATAAAATGCTACTCTGAATTTCGCCAAATATCACGTAAAATGATAAAATGATAGGTTTATTGCATAGAATGATAGTTTTGCCGGATAAAATGATACTCTGATTTGATAAAATGATACTCTTGACTGATAAAATGATACTCTGAATTTCGCCATATATCACGTAAAATGATAAAATGATAAAATGATAGTTTTGCCGGATAGAATGATACTTTCAGCCGATAGAATGATAGTTTTGCCGGGTAGAATGATACTTTCAGCCGATAGAATGATAGGTATTTTTGTGTATAAAATGACATTTTTGTTTAATAAAATGATACTTTTACCTTATAAAATGATAATCTAAGCGGATAAAATGACAGTAACCTTATAAAAATGATAGTTTAGCTGAAGAAATTGCATATAAGCTGATAAAATGATACTTTAACTTGACAAAATGACTTAAAACTGATAAAATGATAGTTTTTCCGGATAGAATGATACTTTCAGCCGATAGAATGATAGTTTTGTCAAGTAGAATGATACTTTCAGCCGATAGAATGATAGGTATTTTTGGTGTATAAAATGACATTTTTGTTTAATAAAATGATACTTTTACGTGATAAAATGATAATCTAAGCGGATAAAATGACAGTAACCTTATAAAAATGATAGTTTAGCTGAAGAAAGTGCATATAAGCTGATAAAATGATACTTTAACGTGACAAAATGACATAAAACTGATAAAATGATAGTTTTTCCGGATAGAATGATACTTTTAGCCGATAAAATGATACCCTGAATGAAAAAATGATACTCTGAATTTCGCCAAATATCACGTAAAATGATAAAATGATAGGTTTATTGCATAGAATGATAGTTTTGCCGGATAGAATGATACTCTGATTTGATAAAATGATACTCTTGACTGATAAAATGATACTCCGAATTTCGCCAAATATCACGTAAAATGATAAAAAGATAGGTTTATTGCATAGAATGATAGTTTTGCCGGATAGAATGATACTCTGAGTTGATAAAATGATACTTTTGACTGACTGATAAAATGATAAAATCATAGGTTTATTGCATAGAATGATAGTTTTGCCGGATAGAATGATACTCTGAGTTGATAAAATGATACTTTTGACTAACTGATAAAATGATAGGTTTATTGCATAGAATGATAGTTTTGCCGGATAGAATGATACTCTGAGTTGATAAAATGATACTTTTGACTGACTGATAAAATGATAGGTTTATTGCATAGAATGATAGTTTTGCCGGATAGAATGATACTCTGAGTTGATAAAATGATACTCTAAATGAAAAAATGATACTCTGAATTTCGCCAAATATCACGTAAAATGATAAAATGATAGGTTTATTGCATAGAATGATAGTTTTGCCGGATATAATGATACTCTGAGTTGATAAAATGATACTCTTGACTGATAAAATGATACTCTGAATTTCGCCAAATATCACGTAAAATGATAAAATGATAAAATGATAGTTTTGCCAGATAGAATGATACTTTCAGCCGATAGAATGATAGTTTTGCCGGGTAGAATGATACTTTCAGCCGATAGAATGATAGGTATTTTTTGTGTATAAAATGACATTTTTGTTTAATAAAATGATACTTTACCTTATAAAATGATAATATAAGCGGATAAAATGACAGTAACCTTATAAAAATGATAGTTTAGCTGAAGAAATTGCATATAAGCTGGTAAAATGATACTTTAACGTGACAAAATGACTTAAAACTGATAAAATGATAGTTTTTCCGGATAGAATGATACTTTCAGCCGATAGAATGATAGTTTTGTCAGGTAGAATGATACTTTCAGCCGATAGAATGATAGGTATTTTTGGTGTATAAAATGATATTTTTGTTTAATAAAATGATACTTTTACCTGATAAAATGATAATCTAAGCGGATAAAATGACAGTAACCTTATAAAAATGATAGTTTAGCTGAAGAAATTGCATATAAGCTGATAAAATGATACTTTAACGTGACAAATTGACATAAAACTGATAAAATGATAGTTTTTCCCGATAGAATGATACTTTCAGCCGATAAAATGATACTCTGAATTTCGCCAAATATCACGTAAAATGATAAAATGATAAAATGATAGGTTTATTGCATAGAATGATAGTTTTGCCGAATAGAATGATACTCTGAGTTGATAAAATGATACTCTGAATGATAAAATGCTACTCTGAATTTCGCCAAATATCACGTAAAATGATAAAATGATAGGTTTATTGCATAGAATGATAGTTTTGCCGGATAAAATGATACTCTGATTTGATAAAATGATACTCTTGACTGATAAAATGATACTCTGAATTTCGCCATATATCACGTAAAATGATAAAATGATAAAATGATAGTTTTGCCGGATAGAATGATACTTTCAGCCGATAGAATGATAGTTTTGCCGGGTAGAATGATACTTTCAGCCGATAGAATGATAGGTATTTTTTGTGTATAAAATGACATTTTTGTTTAATAAAATGATACTTTTACCTTATAAAATGATAATCTAAGCGGATAAAATGACAGTAACCTTATAAAAATGATAGTTTAGCTGAAGAAATTGCATATAAGCTGATAAAATGATACTTTAACTTGACAAAATGACTTAAAACTGATAAAATGATAGTTTTTCCGGATAGAATGATACTTTCAGCCGATAGAATGATAGTTTTGTCAAGTAGAATGATACTTTCAGCCGATAGAATGATAGGTATTTTTGGTGTATAAAATGACATTTTTGTTTAATAAAATGATACTTTTACCTGATAAAATGATAATCTAAGCGGATAAAATGACAGTAACCTTATAAAAATGATAGTTTAGCTGAAGAAATTGAATATAAGCTGATAAAATGATACTTTAACGTGACAAAATGACATAAAACTGATAAAATGATAGTTTTTCCGGATAGAATGATACTTTTAGCCGATAAAATGATACCCTGAATGAAAAAATGATACTCTGAATTTCGCCAAATATCACGTAAAATGATAAAATGATAGGTTTATTGCATAGAATGATAGTTTTGCCGGATAGAATGATACTCTGATTTGATAAAATGATACTCTTGACTGATAAAATGATACTCCGAATTTCGCCAAATATCACGTAAAATGATAAAAAGATAGGTTTATTGCATAGAATGATAGTTTTGCCGGATAGAATGATACTCTGAGTTGATAAAATGATACTCTTGACTGATAAAATGTCACGCCCGCATTTCCTAAGGATAGAAAACACGGTTGATCGCGACTAGGGGAGGGTTAAAGAAGCGGGGAAGAAAGGGGGAAAACAACACAACTCAACCATAGCCCGAAACAAATGGGAATAGCTCGAATAAAATCAGAGTATCATTTCAACAATCAACAACTCCAAATGAAAAATATCCCAACAATACACGAACTCAAAAGAAACCATATTTAGCGGAAGCATTTCGAGAGTAGAATAATGCTATGTATGAAGACACACCATATTCTAGACATTTGATAGACATTCTTCACTTTTATGCTCAACACCCACCGCGCTCGTCACCGCTCAACCTGCACATAGGGAAAACATATGCAGGGGCTGAGTACTTGATGCACTCAGTGAACTCATGCCCGGAATACATTCATCGTTAAGATATGACAAGCCATCATTGAGTGAAACTCGGGTTTTACTTTAAAAGGCCGAGAAACACTAAATCATTCCTTAAAAGGTGTCTGCAGACACATATCATTATCATCCTCCATCATATACCATATCTGAACCATCATGTGAAACGAGAATGTGGCCACAAACTCGATCACTGGACCGGCCGACCTCAAAGGACGGCTCACGATCCCCATCAGTGCACTAGTCCGAGTAGGGACTCACTCCCTAGTCAGACCCGAATTCGTTAACCATCAAAGTCTAGTAGGACATTATCCTAGTAGACAATCAGATAGGCAATTCAAAACATAAAATACGGCATGACATACTATTTTAACCGCCCTTATCTCACCATAACATATCATTTCAAATAAAAGAGTTTAAGTAATAAAGCCCACCTCAAAAGCTTAGGATTTCCATAAAAAGTTTCTCGTTCTGACTTTTAGCGTGCGTGCAAACCACCTTCTCGGAAAATACATAAAATTCATATCAAACTTCTGTAATGACGATAATTAGAATGCATGCACTCTAATTAAAATCTTTTAATTCTCTTTCTCGATTTTCGTGCATTTTCGGTTACTCGGCGGCCGCCCAAGGCGTCGCGTGCGACGCCGGTTGGCCGCTTACGCTCGTTCTTTCCTACGTTGGCTCCTCGTATTTTCCATAACGTCGGAAAATAATTTCTAAAATTATTTAAGCGTTTACTTTGATTTCCGTAATTATTTACCGTTGAAAAAATATCATTTCATACTTAGGTAAATTATTCATTCTTCAAAAAGTCTTCCGGGAATTAATTAAATAATTTCCCCCGAGTAAACTCTCCATTACCGGCCCGGAATTAAATTTCTTAGCCACTTTATTCCTCCAAGAATTTAGTTAGGAAGCTCCAACAAATTAAAAGTGAGCCCAACAATTAATTAGACTTCCATTTAATTATTAAAAGGCCCATCAAACAAACTAATTAATCAAGGCCCAATCTTTTAAAAAAAACACATGGCCCAAAAGATTAATTCCCTCTCTCTCTCTTCCCTCTCTCTCCTCCCTTCTTTCTTCTTTCTCTCTCCCCGCTTCTTTCTCCTTCTCGGCCACCACACAGCAGCCGCCGTCGTCGCCCTCTCTCCGGCTCGACGACGTCGCTGCTGGAAACGTCGGGAGGTCGTGAAGCCATCGTTCCCTTGCCGCCTCCACTCGTTTCCGTCGCAGGGTCGCCGGGAAGCTGCTGCCGCGGAGGGACTTCGCACGGCGTCGCTGCCAGCTGGAGTCACCGGCCGCTGCTGCCTCTCGTCGCGTTGCTGCTGCCGCCGTCGCCACCGGGAGCCGTCATCCGCACCGGGGACGTCGAGCGCGGCTGTCCGCCGCTGCCCGTCGCCGGCGGCGACTTCTCCTCCTTCGAAACCACTCCGAACCCGCCCGAAAACACCCCGCAAAGGCTCGCAACACGTGTTATTAACATAAAGCTAAGTTCTTTCTAAGTTTCGGTTACGCGCGGCGATCGTTCGGAAGGTTCTACGTTAAATTCTACTTAGTTTGATTATGGAAGAAAAGCTATGGCACAAGGGTGTATATCATGTATGCAAAGCTAGTAACGACTCATGCTTTGAGGATGGAAGGAATGGTATACCTCAAGAGCTTAAATTTGATGGTGGTTGAACAAAAATGGTGGAACCAACTTCTTCTTCTTCCTCTTTCCTCTCAGCTTCGCCGCTTCTCCTTCTTCTCTCTTCTCTCTTTTTTTTTTTGTCAAGTGAAAGTGATGAGTGGGTTAGAGGAGGGTGTAGGTATTGAGGAGGGAAGTGGAGGGGTGGAAAATAACCGATCGGTCATCGTGGGGGAAGAAGGAACCGCCGACGTGGGGGGAGGAAGAAATAAGAGAAAAGGAAAAGAAATTGGGCTTAGCTAAAATAATTTCATACTTGGGCTTCAAAGATTTAATTCAATTGGGCTAGAAAGGAATCAACAATTAATTACAAGCCCAAGTTAAAACTATCACTTGATGGATTTAAAGAGAGATTAGATTTAATTTATCTTATTTATAATTGGACTTCAAATTTATTTTTGGAAAGTCCAAAATAAATTCATACATTATATATTTTTCGTATTTTCCTTCATCAATTAAAATTCACGGTCCTTTATTAAATTTTGTTATCTCGTTCTTCATAACCAAAAATTAAAGTACGAGAAATCGTACATAAATTATATTTGGTGTTGTTCCAAATATAATATTCATTCAACCGTTCCTCAAATTACGCGCGTCGTCTTCCATAAAAAGTACGGGCGTTACATAAAATGATACTCTGAATTTCGCCAAATATCACGTAAAATGATAAACTGATAAAATGATAGTTTTGCCGGATAGAATGATACTTTCAGCCGATAGAATGATAGTTTTGCCGGGTAGAATGATACTTTCAGCCGATAGAATGATATGTATTTTTTGTGTATAAAATGACATTTTTGTTTAATAAAATGATACTTTTACCTTATAAAATGATAATCTAAGCGGATAAAATGACAGTAACCTTATAAAAATGATAGTTTAGCTGAAGAAATTGCATATAAGCTGATAAAATGATACTTTAACGTGACAAAATGACTTAAAACTGATAAAATGATAGTTTTTCCGTATAGAATGATACTTTCAGCCGATAGAATGATAGTTTTGTCAGGTAGAATGATACTTTCAGCCGATAGAATGAAAGGAATTTTTGGTGTATAAAATGACATTTTTGTTTAATAAAATGATACTTTTAACTGATAAAATGATAATCTAAGCGGATAAAATGACAGTAACCTTATAAAAATGATAGTTTAGCTGAAGAAATTGCATATAAGCTGATAAAATGATACTTTAAGACAAAATTACTTAAAACTGATAAAATGATAGTTTTTCGGGATAGAATGATACTTTCAGCCGATAGAATGATAGTTTTGTCAGGTAGAATGATACTTTCAGCCGATAGAATGATAGGTATTTTTGGTGTATAAAATGACATTTTTGTTTAATAAAATGATACTTTTACCTGATGAAATGATAATCTAAGCGGATAAAATGACAGTAACCTTATAAAAATGATAGTTTAGCTGAAGAAATTGCATATAAGCTGATAAAATGATACTTTATCGTGACAAATTGACATAAAACTGATAAAATGATAGTTTTTCCCGATAGAATGATACTTTCAGCCGATAAAATGATACTCTGAATTTCGCCAAATATCACGTAAAATGATAAAGTGATAAAATGATAGGTTTATTGCATAGAATGATAGTTTTGCCGGATAGAATGATACTCTGAGTTGATAAAATGATACTCTGAATGATAAAATGCTACTCTGAATTTCGCCAAATATCACGTAAAATGATAAAATGATAGGTTTATTGCATAGAATGATAGTTTTGCCGGATAGAATGATACTCTGATTTGATAAAATGATACTCTTGACTTATAAAATGATACTCTGAATTTCGCCATATATCACGTAAAATGATAAAATGATAAAATGATAGTTTTGCCGGATAGAATGATACTTTCAGCCGATAGAATGATAGTTTTGCCGGGTAGAATGATACTTTCAGCCGATAGAATGATAGGTATTTTTTGTGTATAAAATGACATTTTTGTTTAATAAAATGATACTTTTACCTTATAAAATGATAATCTAAGCGGATAAAATGACAGTAACCTTATAAAAATGATAGTTTAGCTGAAGAAATTGCATATAAGCTGATAAAATGATACTTTAACTTGACAAAATGACTTAAAACTGATAAAATGATAGTTTTTCCGGATAGAATGATACTTTCAGCCGATAGAATGATAGTTTTGTCAAGTAGAATGATACTTTCAGCCGATAGAATGATAGGTATTTTTGGTGTATAAAATGACATTTTTGTTTTATAAAATGATACTTTTACCTGATAAAATTATAATCTAAGCGGATAAAATGACAGTAACCTTATAAAAATGATAGTTTAGCTGAAGAAATTGAATATAAGCTGATAAAATGATACTTTAACGTGACAAAATGACATAAAACTGATAAAATGATAGTTTTTCCCGACAGAATGATACTTTCAGCCGATAAAATGATACTCTGAATTTCGCCAAATATCACGTAAAATGATAAAGTGATAAAATGATAGGTTTATTGCATAGAATGATAGTTTTGCCGGATAGAATGATACTCTGAGTTGATAAAATGATACTCTGAATGATAAAATGCTACTCTGAATTTCGCCAAATATCACGTAAAATGATAAAATGATAGGTTTATTGCATAGAATGATAGTTTTGCCGGATAGAATGATACTCTGATTTGATAAAATGATACTCTTGACTTATAAAATGATACTCTGAATTTCGCCATATATCACGTAAAATGATAAAATGATAAAATGATAGTTTTGCCGGATAGAATGATACTTTCAGCCGATAGAATGATAGTTTTGCCGGGTAGAATAATACTTTCAGCCGATAGAATGATAGGTATTTTTTGTGCATAAAATGACATTTTGTTTAAATAAAATGATACTTTATTACCTTATAAAATGATAATCTAAGCGGATAAAATGACAGTAACCTTATAAAAATGATAGTTTAGCTGAAGAAATTGCATATAAGCTGATAAAATGATACTTTAACTTGACAAAATGACTTAAAACTGATAAAATGATAGTTTTTCCGGATAGAATGATACTTTCAGCCGATAGAATGATAGGTATTTTTGGTGTATAAAATGACATTTTTGTTTAATAAAATGATACTTTTACCTGATGAAATGATAATCTAAGCGGATAAAATGACAGTAACCTTATAAAAATGATAGTTTAGCTGAAAAAATTGCATATAAGCTGATAAAATGATACTTTATCGTGACAAATTGACATAAAACTGATAAAATGATGGTTTTTCCCAATAGAATGATACTTTCAGCCGATAAAATGATACTCTGAATTTCGCCAAATATCACGTAAAATGATAAAGTGATAAAATGATAGGTTTATTGCATAGAATGATAGTTTTGCCGGATAGAATGATACTCTGAGTTGAATAAAATGATACTCTAATGATAAATGCTACTCTGAATTTCGCCATATCACGTAAATGATAAAATGATAGGTTTATTGCATAGAATGATAGTTTTGCCGGATAGAATGATACTCTGATTTGATAAAATGATACTCTTGACTGATAAAATGATACTCTGAATTTCGCCATATATCACGTAAAATGATAAAATGATA